>NW_028136320.1:600000-914662 GCF_964662115.1 Mustela nivalis | reverse complement strand
AGCATTCATGAATTTACCTAATAAAATATTTTGGGTTCAATATTTTAAATACTTCAACCTCTATGATTATATTCCCAATAATTTTGAATTGGGGTAAATAAACCTTAATTTTTTGTAACTTGTTTCATATTGCAAAAGAGCTCAATGAAATTTTAGAAAATAAAAATTTACAAAAAAAAACGTTTGGTTTACTATTGCCAAATAATTTAAAACATTATCTTATGTTCAAATACATATATTTTTCTAAATTGATTTATATGCTACTAAAACCAAAAACTTTTAGTTATACTAGATTTCATATCATGCAATCCATCTGGCAATGATTTGTCTTAAATAGAGTTAAGATGGGTGTTATTACAATGCAAGATGGAAACAAAGATATATAACAATTGGTGTTACATAACTTTTCCGTTTTGATCAAGTTACTAATCTACAAAAGGCTTTTATCAGTGACAGACTTGGGAATTTAACAAAACTTTTAAACTAGCATGTGCGACTCATTCCTAGAAAACAACACAATCAATAACACTTTATTTAGATTAAATCATGACTATTTCTCCATTTGAATAAAAAAGTTAGCAACCCCAATAAGTTTATTGAACATGAAAAGTTGAAATCTATAATGCTCCTAAGGAATTAAAAGATCCAGTCATGAATTACAAAAAAAAGGATATAAATTACCAAAGTGTTTGTATAATTGTAATGTACAACTGCCCATTATCGTTCAATAGTGTAGGCTTGTACAAGAACTCTATAAAAGAACTCCACTTCTAAACTGTGGAAAATATGTTCCCTTTCCCCCTATATACAACTATTAAGCCATTCATTTAGCTTTTAAAATATCCACTTAATACAGGCTTTCTACACATTTGAACAGGCAGCAGGGCTCTATTCTTATTGCTTACATCTGAAGGATAGACTTCTAGCGTAAGAGGTAAAGCCCATAAAGGAGCCCAATAATAACAACAAAATACAGTTTAGTGAGCCCTTACAATCTGCCAGCTACCTTTCTGAGAATACTTCAATTAATAAAACATATAAAATACCTGTTCACAAAGAGCTTATATTCTTTTGAAATATAATAGTGAAATAAACCAATAATCGAGGGGCACCTCGGTGGCTCAGTCCATTGAGTGACTGCCTTTGGCTTGGGTCATGATCTCAGGGTCCTGGGATGTAACTCCCCAGCAGGCTTTCTAGGCAGTGGGGTGTTTTCTTCTTCCTCTGCGCACCCTCCCAATTCTCTCTCTCTCTGTCTCAAATAAGAAAATAAACCAGTAATAGAATAATGATTGATGGTTGATGGTGATAAGTGTTACAAAGAAATACAAGAAAGGTAAAAGCCATTGGAGAATGCTGAGATGAAAGTTAATTTTATTTTGTGTTGGGTGGTTATATCTCATTTATGAGATGTTATTTGCACAAAGACCCAGGAAGTGAAGGAGGGTGTTATACAAATATTAAAGGAAAAGATTGCTCTAGGCAGAGCAAGTAAGTATATAGACTTTGTGTGAACAGCTTGTCTGTTACTCTTGAGGAAAAGCAAGGAGGCCAGTGAGGAGTTCATAGTGGTGGAGAGAGGAAGAACGTATTGATGCATGACCTTCTAGTAGATTGAAACGGTTTCAGTTTTTATTAATATGAAAGGGGAAGATACCAAAAGACTTTCAACAGCAGAATAAAATCATCTGACTTGATTTTTAGGTTAAATTGCTGTACCAAAATAAATTTGCAGGGAGAAAGGAGTGCAGTATGTGTGGAAGTGGGGTTATCAATCAAGTCAATAATTCAGGAACATATGATGGTGTTTTTAGCATGCTGGGTGGTAATAGAAGTGGTGAGGTATGGATTTTATTTTGTATATATTTTGATGGTGAATATTCTGGTGAACAGGATGGGGTATGTGCAGGAGAGACAATATCAACATTTGTTTTACCTGCACAAACAGAAGGGTGGAGTCATCATTCCCTGATATGGAGAGAACTCTGAGTTCAAATGTTCTTTCTCATTAAATGGCATAATGATGATGAGGATTTAGTCAGACAGTGAAAGAGAGCAGGAAGCATAGTGTTAAGCGGTAAGACATTATAATACATTTGAACATCAAAAAACGTTGTGTTGGGTATTCTGTTTATGTGAGTAAATAAATAAATAAAGCTTCCTGGGGTTTTGATAGAGGTAAAGAAGACTGCTATATGATCCAAAGGGGCACGTGCACCAAATGTTTATAGCAGTAATATCCACAATAGCCAAACTATGGAAAGAACCTAGATGTCCATCAACAAATGAATGTATATATATATATATATATATATGTATATATATATATATATGATGGAATACTATGCAGCCATCAAAAAATGAAATCTTGCCATTTGCGTTGACATGGATGGAACTGGAGGGTATTATGCTTAGCAAATAAGTCAGCCAGAGAAAGACACTATCATATGATCTCCCTGATATGAAGAAATGGAGGTGCAATGTGGGGGGATTGGGGGACAGGAAAAGAGTAAATAAAACAAGATGGGATTGGGAGGGAGACAAACCTTAAGAGACTCTTAATCTCACAAAACAAACTGAGAGTTGCTGGGGGGGGGTGGGGAGGGTAGGGAGAGGGTGGTGGGATTTTGAACATTGAGGAGGGTATGTGCTGTGGTGAGTGCTGTGAAGTGTGTAAACCTGGCGATTCACAGACCTGTACCCCTGGGGCTAATAATACATTACATGTTAATTTAAAAAGAAGAAGAAGAAGAAGACTACTATAAATCAAATGCTATGGTGTTCAGCAAAGAGTGTGTAATCAGGCATATTTTATTAAAGTAACCAAGTAAAATGATGGTACAAAATTGGCATAACAGAAAACATAAAAATCAGAGATTTTAAAAAGAGATATGGGACAGTGTAGAGAATATAGTCAATGATATTATAATAGTGATATATGGTGACAGATGGTGGCTATATTTATAGTGATCATAGAATAATGTATGGAGATATTGAGAACCTGAAACCAATGTAACACTGAATATCAACTATACTCAAATAAAAAAATAGTAAAAATAAAACATTTTAACTTAAAAAGATAAAAAGAGGGACAAGAGTTTGAAAAGTGAATTTCAAAAAGAGTAAGGATGAGGCTAAGACATACTCTGAACCTTGAGGAAAACACCATTTTGAAAATTCTTCCCATTTTGAAAACACTCAAATGAACCAATACCATAAAAGAACCCATTTTAACTGAGAGATGTAATGAATGCTCAAGAAATAAGTTTATGACAGGATGATTCTTCCCTATGAAACAGCATACAGAAACCAGGGGAAACACCTGGAAGCAAAATAAACTATACTGAAAATAAGAATTAGGAAAAAGATAAATGATGAAAGATAAGAAAATTAGACCTGCGACAGAGATCTAGTGAAGAGAATTTTTAGCTTGTGTTTTAATGTTTTTGAGGATAATCTAGAGTTCATAACTGCCTTGAGGCAGGCTGGTTGTAGGCAGTTTAGGCAGACCCCTAAGACAGGCCTACTTTGGGCAGGTGGTGTTGGAGGCCATTGGGCTGGACAAAGACAAATCCAACCATTTGACTAAAGTGTCTGTGAAGATGTTGAAATCAGATGCAACAGAGAAAGACCTGTCAAACCTAATCTCAGAAATGGAGATGATGAAGATGATTGGACAGCACAAGGACACCATCAACCTGCTGTGTCCTGCACACAGGACGGTCCTTCGTACACTCTCATGGAATATGCCTCCAAAGACAACATACAGGAGTACCTGCAGGCTCAGAGGCCTCCTGACCTGGAGTACTGTTACAATATCAGCCACAATGCAGCAGAGCAACTCTCCTCCAAGGACCTGGTATCCTGTGATATCAGGTAGCCTGAGGCATGGAGTACCTTGCCTCCAAGAAGTGCATATACCAAGACCTGGCCACCAGGGAAGTGCTGGTGACAAAGGACAACATGATGAAGATCTCAGACTTCAGCCTTGCCAGAGATATCACCACATCAGTTACTATAAAAAGACAACCAACAGTGGACTCCTGTGAAGTGGATGGTCCCTAAGGCCATGTTTGACCAGAACTACATCCACCAGAGTGACTTCTGGTCTTTTGGGGTGATCCTGTGCAAAATTTTCACTCTGGAAGCCTCCCATATCCTGGAGTGCCTGTGGAGGTGGTTATCAAGCTGCTGAAGGAGTCATTTGATGGATAAGCCAATAAGTGCACCAGAGAGTTATACACAAAATGAGGGGTGGCTGGCATGTGGTACCTTCAAGCTGCTGGTAGAAGACCTGGACCATACTGTGGCCTTGACCTCCAACCAGGAGTACCCGGACCTGTCTTTGGCCCTGGAACAATACTGTCTATGCTTTCCCAACACCCAAAGCTCCACCTGCTCCTCAGAGAAGAATTCCACCTTCTCTCATGTGCCGTTGCCCAGGGAGGCCTATCTGCCCTGACACCCAGCCCAGCTTGCCAATGGTGGACTCAAATGACTAGTATCCCTATTACTCCTGTCCAGATTCCATCATAAGCTCTAACCCTTACCCCCCACCCTCCCTGCAAGCCTCACTGCCTTCTCCTTTGTCCCTTTCCTACTGGCAGGAGCCAGCTGCCTACCTGAGGCCTTCACCCCTTGAAGTTCACCTCTCTTCCCCTTCCTCTCCCTCCTCCTTTCAACCTGCTCATGAAAGAAAGGAACAGAGAGGCAGGTAATTGCTCGTGGCTACTTCCTTCCCTCCCATATGTTGGACCAAGACCCTTCCCTGTCATCTGGTACTGCCTGGACGTCGAGGGAGTTGGAGATGAGGCATGCCAGTGAAAGCTGTCGGAGCTTTCCTGTTTTGGTTTTGTCTGCTTAGCATAAAATGTAAGACTGAGTTCTGGTGGCAGGGACCTAGTCCTTGGGGCTGTAGCACTAGCGAGGGGAGGTCAACTGCTCTGGGCCTTGGCTAAGAGCAACCCCTGCTCCAGAGATATGGTGCCAAGGGCTTATTAATTTTGATACTAATTTGCTTTGCTGACCAAATACCTGGTATCAAAAGATGGGAAAGAAAGACTGGAAGCAGTGTTGTGACCATGGGGTCCAGCCCCAAACTATAAAGAAAACACAAAGTGTATAAATCTGAGTAAGTATATATTTATGCACCTTTTTAAATAGGTTGTTATCAAATATTTAATCAATGGGTAATATGCTCCTCGTGGCTGGGAAGCATCAGTTGCCATATATTAAAAACAAAGAAAAGAGGTGTCTGGGTGGCTTCCTCCATAAGTGTCCCTTCTTTTCAGTTCATGATCCCAGGGTCCTGGGATGGAGCCCCACATCAGGCTCTCTGCTCAGTGGGAAACCTGCTTCTCCTTTTCCCTCTGCCCTGCTTATAGTTCCTCTTCCTGTCTCTCTGTCTGTCAAATAAATAAAATATTAAAAAAAAAACCAAGAAAGAAACAAAATGTTTTTTAAAGGTCTTTTTTTTTTTTTTAATTTTCTAGGGGTGCCTGGATGACTCAGTTGTTTAAGCAGATGTTTGCCTTTGTCTGAGGTCATGATTCCAGTGTACAGGGATCCAGCCCTGCATGGGACTACTTGCACCCCAAGGAGCTTGCTTCTTCCTCTCCCTTTGCACGTGATTCCCCCTGCTTGTGTGCTTCTTCTCTCTCTCTCTTGCTGTCAATAAACAAAATAAAATCTTTTACTAAATAAATAAATAAATAAATAAATAAATAAATAAATAAATTTCTAAACCTACTTTCAGTTTAGGTTCCTTAACAAAAATGGCTACTGCTTCATTTTAAAAAAAAAAAGATAATTTAGAAAGATGCTTCCAGAGTTAAAAAGCTGTTTTGTTTCTTTGTCAGGATTAAATATAGAATTGCTTTAAAAAGTAAAAGAAAAAATATGCTATATTAACACTAATCACACTATAACTTTGGTGGTTATATCAAGATAATGAAAAGTGATTTTAAAGCAAATTTCATTATCAGACATAAAGATCAAGTCATAATTACAGAAGAGTAAAAGGATGAATTCATCAGGGTGTATAATAATTCTTGACTTTTAATACTTAATAACAGATTTGGGGATATAAAGAGAAAAACTAAGAACAAAAATCATAACTTCTACCTTAGAAGAGAAATGGAAAAATTTTTCAACACCCTTATTTTAAGATTATATAGACAAATGGTCATCAAATTTGTAAGATATGTAAGACTTGAACAAAATTATCAACTAACTAGATATGCTTGATATTACAGAACACTCCCAAAAACCGCAGACTACCTATATCTTAAGCCATGATTTTCTTTGCAAAGGTCAACATTGATAATGTTCTAGTCATACCTCCGTGTACCAGGAAAGAAGTAGCATATTTCTTGAAAGATACAGCTATCCAAGCTCCATTGAGAAACCGTAAAGATGGAGAAGGGATTTGCAAATTATATATCTGATAATGGACATCTACTCTGATTATTAAAAAATTAATAAAAATAAAAAACCTTACTAATAACCAAACAGAGTATCCACTTTTACATGTGAAGAATATTATTGAAGAGACATGTCACCAAAAGGATATGGATGGCTTATAAGCACATGACAAATTTCTCAACATTTAGACATTAAAGAAATACAAATTAAAATCATAATGAGACATGCTTACATATCTATTAGAATGCCTAAAATTATAAAGGCTAATTGTACGTCGTCTGTGCTAGATTGGGAAGCAACAAAAAATCTAAACTGTTGTTGGCATATATCATGATACAACCACTTTGGAAAATAGTTTGAAAATTTTTTTAAATGCAAAATATGTTGCAGTTACACAAATAGCCATTTTACTTCTAGGCATTTAACCAAGAGAAACAAACCCTATGTTCATACAAGGACTTGTATATAAATTTCATAGCAGCTTTATTTTTAAGAATTGAAAACAGTGGAAATGTTCATCGATGTCCATCAATAGATAAAAGACAAATTATGATCTATTCATTAAAGAGATTACTATTCAACATCAAAAGGAACAATTTACAATTGGAGATTCTCAAAGTAATGATACTGAGAAAAGAAAAGCCAGGCAATGAATAGTATATACTGTGTGATTCCATGACTATAAAAAAATCTAGAAAATACAAATTTATATATAGTCACAGTCATCAAATATATTGGTGTGATTTTAGTGCCTTCTTCTGTGCTCCCATAGCTTACTGCACTCGGATCTCTGAGCATTTGTTACACCATGTGAAAATATGAACTCTTTTTCTTTATTCTGTCTTACTAGAATAAGAATCCTTGAAATTTTATGGACATTTGAACTCTCAGTTATTCGCAGAAATTCTATCACACAGTAAGTTTCCAAATATAAAAGCCAGAGTTTTACAATGACTTCTAAGCTTTTACATGATCTAGCCACTCATTTAACCTCTGTGACCTCTTTCCCTGCTACTCTTCAGTCCCTCACAGTGGCCTCCTTGCTATTCCTGAGATATGCCAGGCATGATCCAACCTTATGGCCTTCAAGATAGCCAATTCCTTTGTCTGGAGTGACCTTATTGCTGATAGTTCTGGGCAAATTCATCACCTTTCCATACCTTTGTTCAATTGTCAGCTTCATTGTAACTACCCTGGTCTTCCTATTAAAAATTTTAACTCCCCATCCCCTGCCTAGCAACCTTGATTTTTCTCACCCTGATTTAACTTTTCTTTTTCCCCATTGTACTCATCATTTGTGAATGCACTATGCAATTTTGATTAAGGTTTATAGCTTTTAACTGTCTCACCCATTAAAATAAAAGTTCTACAAAGCCAAGTATTTCATTTACCAGTGTAGTCTGAAGTAATATCTGCCATATAATAGGTTCAGTAGACAACTGGTAAATTTCAAAATAAATTAATGTTGAGAGTATACTGAATTTCATAAGTCATTTCAATATATTTTTCCAAAAAATAAACTATGTAAAAAATACTTTAAATTTACTTTCAAAATATTTTAAAGCATATAATGGACAATATACATAAGCCTTAAAGAAACAATCATATAAATAACCATTTCATACGTACTTAAAAATTGCATAATACCACACTCCTAGATCCTCTCTGAACGCTCTAAAATAACCCTTTAAAGGAAATACATTTTTAAAAATAACAGATTTTTTGGCCAATAATTTAATAAAATAAAAGTTTCATTCATCTATGTAGATCATAATAAATGTTTTTAATAAGCATGAAATTAGGGGCACCTGGGTGGCTCAGTGGGTTGGGCCGCTTCCTTCGGCTCAGGTCATGATCTCAGGGTCATGGGATCGAGTCCCGCATCGGGCTCTCTGCTCAACGGGGAGCCTGCTTCCCTTCCTCTCTCTCTGCCTGCCTCTCCGTCTACTTGTGATTTCTCTCTGTCAAATAAATAAATAAAATCTTTAAAAAAAAATAAGCATGAAATTATAGCTCTGAAGTGTGCTAAAATGAAACCACCTGCTAAGGGTGAGAGAACAAAAATAAACATCATTTTTCCAAATAAGAAGAATTTATTACCTTTGAATCAAAGCATGTGGATTTGTTCAAACTGGCAATAAAGGAATATGGATACACAAACCATAGAAAGTCATATTTTAGATTTCTAAAAGACTTCGAAGTGAAGAGTATACATTTTTTAAATGCTACATAATGCTACATAATGACAAGATGACAGGTTGTGACAGATAGCATTTTAAAAGCTCCACTCATAATGGAACGGAAGGTGTCATTTCCCTATAATTTTATATATGTCATTACTTTACTATATCTGGATACAACATTTACCAAACAGATGTTCATCAAAGACTTAATCATTTTTAATGGAACATAATAATTTGAACCTACATCTATTAATCATTTTTTTCGATCTAACATTTATAATCTCGCTAAACATTTTATCAGTTGTCGACAAAATTAAAAAAAAATAGGATAAAAAGTCGTGTTTGGAAAAGTAGATTTTTTTTCAAATTTGCATTTAAATGAAAATATTTGCTGATATTTTTAAAACTTTAAATGTAATTTTATGTATATCTGACCTATCAGATGATATAAAATTTTTGGAGAAAATATGACATATTTTTTTGATCTTGGTTGAAGGTATTAATAAAGAGCAACTGTTTGTATTATTTGTATTGTGATATCTTAGTTAATAAACATGAATAACTGGTATAAAATATGTTTTTTAAAAAATTTTATTTATTTACTGGCAGAGAGACAACCAGAGAGAGAGGAATGGAAGCAGGCTCCCTACTGAGAAGAGAGCCCACTGTGGGACTCAATCCCAGGAACCTGGATTCATGACCTGAGCTGAAGGCAGAGATTTTAACCCACTGAGCCACCCAGGCGCCCTAAAATATGTTTTTTTTAAAAATATAGAATTATAGTTCTTGCCAAAATATGGAACGAGCTGGAACTGAATGCCTCCTTCAAAGTCAGCTCTGGAGAAATTATGCAAGTGTAATATGGAACTATTTCAGATATTAACCAAAAACAAAGAAATGATGATAAATTCCTTAAAAGACTCAAAGTTGCTCTTGACTGGTATGTTTCAAGCTCTATTCCTGGTTTGAAGACAGGTTTTAACAGGCCTGTCACTGTAGAAATCAGCTGGATGTTTAGAGGCTATCAGAACTGTACAAAAACCTTGAAGGGGTAAAGACTTGAAAATTCTTTATAGAGATTAGCTCCCTAAGGCATTATTCCTCCACACACTTTCCTCCAATCAATTAAGACTGATGGATGAGGGGCACCTGAGTGGCTCTCTCATCACGTGGGTGGTGGATTAAGCCTCTGCCTTCATCTCAAGTCATGGTTTCTGGGTCCTGGGATCCAGCCCCACATCTGGCTCTGCTCAAAAGGAAGTCTGCTTCCCTCCCTGCTTGCCTGCCTCTCTGCTTACTTGTGATCTCACTCTCTCTCTCTTTCTCTCTCTCTCTGTGTCCAATAAATAAATAAAATCTTAAAAAAAGGCTGATGGATGATAAATAATGAAAACTGCTCCCTCCAAATGATGCTTCTTCATAAGGATTTAAGAATTTAAAATTGTAAGAATTTAAAATTGAAACTTGATCATAGGATTTATCTTATAGAATAACATCAAGTGAAGGCAGTTATTATTAGATCTGAAGTATTTGTGATTCTGAATTCTTGGCCTCATTAGTAAATGTATTTTTAAATTATCCCATGGAGTGGTGATTGGCCTTCAGTCTTTCATTGATGTACATCATTGGGTCAAATGAGATGTGTGTGCCCAGAACTATATATAATCTTCTTTGTATTTCACTGGAGATGGCATTTCTGAGTTTTGTTCAATTGAATTTGGACAGATGTTTTAATAGTCACTTCTAGAGTTGGCCCTGGAGAAAATCTTCCTTTTTTTCTCTTCCCTATTCTCTGAAAAACCCTGACTAATTCACATTATCACAGTGATATCACAATTCAAGTTTTTCCATACACTATAGCTACAAAATAGAAGGAAGCTACTCAGAATGTAATACTATTGTGAATGATTGAGAAAGAAAACATTATTATAATTAAGCTACCAGGTTTCAATGTATTTTATTGTTGCTTAGAAAATCCTAGCATACCCAGACTTTACAGAGATTTGATGATCCTAAGAGGAGCTGAACTCATGGACCAAAATAACTATGCACATAAAAAGTACAATCACTTACCTAAAAAAGATGATGTGGTTAACTTTATATGGCAATCCAAGTGTTATTGGAACAGGAATTAAAAAAATAGCTTAGGGGCGCCTAGGTGGCGCAGTGGATTAAGCCACTGCCTTCAGCTCAGGTCATGATCCCAGGGTCCTGGGATGGAGCTCTGCATCAGGCTCTCTGTTCAGCAGGGAGCCTGCTTCCCCCTCTCTCTCTGCCTCTCTGCCTACTTGTGGTCTCTGTCTGTCAAATAAATAAATAAAATCTCAAAACAAAACAAAACAAAACAAAAAACCTGGGCCCAATTTTCCCAAAAGTATGATTCTGATTCTAGTCTCTATGATGTTATCCCTTGAAGACAATGTCTCTAATTGAGTTGAATTAGTTTACTAAAGAGCATACCCCCATTTGTTGTAGGAGATGAACAATATGCAAGAGGCAAAATGCCACATGGAAGCCACCTGGTCTTCAGTGGAATATAGAATCAGTTCCTTTGGGATGAATTTGTTCCACATTTGACTTTCCACTTAAGGGAAAATAAGAGTGCCTTCTAATAGATTTTAAATAGGAAATGACAATGGAAGCTTATACAAGATTATAAAATGGGAAATTTCATTTAGATAAGCAATAATTTCAAAGTCATCTTCTTAATATTACAGAGTCTTCACATAATCATAATTTTATTTTGGTATTATATGGTAATTTCAAATAGAGTAAATATAAAGAATTTACCTCTGTAATTATAGCGAGTCTGGTCGTAGTTTAATGGCAACAAAACTTCAATTTAGAAGTATGGTCTACCAATTATTAATACATTTGGAAATGGTGTGTCATCTTCACTCCACTTGTCTCACTAAAACAGTGAGCCAAACAAAGTAGGTCCAAGCTGTTTACTATGGTCAAAATGGGTTGCTTTTGCACTTGGTAAAGAAGCAGTCATATTTTGGAAGAAGAAACTGAGGCTATTAATATTTTCAACTTATTTTCAGAAAAGGAAAGAAAGGATAATCTAAGCTAAAGCCAAAAATCTTACACAAGGTGGAAGGAGAATGATCTTTTCCCAGATAAAGGGTTTTCCAACTTAGCCATGTTAGGAGGAAGAAGAGATGAGACATTGTGGACTTGACTAACGTTTGTACACTGTTCAAAAAGTTTTCAAAATAATGTGTATTATTTTTCTTCTTTTAGTTGAGACAAAAAACAAACAAACAAACAAAAAACCACTAATGAGCTTACTCTTAAAAGGAGGTAAACAAGAAACTAGCAAAGATTGAGTGTTAGGTATTGTCCCCCTCCTTTTTTTTTTAATTATGTTATGTTACCATACAATACATCATTAGTTTTTGAAGTAGTGTTCTATGATTCATTGTTTGTGTAAAACACCCAGTGCCCCTTGCAATATGTACCTTCCTTAATACCCATCACCAGGCTCACCCATCCCCACATCCTTCTCATCTTTAAAACCCTCAGTTTGTTTCTTGGAGTCCATAGTTTTTCATGTTTCATTTCCCCCTTCAATCCCCCCACTTCATTTTTCCTTTCCTTCTCCTAATGTCCTCCATGCTATTCCTTAGGTTCCACAAATAAGTGAAACCATATGATGATTGACTTTCTCTGCTTGACTTATTTCACTTAACATAATCTCCTCCAGTCCCATCCATGTTGATGCAAAAGTTGGGTATTCATCCTTTTTGATGGCGGAGTGATATTCCATTGTATCCATAGATCACATCTTCTTCATCCGTTTGTCTGTTGAAGGGGATCTTGGCTCTTTCAACAGAATGGCTATTGTGGACATTGCTGCTATGAACACTGGGGTGCATATGACCCTTCTTTCCAGGAAAATAGAGCTAGCCTATGACCCAGCGATTGCACTACTGAGTATTGACCTCAAAGATACAGATGTAGTGAAAAGAATAAGGTATTGTTAAAGCACAAATGCAGGGGATAGAAGTTATGGTACAGAAGAGGGAAGGGCAACCATATGGCAGAGTAGAATAAAGTAGCTCAGGAAGAAATTAGTCATATCCAGATATTGTAAGGCATGTGGGGTTGTCAGGGAGAGCATGAGAAATCATGAGAGAAGAGAGCAAAAATGGACCAGGCAGGAGAGGTTTATAACATTTTAACATCTAAGGTAAGCATATGCAAAGCAGAATAGGGAAAGAAATCAAAGTTCTTATAAGACTCAATACATAAGAATAACGTGGAGGACACTGGGAGATGGAGAGAAGTGTGCTGGGGGAAATCGGAGGGAGAGACAAACCATGAGAGACTGAGAAACAAACTGAGGGTTTTGAAGAGGAGGGTGGCAGGTGGTTGGGTGAGCCCAGTGGTGGGTATTAAGGAGGGAATTTATTACATGAAGCACTGGGTGTGGTGCATAAACAATGAATTTTGGATCACTGAAAATAAATTAAAAGAAAAAAAAAGACTGGCTACAGACATGGACCTCAGTGTAACACAGATATGGAACTCACTGTAATACCAGCCTTCCCACCGACACACACAGACTATGATAATAATAAATAATAATGCAATTAAGAAAATTGCCTGCCAAATAATTTTTCCTCTTTTTTATTTTTGTGATTATTATTTTTATTTTATTTTTAAAGTTTTTATTTAAATTCCATTTAGTTAAAATAAGGTTAATATTAGTTTCAGGTGTACAATATAGTGATCAACACTGCCATACAATGGCTTAAAGAAAAAATGAAAAAAAATTTTTTTAAAGATTTTATTTTTAAAAACCTCTACACCCAAAGTGGATTTCAAACGTACAACCCCCAAATAAAGAGTTACATATATTACTGACTGATCCAGCCAGGCACCCCAACAAATGAAAATTTTATAAAATTGTTGAGTTTGTGGGAGTCTCATTTGCTCAGTCAGTTAAGTGTCTAGATGCCTTTGGCTCAGATCATAATCTCAAGAGTCCTGGGATCGAGCCCCATATTGCTCATGCTCTCTCCTCTGGCTTTTGCTCTTAAATAAATAAATAAAATATTTTTTAAAAAAAATGTTGAGTTTGTTTAACTTGTTTTAAACTAGTAGACAGAGATGAAGATAAAGTATGATGTCATGGCAGGGAAAAATACAACTTTCACGTTTTAAAAATAAAATGTGCAATGCAAGTTACATCAATTCTTTTATCACCACACTGGGACTTTCCCTACTGAGTTGTTGTAATGTAAGGACCTATTTTATATTTTTATATTTTAGCAAGACGCTTTCATTGAGGTTAACCCTTAAACTGTCCTTGCTCCCCTTCCCCCAGGGGATTCACTTAAAAACAAGTCCTGGAAATCAGCTCCAGGTAACAAAGCCCATATACAAGGGTGGGTCAGGCCAGGTGGAGACATCAATCAGCGGGAGGGGGGCACGGTGTTTGCATATTGTCTCCCTAGATACTAAGGAGTATGCCCCACTCCTCTGCCCTTTGGGAACCTTTTAGGCACCAATCCTAATCAAGGTGTAATAGGCTGGGTCAAATGTGTATACTAGGGTAAATTGAACCTCAATTGGTCACCTAGCCTCACTGTGGAGTTTCCTGTGTGTGTTAAAATCTCATTGGTCACCTGTGTGTGGCCAGGCCTGACTGCATGGCCTTTGCCCTTAAAAGCTAGACTGTGAAACAGCGAAGGGTTGCCTTCTCTCATAAGAGGTGTGGCCCCGAACGTTCGGTTAGATTCTTGATGCTTGGCATGAAATAAAGCTTTGCTTGACCTTCGCTTTACATCAGTCTCGCTCCTTTAATCATAGACCTATTATTGGGGCATAACAGTATTAATATTATAGTTATAAGTCCACAATGCATCCATCATTTATTCTACCCCTTAACATTCCCCTTTGCACAGACCCATGATCTAGAACAAGCCTTATTTTATAGTGCCTTGTAGGAGAGTTTTGCTGCTGCCTAAATTGCCTACTTTCCTCTCACCATTACCTCGGAAATTGGGTCCACTGAAACAAAGGGGTAGTGTAAGAAATTAACAACTTCCATAAATCTCTGTAAATATTAAAGTATAAGATAGTGATACCTTTTTTTCTGCCACATAACCAATTCTTGCAAGAATAAGGTCATATAAGAGAATTTACAACACATGCTAGCATTATCCTACTGGACCCAGATCATTTGTATGTGTATCTGTCTCTGAGAAATGTAGTTATTTACACGACTGAAACCTACAAATTGTTTGATATGACTACTAATATCATCTACATTATTTTAAAGCCTGTTTAAGGCTTCTGAAATACATAGGTTTTGTAAACACTTATTAAGCATCTTCTATATATCAAACACTTTAAAAATCTCTGCTTTAAAAAAAAAAACTCTACCTCAATGGAACTTTGAGTCTAAAAAAGATACAGGCAATATACAAGGCAACAGATAGAATAATTACATATTTGATTATATACTCTGAGGATGTCACATTAAATTGATATGAAAATGATGAGAAGGATCTGGATTTCTTGTCAAAATTTTTTGCCTTAAAAAGAATTTGATATTTAGGGAAAGTTGTTACTGAAAGAGGTCCTGTGTCAACCAAAAATGTTTAACCATGATCTGACTAAATTTACAGTTGTGATCATTGCTTTGTTTAGCTGTCTTATATTAAGACTGAATTTAGTAATTCAGTCTCAGATTTCAGTAAGTCTTTTTTTTTTAAGATTTTATTTATTTATTAGAGAGAGAGAGGGAGGGGCAGAGGGAGAGGAAGAACCAGACTACTTGCTGAGCAGGCAGCTGATGCAGGACTGGATCCTAGTACCCTGGCATCATGACCTAAGCTCAAGGAAGACACTTAACCAACTGAGCCACCCAGGCACTCTAGACTGTAAACTTCTTAAAGGTAAAAAAGTTTATTCTTCTAGTAGTTCCATAGACATTTCTAACATCCATAAGAAAGCATGTACTGATGTAAAATGCCAGCAAATCAAATTATTTAAAAAAGAAAGAAAGAAAAGATATATCTGGATAAAGAGAAAAACAGAAAATCTAATAATACATTGAATTATTAGAGCAAAGAGTGGAGAAAGAGAAAATAAATATGAAATAGAGATTTCCACTAAAAGAAAAAAATTGAATAAGGCAGGAGATTTAGAAAATTATTATGACAGACTTGAGAAAAAAATAAAATAGGAATTTTTAGAAAATAGCAATGAATGAAAAGTAAATTGTTTCTACCTCTATAATATTAGCTGTTTGTTGTTGTTGTTGTTGCTAATTTACCTATTTAAGCTAATAAACAAAGGTTTCATTTACGGATAAGGTTTCTATATATATATATTTTTTCCATTTAGGGATAAGATATATATATATATATATATATATATGTATATATATATATATATATATATATTTTAATTGTTAGAAAATGAGTCACAGAAAGTGTTTCAACTTTAAGATACAGATGCAACATGTAACGAACTACATTGTTTGAATGTCTAATTTGTAAATGCTGTTAGAGGAAACTTGGTGGAAATGTTCTTATGTGGTTGTGTTTCTGGAACTAAGTATATTTATTAATAAGGAATAGTTTAAAATTATGAAATGACCAGGAGTGGACAATTTTCCTAATCCTATCAGCTCTTTGCAGCTCTTTTATTAGCCCCCTTCAGGAATATCAGCTTTATTTATCTAATTAAATTTTATATTAATGTGCTTTTGACTTTTGGCCTTTCTCTTCATTCTGTTCTTTTTTTTCCCCTAAATTACATGTTTCTGTTTAACAGCTACTATCCATTCTTTGATATGAATTCTCCACATCAATTTACTAACTCCAGAGATGAAGCAGCATCAATATTTAGAAGCGAAGAATACAAAGCCTTGGGCATCAGGATGGCTCAGTCAGTTCAGCATCTGCCTTCGACTCAGGTGGTGATCCCAGGGTCGTGGGATGGAACCCCAGGTTGAACTTTCTGCTCAGCTGGGAGCCTACTTCTCCCTCTCCCTCTGCCTGCAGCTCCCTTTGCTTGCGTTCTCCCTCTCTTAGTCAACTAAATAAAATAAAATAAAATAATGTAAATAATTTATTTATTTATTTATTAAAATGCAATTATTACACAATACATAATGTATTGTATAATTATAATAATGATTAAATAATTTATTAAATATTTATATTAAATATATCAATTTAATTAAATATTTTTTAGAATTTAAAATTTTCAAATTTAGATTATTAAATATTACATCATTAATTTAATAAATAAATATCTAAACATAATTAAATAAAATAATTTATTTATTAAAATGAATAAAATAATGTTAAGTCATTATCTGAGCATGTATTTTTAAATAGTCTATAAAAAACCATCTAATAAAGTCTAAATGCATTGAGTTCAGATATTTATACAAGTTAACCCAGACACTCAACCCACAGACAGTTTCAAAACATTTGTTTTTATCTACTACTCAAAATACGATTGTAATGTATTTATTTATAACTTTGGCATAGCAAGGAAACTTGGAGGAAAGGAGACATTTGCTTTTAATATTTGAAAATTATTTTGTTGATTAAAAAAAATAAAAACCTTAACACATGAACATTTCTTCTTAAATAACAATGTGAAGTTTCTGTGTCGCATTCTATTAAAAGTGCTGATAAAATGGCCTCAGTTACTCATTTAAATCATCAGCTGAATGGGTAACAAATGAAGTAGAGAGCTTTTTAATTATTTATGAATGTATTGCTTGTGGATGGAGTGCCACATAGAGTTACCTCTCTTTTTGGCTTTGTTTTGTGAGCAGCAGTGGAATCTATGAATGAGATTAAACATAAGGACATTCACAGAAATTCTTACTGAACTTCTGGGGAAGGGCAATAAGTGCAAGGAAAAACTGCAGCAAGACTAATTACAAATTTCAAGTGGTCATCGCTTAATTATAGAAGCTTTTAAGTTCAAGTAATATATCTTTTTTATGAGCCTATCATATTGTATTAATTACCACAAACTGCACTCTTGAACACTTATCTTTTCACATATTTCTTATTCTTAGTACTTAAAATTACCCTTATGATGGATAAGTAAATGGATTTTACTGACAATGCATTTATTTACATAAATAAATAATGCTGTTTATATATATAAAAACAATTGAATATTGTTGAACAATATTGAATATTCATCACATATTTTATTCTCAAATTTATATCTCCTTTGTGAAGTAAATGAAACTGTATATATTAAATATAATCCTATCACATGTAACAGTTACTAGTGCATCCCAGGACATACATAGGTCGGGTCCTACTCAAGGCATCATGGATAGCTGGGTTTAACTTTCTATCCTAGGAGTCTTCTGTATATTTCTGTGGCTTTTATACTACAATCAGGAGGAAGAATTCTTTTGCTAAAAGCTTCCAAATCACTATGTGAGTAGATTATTTGTAGACCAGTGATATAATATTGTAGTTTAATATGTAAAGCATGATAAAATAAAATGCTATTGCCATATTTAATTTGTTCAGTAAAGCATTCATTTAGTTATCAAGCATTCATTTTCTTTTTTTTTAAGATTTTATTTATTTATTTGACAGACAGAGATCACAAGTAGACAGAGAGGCAGACAGAGAGAAAGGAAGGGAAGCAGGGTCCCTGCTGAGCAGAGAGCCTGATGTGGGGCTCTATCCCAGGACTCTGGGATCATGACCTGAGCAGAAGGCAGAGGCTTTAACGCACTGAGCCACCCAAGAGCCCCAAGCATTCATTTTCTTTATACAGAAGAGATAGAACAATATTATATAGTAGAAAATACAGTAAATAATCTAGAAACCTTGATCATTGTGTTTTGGCAATTTTAGAACATAAAATTAGCTAAAGCTCAAGTGCAAGTTATATTTGTATCATAGGAGGAAAAGTTAATTAAAAGTTTGTTTATTACCATAGTTTAACACTTCAACGAAATGATAACGAGTCTAAAGTTAATGAATATGTGAGGTATACAATAAAAACAATAATCTTGAGTGTATGTGACTCACTGTAGGTATTGATAGGCTAGAAATCAAAGGGAAAGTATCTATAGGGTTTGTTCAGTTCCATGCTCATCAGAGTAATAGGCTTTCTCATATTGCTTCCTTCACCACATTAATTTGTCTAATGAAGTTTTCAAGAGTTAAAGACAGTGATAGGTTCATGGCTGGAGAGAAGGTACAGAATCTAAGATAGTTCAGCAGTGCTTATTATTTAAGAGAAAGACAGCATGGGAGGTGAGGGGTGGAAGGAAAGGGATAAGAAGAGAGAATCTTAAGCAACCTCCTTGCCCAGCACAGAGCCTATAGGGGCTTCATCTCATCGCCCTGAGATAACAACCTGAGCTGAAATCAAGAGTCTGATGCTTATCTAATTGAGTCACCCAAGTGCACCATTTTTTTCCCTGTATCTTTATTTTCATCTCTTTCTATAACTGAGTTTCCCTTCAAAATCAGGACTTGCATACACAACCTAAATAATTATTTTGGGATTTGATCACGTGGAAGAGGAGAGAATGAGAAGAGCTAAGTGGTCCAGGAGAAACATATATGATTTCAGACTGAGTGGATTATGATTGTGGACAACTGAGCATCAATCCTAATGCACAGAATACATCTCAGAATTATTTTCCTGAAACAAGAAAGAATCTGTTTAACCCACTGGCTTCTGCATCCTATCCACAGTGGTTAAAATTCATCCCAGAAATAATTAATGTCCCTGACTTTACTATTACTGGGCATGAGAGAGGAGCTCAGTGGGCTTGGTCAGTGTCCCACCTAATGAAAGGCAGAGCAGATTCAGGCAAAAAAAAATTATTAGTTCTTTCCAAATTAGATTTAATGGGATTCTATTTTTCATTCATGAATTCATTTTACATTTTATATTTTATCGATTTTTCTAATCTTTGGTCAATATTCACTGCATTTTTGAATAGCTTTTATCTATTATTGTAAATCATTTTTCTGCTACATTTGTTTAGTCATGGTTATCCATTTCTTCTTCCAAGTTTTTCAGATATGTGATATCAATTTCCAAATAAATTATTTAAAATGTTTATTTTTTATACTAAACTTCTATGAAAAACATTGATATATGTATTATGGCATATTGTTCCCCTTTCAACTTATTTTTTAAAATGGGAATGTGCCTTGGCAAATACATATTGTTTCTTTTTATGTTTATGTAGATTCTTCATAATTCTCCCAAGTTCATTGGCTTATGGTTTATATTTTTTTTAATAATTTTCATACTGCCAATTAATAGATTTTTTTCCATTACATTGTCTAAGTTGCTATTGCCATTATAAGTAAAAAGCATCTGGAAATCTATATCCCTGTCCAGTTTCCTCAAATCACTCATTATTTTCAGGATCTAGTTGGATTTTCTTACAGGTTCCAGGTGGACAAGCTTTTGAACTGGTGCTAATTATTATTTCTGTTTCTGGCTTCCTGCATTTACCAGCTTAGGGATCATTTTTAACAATTATGATGAAATGAGGCATCATATTCTTATTCTCAACTTCATTAATAATGATATTAGTGTAACATGTCCTACAAGATAATAATAGATACATGTAAAATAATTTCATTGACCGAAAAAGTGGTGGAAAATGTAAATAAAACACAGTGGCAACCAACTAGTCATTTCAAGTTGAGCTATTTTTTTCCCCCTTTATCTCCCTGTCTCTTTAATTTCCTGTAGCACATTCCTACAAAGTATTTTAAGGTGTTTTATATGCACATACATAGAGATCATCATGGAGTCTAAATCTAATAATTCCTTGTCAGTTTTAAATATTTTAAGTATTGTTCATTCCTATGTCAGTTGTCTATTAACTTTTTCTCCACACTGTAGTTAATTGCAAGGAAATATTTAATTTTAATATAAATTAATTAATCACTTTAATAAATATTTTTACCTTATGGATTAATCTTTGATGCTTATTTCTTAATTTTTTTAACTTTTAAAATTTTATTTCTTGAGAGAGAGAGAGAGAGAGAGAACAAGCGCTAGCAGGGGAAGCTGCAGAGGGAGAGGGAAAAGAAGAAGCAGGTTCCCCACCAAGCAGGGAGTCAAGCTCAGTCTCAGGGCCTTGGGATCATGATCTGAGGTGAAGGCAGAGGCTTAGCTGACTGAGCCACTGAGTCCAATTGTTATCTTTGATATTTAAGGAAATACTTTATCATCTCTAATTGATCCCCTATGTCACAAATACAGTTTTCTCTATGGTGCTATTAATTTTATTGTCTTAAAATTAGACTCTTTTTCTAGAAGCATTTTTAATCAGTCTCTTAGGTCTATAATTTAGTTTTTATAGATTTCATTTAGTATTTTATTTTATCTTCATCATCTCTGAGTATTCCTGACCAGTACTCATTGGTCAAATCTTTCTTATTAGTCTATTCCAAAAATTTGTTTCTATAATATTTTGTTACTACTGCTGTCGTTCTTAGGTTTTGCCTTTATATTCGTTTTGTTTTGTTTTGTTTTGTTGTTTTATGCTTTGGTGTTTTTGTTGTATTGTTTTGTTTTTCTTTGAATTAATACAATTAAACCTTTAGATTTCCTTCATACCTTTAATTATTGTCACTTATTTTCACAAATTATATTACCATAGTACAGTAATTCTACATATTTCTGAATTAGCTGTATTATTTCTTTTTAGGTATAAAGTTAACTTCCAGTTACATGGACTTAATATTTTGGTCATTCTATTCTAGTTTTATTGCCTTATCATTGTAAAATATAGCCTGATACTTAACTCTAGGGAATGATGTGGGAGAGCTAGGTTCTTGTCTCTTGAAGTCAAAGAAGGAATCTCATGGGCAATGGAGAGTGAGTAAGTGACAGAAGTTTATCGAGTGAATATATAGAAAAAGCTCTCACAACTAAGAGGGGTCCCCACACAGTTAACAATGAGTGCCTTCAGGGTTTATTTTTTATAAAAAGGTAACCAGGCAACTTTAATCCTTTTAACATCTCTATCAATAACTGCTGCAATTGCTTACCTCCTTTTTAGGGTCTGATTATTCTTTTTTGGTTACAGGTGTTTATCCTAGAGACACCCACCCCACATGACCCACCCCATACACCTAGGGCAGGGTGGTCCTCCATCCCACATGAATAGATCAGGGTGCTCTTCCCTGGGGTAGGGTGGTCCAATTTATCTCTTTACTCTGGTTTTCCCACACCACATTTTGGGGATTTCTGAGAGCCTGTTCACAAAGTTCCCTATGGATCTCTTCCTCCCTAGCCCCACCTCTCCGTTACTCATTTTGAGAGTTGATATTACCAAAGTACTGTAATTCTAAAAATTTCTGAATTAGCTGTATTATTTCTTTTTAGGTATGAAGTTAACTTCCAAATATATGAATTTAATATTTTGGTCATTGTTTTCTAATTTTATTGCCTTATTCTTGGAAAATATAGCCTGATATTTAACTCTAGGAATTTATTGGCATATACTTCTGGCCTAAATAATGGCCTGTTTGTGTAAATGTTCAACTTATGCTTATATACTTACTGAAGACTATTGTTTTGGGGTCAGGATGGCTACATTTATTAATAGATCAGGACTATTAGATTCTCTAAATTTTGATGTCTCTTAATTTAATCTAATTAAATTATCAGTTAATGAAAGAAGTTAAATTTTTTATGTACTACTGCATCTAAACTTATCAAAGTCTTTTGCTATAATTAGACAAGTATGTCATCCTGTTTTTATACCAAGTCTTACATTAAAAAAAATCATACTATCTGAAATATTTATTATTATTATTATTATTATAATTTTTAAAGATTGTATTCATTGGGGTATCTGAGTGGCTCAGTCAGTTAAGTGTCTACCTATAGCTCAGGTCATAATACCCGGGTCCTGGGATAGAGCCCCGCAGGGGGTTCCCTGCTCAGTGGGGTGCTTCTCCCTCTCCCTCTGTTATTCCCCCTGCTGTGTGCATGTTTTTCTTTTCTCACTCTCTCTCAAAATAATAAGTAAAATTTAAAGATTATCTCTCTCAAATAAATAAGTCAAATTTTTTTTCTCAATGGGAGGGAGAAGCAGACTCTCCACAGAGCAGGGAGCCTGATGCAGGGCTCAATACCAGGACCCTGGGATCATCACCTGAGCTGAAGGCAGACACTTGAACCGACTAAGTCACCCAGGCACTCCAGTTGTTTATTTATTTATTTATTTATTTTTATTATGCATATATTTTATCTCTCTTTTCTTCAAGTCTTTTTTTCGATCTTTTTACTTTTTTCATAAAACTGAATTATTTCAAGATGACTTGGTCATCCTCTTTTCCCCCACCCCATAGGTCATAGAGTACATTTTAACTGTTAAAATAATATTAGTATTTAAGTGCTGCCTACACAAATTAAGGCAAATTATCTGTGGTCTGTATTCCTGAAAATATTTTTTTTTTATTATGCCTTCCTATTCCAATGACATTTTATAAGGTACTAAATGTTTACATTTGTGATTATTTTTTTTCAAGATAATAAAGCTATTACTTCATTCATTTTTATATCTGATGTTATTTAAAAAGTTTCTGTCAGTCTGATTCTTGTTTCTTTATTAATGAATTATTTTTTTTCTCTCTAACACTTATGATTTTTTTTTTGTCTTTGGTATGTATGCCCTAGTTTTGGATTCATAGAGTCAAGTATAGTTATGAATATTTTCTTTCTTTTCTTGTATGTAAGATTTAATCCAGTGTCTTGACTATTTTATGCTTGAGAAATAGATTACATTAATATTCAAATATTTCTTTCCTTTTTCTTCTTTCATTTAAAAAGAGTCATTTATTTTATTTTTCAAAAAATATTTATTTATTTATTTGGAGTAGAGAGAGAGGGTCATGAAGAGTTGTTGATTATATGATTTCAATTTGGGAGGAGGTTAGGGATAGCACAAGCCTCCAAGGTATTTTATAAACAAGGTTTCCAGGACCATGAGGGGGCTAGCTATTGTTAGGGAAAGATCATTTATTACTATTTAGTAAAAAACTCAGGGAAAAGGGGCACCGGGGTGTCTCAGTGGGTTAAACCTCTGCCTTCAGCTCCGGTCATGATCCCAGGGTTCCGAGATCAAGCCCAACATCAGGCACTCGACTCTGCAGGGAGCCTGCTTCCTCCTCTCTCTCTCTCTCTGCCTGCCCCTCAGCCTACTTGTGATCTCTATCTGTCATATAAATAAATAAAATCTTAAAAAAAAACTCAGGGAAGAGACTCTTCTGATGTGTATCAGTGGGTTTATGCTTGGGAGATGATTGCCAATGTATATCTTGAGGGCAGGGGTGGGGAGTAGAGATAAAGAAGTTTCCAAAGTAATTTTTACATGTGAAAGTACATGTTCAGTATCCTGGGGGGTGGACTAAGAATGCTTTTTTCCCTGAGTGGCTGTGTCCACATGGAAGCAGCTGAGTCCCCAGAGGAACTTCAAGGACTTGTCAACAGGCTATTTTTTTTCTCTAGCTTTTGTTCCACACACATCACCCAAATTTTACACCTCTTTTATATTGATAACTTTAATGCTTTGCTGGTATCCAGATGACTATATCCTTAAGTGACTTCTTATCTCTATTGAATCCATTACGTATTCTATCCATTGTATTCTTAATTCAACTAGATTATATATATTTAATCTATTAGTACCACTAGGTTCTTATTCTTGTTTTTATTTCAAAATCTTTCCTTATTCCTTACATTATTTATTGGGTATATTTTAAATCCCTGATATACTCACTTATTATATATAAGCTGTCAGCCTTATTCTTATTTTGAGGTAGCTATATCTTTTTGGGTTTTAGGACATCATACCAAAATGCCAAATAATTTTCAGACAACAGCAGGATCTCCAAGAATTCAACTAAATTCTGACACTATCTACCTGAACATAGAGTAAGATTTCATCAGTTAAGGGATCAGTCCTCCAAGACTATCTCCAACCCCACCTCAGATGCCAGTCTCACTGTAGGCCCCAGGTTATTACCTGTGCTTGTGACTGAGCAACTACAGGTTGGAGGTCCCAGTGGCCTACTTATTACGTTCTTGTAATTTGCTACAGGGACTCACAAAACTCAGAAAACTACTTACTTTATGTTTGCCAGCTTATTAAAAGATATAATAGAAGATTTAAATTAATAGATAGATAAAGAAGTGCACAGGGCAAGGTATGGAGAATGGGCACAGAGCTTCTATTACCTTCTGTAAGACTGCCACTCTTCCTGCCTTTTCATACATTTAACAAACTAAAAGCTTTCTGAACCCAGTCCTTTCAGGTTTTCTGTGGAGGCTTCATAACATAGTCATGACTGACTAAATCATTGTCATTTCCTGATCTAATCTCCAGCTCCTCTTCCCTCCCCAGATAATCCTGAATTGGGAGGAAGGGGAGGCATGTTGGGCAAAAAGTTATGAAGGCTTTCACCAAGTGGTTAGTCCTTCAGGCAAATAGCCCTTGCCTTGAGTGAGGTCTGAAGGTCACTTCATTAACATAAAAAAACACACCTCTCTCACCCTGATTTATCACAGGAAATTCCAAGAGTTTTAGGAGCTGTGAGTCAGTAGCCATGGTTGAAAACCAAATATTCAGATGACCAAAATATATTTCTTGTAAACCACTATATTACACTACATGCTTAAGTATTTAATTATGTGATCTTTTAAACTAATATTTTTCTAAGAGTATAAACTGTTCTGTCAGTCATCTGATTGGGGAGTTATGTATTGCCAAATTTCTGTTTCAGTCCAGGAAGTCAAATAGAAACAACAGGAGAGCCCCTTAGGGCAGGAGGTTCAAAGTAACAATGTTGACTACTACTCCCTTTTCTTGATTTTTTTTTTAAACAAGCAAATCATCTCTTCAGAGTTGCAGTTTAAAGCCAAGAAGATGTGGAATTGGGAGAAAAAAATAGTTGAATTTGGAGACTTGCAGAGGTAGAATCAGAGTAGTGAAAGCCATTACAGTAACTGAAATAACTGAGGTCAGTCTTTGGTGAATCACAGAAACAGGTGGAGTTGTCAAACAAAGGAATCTTTGTTTACAACATACAAGGAGATCACAGGGAATATGTTCCAAAGCCTTGACTGTTTGAACAGGAGAGAGATTTTTATTTAGTATTTAAGATGAATACTCAGAAGAGAGAGTTTTATTATCCCGTGTATGGTTGGTCATAAGGTTGTGGATGCATGCACATCCACAAATGTATCTGTGCAATATGTATGGCATGTTCACCTGAATGAAGCTTGTATTCCACCGAGGGCAGAAACTTCAAAGTTAGAATAAAGCAGAGGTAACTGTTGGACAAGGAAAAGGGACTCTGCAGACTTCAAGAGCAGATATAAACTAGATGGGGTCTTGGGCTCATTTTCTGGGACAAGGAATGCAAGGCCTTGATTACTTTTGAAATAGCACTAGGAGTTTTACCACTGATTTATTGTCTCAATAGCTTAGGCTATTTCCTGGTCTGGTGGTGACTGTTAGTTATCGCATTGCCTTGTTCCCTCAAAATCCTTAACTAGTGAGGTTTTTGCATTTCTTTGTAAGAACCTCCCAGGAAGTTTTGGAAGAAGTGTGCTTGGGCAAGTACAAAGGTGGGGTATAGATCATTGAAAATAGCTGGGGACAAAAAATGACTTTTCTTATGTCAGGAAAACTATATCTCATCTTTAATTTTCTGGGAACCTCTAACTCTTTCTGCTGATATTACCAGAAGGCATCTGAGATATTACTGATTGTTCTCTTGAACCTAAGGAAAAGGAAATGTAGAAAGCAAAAGACACTTTAAAATGTATCCTGCAACTCATCAATTCACTGCAGCCACCTCTCTGTCTTTCCCTTTCTCTTTTTCTCTCTTTCTCTTTCTCTCTCATTTTCTCTCTCACATACGCACAACACACGCAAATCAACATAAAACAATTTTTAATTTTCCCTATTCCATTTTAATATACTTGAGGCATGATCATTTTCTTAGTAAATACAAGAAAAAGAAATCTAGGATTCCATCATTCTGTGTGATTAAAGTATTGAGGAATTTACTTCCAATAGCACTTATAAAAACATATTTTATTTAAGTAATATTATATAATCGGGAGCCTGCATTTTTCTTATTCTCCAACTACTGTTATTTGGCAATTAATATTTTGTCAATCAATATTCCCCTATATCTGAATGTGTGGGCAGTGAGAGATGAGTTAGAGGCAAGGATGGAGAACACTCCCAACAACTGCAGACTGCATATATCTTAAGCCATGATTTTCTTTGCAAAGGACAACATTGATAATGTTCTAGTCATACCTCCATGTACCAGGAAAGAAGTAGCATATTTCTTGAAAGACACAGCTATCAAAACTCTATTGAGAAACCGTAAAGATGGAGTAGGGATTTGCAAATTATATATCTGATAATGGACATCTACTCTGATTATTAAAAAATGAATAAACATAAAAAACCTTACTAATAACCAGAGTATCCAATTTTACATGTGAAGAAAATTATTGAAGAGACATGTCACCAAAAGGATATGGATGGCTTATAAGCACATGACAAATTTCTCAACATTTAGACATTAAAGAAATACAAATGAAAGTCATAATGAGACATGCTTACATATCTATTAGAAGGGCTAAAATTATAAAAGCTAATTGTACTTGGACTGAGCTAGATTGAGAAGCAACAAAAAATCTAAACTGTTGTTGGCATATATCATGATACCACCCCTTTGGAAAATAGTTTGAAATTTTTTTAAATGCAAAATATGTTGCAGTTACACAAATAGCCATTTTACTTCTAGGCATTTAACCAAGAGAAACAAACCCTATGTTCATACAAGGACTTGTATATGAATTTCATAGCAGCTTTATTTTTAAGAATTGAAAACAGTGGAAATGTTCATCGATGTCCATCAATAGATAAAAGACAAATTATGATCTATTCATTAAAGAGATTACTATTCAACATCAAAAGGAACAATTTACAATTGGAGATTCTCAAAGTAATGATACTGAGAAAAGAAAAGCCAGGCAATGAATAGTATATACTGTGTGATTCCATGACTATAAAAAAATCTAGAAAATACAAATTTATATATAGTCACAGTCATCAAATATATTGGTGTGATTTTAGTGCCTTCTTCTGTGCTCCCATAGCTTCCTACACTTGGATCTCCGAGCATTTGTTACACCATGTGAAAATATGAACTCTTTTTCTTTACTCTGTCTTACTAGAATAAGAATCCTTGAAATTTTATGGACATTTGAACTCTCAGTTATTCGCAGAAATTCTATCACACAGTAAGTTTCCAAATATAAAAGCCAGAGTTTTACAATGACTTCTAAGCTTTTACATGATCTAGCCACTCATTTAACCTCTGTGACCTCTTTCCCTGCTACTCTTCAGTCCCTCACAGTGGCCTCCTTGCTATTCCTGAGATATGCCAGGCATGATCCAACCTTATGGCCTTCAAGATAGCCAATTCCTTTGTCTGGAGTGACCTTATTGCTGATAGTTCTGGGCAAATTCATCACCTTTCCATACCTTTGTTCAATTGTCAGCTTCATTGTAACTACCCTGATCTTCCTATTAGAAATTTTAACTCCCCATCCCCTGCCTAGCAACCTTGATTTTTTTCACCCTGATCGAATTTTTCTTTTTCCCCATTGTACTCATCATTTTTGAATGCACTATGCAAGTTTTATTAAGGTTTATAGCTTTTAATCGTCTCACCCATTAAAATAAAAGTTCTACAAAACCACGTATTTCATTTACCAATGTAGTCTGAAGTAATATCTGCCATATAATAGGTTCAATAGACAACTGGTAAATTTTAGAATAAATTAATGTTGAGAGTATACTGAATTTCATAAGTCATTTCAATATTTTTTTCCAAAAAATAAACTATGTAAAACATACCTTAAATTTACTTTCAAAATATTTTATAGTATATAATGGACAATATAAATAAGCTTTAAAGAAACAATCATATATATAACCATTTAATACCTACTTAAAATTTGCATAATACCACACTCCTAGATCCTCTCTGAACGGTCTAAAATAACCCTTCAAAGGAAATACATTTTTAAAAATAACAGATTTTTTGGCAAATAATTTAATAAAATAAAAGTGTCATTCATCTATGTAGATCATAATAAATGTTTTTAATAAGCATGAAATTATAACTCTGAAGTGTGCTAAGATGAAACCACCTGCTAAGGGTGAGAGAACAAAAATAAACATTAATTTTCCAAAAAGAGGAATTTATTACCTTTGAATCAAAGCATGTGGATTTGTTCAAACTGGCAATAAAGGAATATGGAGACACAAACCATAGAAAGGCATATTTTAGAATTCTAAAAGACTTCGAATACATTCACTTCTCACGTATTGCTCCTACATATTCATGAATTTGAGAGAAAAAATTGGCCCTGTGTGTCTTAGCAACTAATGGGATATATTTTGATATTTACATGCTTACACATATTATGTGTTGCTTCTCTATCTCAGGCCAAGTACAATTAGCCTTTATAATTTTAGCCCTTCTAATAGATATGTAGGCATGTCTCATTATGATTTTAATTTGTATTTCTTTAATGTCTAAATGTTGAGAAATTTGTCATGTGCTTATAAGCCATCCATATCCTTTTGGTGACATGTCTCTTCCATTATTTCCTTCACATGTAAAATTGGATACTCTGGTTATTAGTAAGGTTTTTTATGTTTATTCATTTTTTAATAATCAGAGTAGATGTCCATTATCAGATATATAATTTGCAAATCCCTACTCCATCTTTACGGTTTCTCAATAGAGTTTTGATAGCTGTGTCTTTCAAGAAATATGCTACTTCTTTCCTGGTACATGGAGGTATGACTAGAACATTATCAATGTTTTCCTTTGCAAAGAAAATCATGGCTTAAGATATATGCAGTCTGCAGTTGTTGGGAGTGTTCTCCATCCTTGCCTCTAACTCATCTCTCACTGCCCACACATTCAGATATAGGGGAATATTGATTGACAAAATATTAATTGCCAAATAACAGTAGTTGGAGAATAAGAAAAATGCAGGCTCCCGATTATATAATATTACTTAAATAAAATATGTTTTTATAAGTGCTATTGGAAGTAAATTCCTCAATACTTTAATCACACAGAATGATGGAATCCTAGATTTCTTTTTCTTGTATTTACTAAGAAAATGATCATGCCTCAAGTATATTAAAATGGAATAGGGAAAATTAAAAATTGTTTTATGTTGATTTGCGTGTGTTGTGCGTATGTGAGAGAGAAAATGAGAGAGAAAGAGAAAGAGAGAAAAAGAGAAAGGGAAAGACAGAGAGGTGGCTGCAGTGAATTGATGAGTTGCAGGATACATTTTAAAGTGTCTTTTGCTTTCTACATTTCCTTTTCCTTAGGTTCAAGAGAACAATCAGTAATATCTCAGATGCCTTCTGGTAATATCAGCAGAAAGAGTTAGAGGTTCCCAGAAAATTAAAGATGAGATATAGTTTTCCTGACATAAGAAAAGTCATTTTTTGTCCCCAGCTATTTTCAATGATCTATACCCCACCTTTGTACTTGCCCAAGCACACTTCTTCCAAAACTTCCTGGGAGGTTCTTACAAAGAAATGCAAAAACCTCACTAGTTAAGGATTTTGAGGAACAGGGCAATGGTGGTGAAGTTCTAGAACCTAGGTGAGGTTTGGTGGGCTGAGGTCCGGAGCCGAGGACCAAGAAAGAATTCTTGAGACATCTTTGGTGCAAAATGGTGGTTTATTAAAGCACGGGGACAGGACCCGTGGGCAGGAAGAGCTGCTGCCCCGGGTTGTGAGGGATGGCAGGTTATGTACCCTGCTGTTGGGGGAAGGGGAGGGGATGGGAGGTTTCAGTGGAGTTTTCATATGCTAAAGAGGGCCTACAAGGTGCCAGGATGTTCCAGGCCTGCCGGAGGCCTTGCCCTTGCTGCTGGATCAATGTTGTCTTTAGACCAGTCATTAACATTAAGATCTTTGGAGACTTTTTGGTGGGGTGTCACAATCCTGCTATCAATCGTCTTTGTTAGTAAGATTTAGAACATTTGTAAGCCAAGGAAGACTCCTGTCTAGCAGGATTGTGAGCTCTGCAAGTTAACTATTTGCTTATTGTTCCTGGCAGTCAGGGCTGCCTGAGAGATGCTACACATATGGAGGGGAGCGGATGAAGGGGGGGGGGTGCAAGGCGCCAGCTTTTGCTTTGTCCTCAGCCAGCTCCTGCTCCCTCATCAATGGGATAACTAACAGTCACCACCAGACCAGGAAATAGCCTAAGCTATTGAGACAATAAATCAGTGGTAAAACTCCTAGTGCTATTTCAAAAGTAATCAAGGCCTTGCATTCCTTGTCCCAGAAAATGAGCCCAAGACCCCATCTAGTTTATATCTGCTCTTGAAGCCTGCAGAGTCCCTTTCCCTTGTCCAACAGATACCTCTGCTTTATTCTAACTTTGAAGTTTCTGCCCTCGGTGGAATACAAGCTTCATTCAGGTGAACATGCCATACATATTGCACAGATACTTAGAAAAATCGATAAAATATAAAATGTAAAATGAATTCATGAATGAAAAATAGAATCCCATTAAATCTAATTTGGAAAAAACTAATATATATATATATATATATATATATATATATATATATATATTTTTTTTTTTTTTTTTTTTTTTGCCTGAATCTGCTCTGCCTTTCATTAGGTGGGACACTGACCAAGCCCACTGAGCTCCTCTCTCATGCCCAGTAATAGTAAAGTCAGGGACATTAATTTCTTCTGGGATGAATTTTAACCACTGTGGATAGGATGCAGAAGCCAGTGGGTTAAACAGATTCTTTCTTGTTTCAGGAAAATAATTCTGAGATGTATTCTGTGCATTAGGATTGATGCTCAGTTGTCCACAATCATAATCCACTCAGTCTGAAATCATATATGTTTCTCCTGGACCACTTAGCTCTTCTCATTCTCTCCTCTTCCACGTGATCAAATCCCAAAATAATTATTTAGGTTGTGTATGCAAGTCCTGATTTTGAAGGGAAACTCAGTTATAGAAAGAGATGAAAATAAAGATACAGGGAAAAAAATGGTGCACTTGGGTGACTCAATTAGATAAGCATCGGACTCTTGATTTCAGCTCAGGTTGTTATCTCAGGGCGATGAGATGAAGCCCCTATAGGCTCTGTGCTGGGCAAGGAGGTTGCTTAAGATTCTCTCTTCTTATCCCTTTCCTTCCACCCCTCACCTCCCATGCTGCCTTTCTCTTAAATAATAAGCACTGCTGAACTATCTTAGATTCTGTACCTTCTCTCCAGCCATGAACCTATCACTGTCTTTAACTCTTGAAAACTTCATTAGACAAATTAATGTGATGAAGGAAGCAATATGAGAAAGCCTATTACTCTGATGAGCATGGAACTGAACAAACCCTATAGATACTTTCCCTTTGATTTCTAGCCTATCAATACCTACAGTGAGTCACATACACTCAAGATTATTGTTTTTATTGTATACCTCACATATTCATTAACTTTGGACTCGTTATCATTTCGTTGAAGTGTTAAACTATGGTAATAAACAAACTTTTAATTAACTTTTCCTCCTATGATACAAATATAACTTGCACTTGAGCTTTAGCTAATTTTATGTTCTAAAATTGCCAAAACACAATGATCAAGGTTTCTAGATTATTTACTGTATTTTCTACTATATAATATTGTTCTATCTCTTCTGTATAAAGAAAATGAATGCTTGGGGCTCTTGGGTGGCTCAGTGCATTAAAGCCTCTGCCTTCTTCTGCTCAGGTTATGATCCCAGAGTCCTGGGATAGAGCTTCACATCAGGCTCTCTGCTCAGCAGGGACCCTGCTTCCCTTCATTTCTCTCTGCCTGCCTCTCTGTCTACTTGTGATCTCTGTCTGTCAAATAAATAAATAAAATCTTTAAAAAAAAAGAAAATGAATGCTTGATAACTAAATGAATGCTTTACTGAACAAATTAAATATGGCAATAGCATTTTATTTTATCATGCTTTACATATTAAACTACAATATTATATCACTGGTCTACAAATAATCTACTCACATAGTGATTTGGAAGCTTTTAGCAAAAGAATTCTTCCTCCTGATTGTAGTATAAAAGTCACAGAAATATACAGAAGACTCCTAGGATAGAAAGTTAAATCCAGTTATCCATGATGCCTTGAGTAGGACCTGATCTATGTATGTCCTGGGATGCACTAGTAACTGTTACATGTGATAGGATTATATTTAATATATACAGTTCCATTTACTTCACAAAGGAGATATAATTTTGAGAATAAAATATTTGATGAATCTATAAAGTCTATATCTATTTGTAACCAATGTGGTAGAATTAAGATGTTAATTTGAAAAAAAATTTCATTGAACACATACACATATTCAATTGTTTTTGTATATATAAACAGCATTATTTATTTATGTAAATAAATGCATTATCAGTAAAATCCATTTGCTTATCAATCATAAGGGTAATTTTAAGTACTAAGAATAAGAAATATGTGAAAAGATAAGTGTTCAAGAGTGCAGTTTGTGGTAATTAATACAATATGATAGGCTCATAAAAAAGATATATTACTTGAACTTAAAAGCTTCTATAATTAAGCGATGACCACTTGAAATTTGCAATTAGTCTTGCTGCAGTTTTTCCTTGCACTTATTGCCCTTCCCCAGAAGTTCATTAAGAATTTCTGTGAATGTCCTTATGTTTAATCTCATTCATAGATTCCACTGCTGCTCACAAAGCCAAAAAGAGAGGTAACTCTATGTGGCACTCCATCCACAAGCAATACATTCATAAATAATTAAAAAGCTCTCTACTTCATTTGTTACCCATTCAGCTGATAATATAAATGAGTAACTGAGGCCATTTTATCCGCACTTTTAATAGAATGCGACTCAGAAACTTCACAGTGTTATTTAAGAAGAAATGCTCATGTGTTAAGGTTTTTATTTTTTTTTAAATCAACAAAATAATTTTCAAATATTAAAAGCAAATGTCTCCTTTTCCTCCAAGTTTCCTTGCTATGTCAAAGTTATAAATAAATACATTACAATCGTATTTTGAGTAGTAGATAAAAACAAATGTTTTTAAATTGTCTGTGGGTTGAGTGTCTGGGTTAACTTGTATAAATATCTGAACTCAATGTATTTAGACTTTATTAGATTTTTTTTTTAGACTATTTAAAAATACATGCTCATCCTCGGTCCTAAATCAGGACTCAACCAGTATCAAAAGATTGGGATCATTCCCTGCATAGTTTCAGACCACAATGCTCTAAAGCTAGAACTCAACCACAAAAGGAAGTTTGGAAAGAACCCAAATACATGGAGACTAAACAGTATCCTTCTAAAGAATGAATGGGTCAACCGGGAAATTAAAGAAGAATTGAAAAAAATCATGGAAACAAATGATAATGAAAATACAACGGTTCAAAATCTGTGGGACACAACAAAGGCAGTCCTGAGAGGAAAATATATAGCGGTACAAGCCTTTCTCAAGAAACAAGAAAGGTCTCAAGTACACAACCTAACCCTACACCTAAAGGAGCTGGAGAAAGAACAAGAAAGAAACCTTAAGCCCAGCAGGAGAAGAGAATTCATAAAGATCAGAGCAGAAATCAATGAAATAGAAACCAAAAAAACAATAGAACAAATCAACGAAACTAGGAGCTGGTTCTTTGAAAGAATTAATAAAATTGATAAACCCCTGGCCCGACTTATCAAAAAGAAAAGAGAAAGGACCCAAATAAATAAAATCATGAATGAAAGAGGAGAGATCACAACTAACACCAAAGAAATACAAACTATTATAAGAACATACTATGAGCAACTCTACAGCAATACATTTGACAATCTGGAAGAAATGGATGCATTCCTAGAAACATATAAACTACCACAACTGAACCAGGAAGAAATAGAAAGCCTGAACAGACCCATAACCAGTAATGAGATTGAAACAGTCATTAAAAATCTCCAAACAAACAAAAGCACAGGGCCCGACGGCTTCCCGGAGGAATTCTACGAAACATTTAAAGAAGAACTAATTCCTATTCTCCTGAAATTGTTTTAAAAAATAGAAATGGAAGGAAAACTTCCAAACTCATTTTATGAGGCCAGCATCACCTTGATCCCAAAACCAGACAAGGATCCCACCAAAAAAGAGAGCTATAGACCGATATCCTTGATGAACACAGATGCGAAAATACTCAACAAAATACTAGCCAATGGATTCAACAGTACATTAAAAAGATTATTCACCACGACCAAGTGGGATTTATTCCAGGGCTGCAAGGTTGGTTCAACATCCGCAAATCAGTCAATGTGATACAACACATCAATAAAAGAAAGAACAAGAACCATATGATATTCTCAATAGATGCTGAAAAAGCATTTGACAAAGTACAGCATCCCTTCCTGATCAAAACTCTTCAAAGTGTAGGGATAGAGGGCACATACCTCAATATCATCAAAGCCATCTATGAAAAACCCACCACAAATATCATTCTCAATGGAGAAAAACTGAAAGCTTTTCCGCTAAGGTCAGGAACACGGCAGGGATGTCCATTATCACCACTGCTATTCAACATAGTACTAGAGGTCCTAGCCTCAGCAATCAGACAACAAAAGGAAATTAAAGGCATCCAAATCGGCAAAGAAGAAGTCAAATTATCACTCTTCGCAGATGATATGATACTATATGTGGAAAACCCAAAAGACTCCACTCCAAAACTGCTAGAACTTATACAGGAATTCAGTAAAGTGTCAGGATATAAAATCAATGCACAGAAATCAGTTGCATTTCTCTACACCAACAGCAAGACAAAAGAAAGAGATATTAAGGAGTCAATCCCATTTACAATTGCATCCAAAACCATAAGATACCTAGGAATAAACCTAACCAAAGAGACACAGAATCTATACTCAGAAAACTATAAAGTACTCATGAAAGAAATTGAGGAAGACACAAAGAAATGGAAAAATGTTCCATGCTCCTGGATTGGAAGAATAAATATTGTGAAAATGTCTATGCTACTTAAAGCAATCTACACATTTAATGCAATTCCTATCAAAGTACCATCCATCTTTTTCAAAGAAATGGAACAAATAATGCTAAAATTTATATGGAACCAGAAAAGACCTCGAATAGTCAAAGGGATATTGAAAAAGAAAGCCAACGTTGGTGGCATCACAATTCCAGACTTCAAGCTCTATTACAAAGCTGTCATCATTAAGACAGCATTTTACTGGCACAAAAACAGACACATAGATCAATGGAACAGAATAGAGAGCCCAGAAATAGACCCTCAAATCTATGGTCAACTAATCTTCGAGAAAGCAGGAAAGAATGTCCAATGGAAAAAAGACAGCTTCTTCAATAAATGGTGCTGGGAAAATTGGACAGCCACATGCAGAAAAATGAAATTGGACCATTTCCTTACACCACACACAAAAATAGACTCAAAATGGATGAGGGACCTCAATGTGCTAAAGGAATCCATCAAAATACTTGAGGAGAACACGGGCAGCAACCTCTTCGACCTCTGCTGCAGCAACATCTTCCTAAAAACAACGCAAAAGGCAAGGGAAGAAAGGAAAAAAATGAACTATTGGGATTTCATCAAGATCAAAAGCTTTTGCACAGCAAAGGAAACGGTTAACAAAATCAAAAGACAACTGACAGAATGGGAGAAGATATTTGCAAACGACATAACAGATAAAGGACTAGTGTCCAGAATCTATAAAGAACTTTGCAAACTCAACACCCAAAAAACAAATAATCCAATCAAGAAATGGGCAGAGGACATGAACAGACATTTCTGCAAAGAAGACATCCAGATGGCCAACAGACACATGAAAAAGTGCTCCATATCACTCGGCATCAGGGAAATACAAATCAAAACCACAATGAGATATCACCTCACACCAGTCAGAATGGCTAAAATCAACAAGTCAGGAAATGACAGATGCTGGCGAGGATGCGGAGAAAGGGGAACCCTCCTACACTGTTGGTGGGAATGCAAGCTGGTGAAGCCACTCTGGAAAACAGCATTGAGGTTCCTCAGAATGTTGAAAATAGAACTGCCCTATGACCCAGCAATTGCACTATTGGGTATTTACCCTAAAGATACAAATGTAGTGATCCAAAGGGGCACATGCACCCGAATGTTTATAGCAGCAATGTCCACAATAGCCAAACTATGGAAAGAACCTAGATGTCCATCAACAGATGAATGGATCAAGAAGATGTGGTATATATACACAATGGAATACTATGCAGCCATCAAAAGAAATGAAATCTTGCCATTTGCAACAACATGGATGGAACTAGAGCGTATCATGCTTAGCGAAATAAATCAAGCAGAGAAAGACAACTATCATATGATCTCCCTGATATGAGGAAGTGGTGATGCAACATGGAGGCTTAAGTGGGTAGGAGAAGAATAAATGAAACAAGATGGGATTGGGAGTGAGACAAACCATAAGTGACTCTTAATCTCACAAAACAAACTGAGGGTTGCTGGGGGGAGGGGGTTTGGGAGAAGGGGGTGGGATTATGGACATTGGGGAGGGTATGTGCTTTGGTGAGTGCTGTGAAGTGTGTAAACCTGGTGATTCACAGACCTGTACCCCTGGGGATAAAAATATATGTTTATAAAAAATAAAAAATTAAAAAAAATACATGCTCAGATAATGACAACATTATTTTATTCATTTTAATAAATAAATTTTTTATTTAATTATGCTTAGATATTTATTCAATTAATGATTTAATATTTAATAAACTAAATTTGAAATATTTTAAATTCTAAAAAATATTTATTTAATTAAATTGATATATTTAATATAAATATTTAATAAATTACTTAATCATTATTATAATTATGCAATACATTATGTATTGTGTAACAATTGCATTTTAATAAATAAATAAATGTATAATTTACATTATTTTATTTTATTTAGTTGACAAAGAGAGGGAGAACGCAAGCAAAGGGAGCTGCAGGCAGAGGGAGAGGGAGAAGTAGGCTCCCAGCTGAGCAGAAAGTTCAACCTGGGGTTCCATCCCACGACCCTGGGATCACCACCTGAGTTGAAGGCAGATGCTTTCAGTTAAGTTCTGAGCCATCCAGATGCCCAAGGCATTGTATTCTTCGCTTCTAAATATTGATGCTGCTTCATCTCTGGAGTTAGTAAATTGATGTGGAGAATTCATATCAAAGAATGGATAGTAGCTGTTAAACAGAAACATGTAATTTAGGGAAAAAAAAAAGAACAGAAGGAAGAGAAAGGCCAAAAGTCAAAAGCACATTAATATAAAATTTAATTAGATAAATAAAGCTGATATTCCTGAAGGGGGCTAATAAAAGAGCTGCAAAGAGCTGATAGGATTAGGAAAATTGTCCACTCCTGGTCATTTCATAATTTTAAACTATTCCTTATTAATAAATATACTTAGTTCCAGAAACACAACCACATAAGGACATTTCCACCAAGTTTCCTCTAACAGCATTTACAAATTAGACGTTCAAACAATGTAGTTCGTTACATGTTGCATCTGTATCTTAAAGTTTAAACACTTTCTGTGACACATTTTCTAACAATTAAAATAAAAAAATATATATATATCTTATGCCTAAATGGAAAATATATATATATATATATAAGAATTGGTTATGTGGCAGAATAAAAGGTATCACTATCTTATATTTTATTATTTAAAGAGATTTATGGAAGTTGTTAATTTCTTACACTACCCCTTTGTTTCAGTGGACCCAGTTTCTGTGGTAATGATGAGAGGAAAGTAGGCAATTTAGGCAGCAGCAAAACTCTCCTACAAGGCACTATAAAATAAGGCTTGTTCTAGATCATGGGTCTGTGCAAAGGGGAATGTTAAGGGGTAGAATGGATGATGGATGCATTGTGGACTTATAACTATAAGATTAATACTGTTATGCCCCAATAATGGGTCTATGATTAAAGGAGCGAGACTGATGTAAAGCGAAGGTCAAGCAAAGCTTTATTTCATGCCAAGCATCAAGAATCTAACCGAACGTTCGGGGCCACACCTCTTATGAGAGAAGGCAACCCTTCGCTGTTTCACAGACTAGCTTTTAAGGACAAAGGCCATGCAGTCAGGCCTGGCCACGCACAAGTGACCAATGAGATTTTAACACACACAGGAAACTCCAGAGTGAGGCTAGATGACCAATTGAGGTTCAATTTACCCTAGTATACACATTTGACCCAGCCTATTACACCTTGATTAGGATTGGTGCCAAAAAGGTTCCCAAAGGGCGGAGGAGTGGGGCATACTCCTTAGTATCTAGGGAGACAATATGCAAACACCGTGCCCCCCTCCCGCTGATTGATGTCTCCACCTGGCCTGACCCACCCTTGTATATGGGCTTTGTTACCTGGAGCTGATTTCCAGGACTTGTTTTTAAGCGAATCCCCTGGGGGAAGGGGAGCAAGGACAGTTTAAGGGTTAACCTCAATGAAAGCCTCTTGCTAAAATATAAAAATATAAAATAGGTCCTTACATTACAACAACTCAGTAGGGAAAGTCCCAGTGTGGTGATAAAAGAAGTGATGTAGGGCGCCTGGGTGGCTCAGTGGGTTAAGCCGCTGCCTTCGGCTCAGGTCATGATCTCGGAGTCCTGGGATCGAGTCCCGCATCGGGCTCTCTACTCAGCAGGGAGCCTGCTTCCCTCTCTTTCTCTCTGTCTGCCTCTCCATCTACTTGTGAAAAAAAAAAAAGAAGTGATGTAACTTGCATTGCACATTTTATTTTTAAAACATGTAAGTTGTATTTTTCCCTGCCATGACATCATACTTTATCTTCATCTCTGTCTAGTAGGTTAAAACTAGTTAAACAAACTCAACAATTTTTTTAAAAAATATTTTATTTATTTATTTATTTATTTAAGAGCAAAAGCCAGAAAGAGAGAGAGAGAGAGCATGAGCAATATGGGGCTCGATCCCAGGACTCTTGAGATCTGGATCTGAGCCAAAGGCAGACACTTAACTGACTGAGCAAATGAGACTCCCACAAACTCAACAATTTTATAAAATTTTTATTTGTTGGGGTGCCTGGCTGGATCAGTCAGTAAAATATGTAACTCTTGATCTTGGGGTTGTACGTTTGAAATCCACCTTGGGTGTAGAGGTTTTTAAAAATAAAATCTTTAGGGACACCTGGGTGGCTCAGTTGGTTAGGCAGCTGCCTTCAGCTCAGGTCATGATCCCAGAGTCTGGGATCATGTTCCTTGCTCGGCGGGGAGCCTGTTTCTCCCTCTGCCTCTGCCTGCCACTCTGTCTGCCTGTGCTCGCTCTCTCTCCCTCTCTCTCTGATATGTAAATAAAATCATTAAAAAAAATAAAAAAATAAAAATAAATAAAATAAAATATTTAAAAAAATTTTTTTACATTTTTTTATTTAAGCCATTGTATGGCAGTGTTGATCACTATATTGTACACCTAAACTAATATTAACGTTATATTAACTAAATGGAATTCAAATAAAAACTTTAAAAATAAAATAAAAATAATAATCATAAAAATAAAAAAGAGGAAAATTATTTGGCAGGCAATTTTCTTAATTGCATTATTATTTATTATTATCATAGTCTGTGTGTGTCGGTGGGAAGTGGCTGGTATTACAGTGAATTCCATATCTGTGTTACACTGAGGTCCATGTCTGTAGTCAGTCTTTTTTTTTTCTTTTAATTTATTTTCAGTGATCCAAAAATCATTGTTTATGCACCACACCCAGTGCTTCATATAATAAATTCCCTCCTTAATACCCACCACTGAGCTCACCCAACCACCTGCCACCCTCCTCTTCAAAACCCTCAGTTTGTTTCTCAGAGTCCACAGTCTCTCATGGTTTGTCTCTCCCTCCGATTTCTCCCAGCACACTTCTCTTCCTCTCCCAGTGTCCTCCACGTTATTCCTTATGTATTGAGTCTTATAAAAACTTTGATTTCTTTCCGTATTCTGCTTTGCATATGCTTACCTTAGATGTTAAAATGTTATAAACCTCTCCTGCCTGGTCCATTTTCTCTCTTTTCTCTCATGATTTCTCATGCTCTCCCTGCCAACCCCACATGCCTTACAATATCTGGATATGACTAATTTCTTCTACTCTGCCATATGGTTGCCCTTCCCTCTTCTGTACCATAACTTCTATCCCCTGCATTTGTGCTTTAACAATACCTAATTCTTTTCACTACATCTGTATCTTTGAGGTCAATACTCAGTAGTGCAATCGCTGGGTCATAGGCTAGCTCTATTTTCCTGGAAAGAAGGGCCATATGCACCCCAGTGTTCATAGCAGCAATGTCCACAATAGCCATTCTGTTGAAAGAGCCAAGATCCCCTTCAACAGACAAATGGATGAAGAAGATGTGATCTATGGATACAATGGAATATCACTCAGCCATCAGAAAGGATGAATACCCAACTTTTGCATCAACATGGATGGGACTGGAGATTATGTTAAGTGAAATAAGTCAAGCAGAGAAAGTCAATCATCATATGGCTTCACTTATTTGTGGAACCTAAGGAATAGCATAGAGGACATTAGGAGAAGGAAAGGAAAAATGAAGTGGGGGGATTGGAGGGGGAAATGAAACATGAAAAACTATGCACTCCAGAAACAAACTGAGGGTTTTAAAGATGAGAAGGATGTGGGGATGGGTGAGCCTGGTGAAGGGTATTAAGGAGGGCACATATTGCATGGGGCACTGGGTGTTTTACACAAACAATGAATCATGGAACACTACTTCAAAAACTAATGATGTATTGTATGGTAACTAACATAACATAATTAAAAAAAAAAGGAGGGGGACAATACCTAACACTCAATCTTTGCTAGTTTCTTTTTTATCTCCTTTTAAGAGGAAGCTCATTAGTGGTTTTTTTGTTTGTTTGAGTGTATTTTGTCTCAACTAAAAGAAGAAAAATAATACACATTATTTTGAAAACTTTTTGAACAGTGTACACTCGTTAGTCAAGTCCACAATGTCTCATCTCTTCTTCCTCCTAACATGGCTAAGTTGAAAAACCCTTTATCTGGGAAAAGATCATTCTCCTGCCACCTTGTGTAAGATTTTGGCTTTAGCTTAGATTATCCTTTCTTTCCTTTTCTGAAAATAAATTGAAAATATTAATAGCCTCAGTTTCTTCTTCCAAAATATGACTGCTTCTTTACCAAGTGCAAAAGCAACCCATTTTGACCATAGTAAACAGCTTGGACCTACTTTGTTTGGCTCACTGTTTTAGTGAGACAAGTGGAGTGAAGATGACACACCATTTCCAAATGTATTAATAATTGGTAGACCATACTTCTAAATTGAAGTTTTGTTGCCATTAAACTATGACCAGACTCGCTATAATTACAGAGGTAAATTCTTTATATTTACTCTATTTGAAATTACCATATAATACCAAAATAAAATTATGATTATGTGAAGAGTCTGTAATATTAAGAAGATGACTTTGAAATTATTGCTTATCTAAATGAAATTTCCCATTTTATAATCTTGTATAAGCTTCCGTTGTCATTTCCTATTTAAAATCTATTAGAAGGCACTTTTATTTTCCCTTAAGTGGGAAGTCAAATGTGGAACAAATTCATCCCAAAGGAACTGATTCTATATTCCACTGAAGACCAGGTGGCTTCCATGTGGCATTTTGCCTCTTGCATATTGTTCATCTCCTACAACAAATGGGGGTATGCTCTTTAGTAAACTAATTCAATTCAATTAGAGACATTGTCTTCAAGGGATAACATCATAGAGACTAGAATCAGAATCATATTTTTGGGAAAATTGGGCCCAGGTTTTTTGTTTTGTTTCATTTTGTTTTAAGATTTTATTTATTTATTTGACAGACAGAGACCACAAGTAGGCAGAGAGGCAACGAGAGAGGGGGAAGCAGGTTCCCTGCTGAATAGAGCCTGATGCAGAGCTCGATCCCAGGACCCTGAGATCATGGCCTGAGCCGAAGGCAGAGGCTTAACCCACTGAGCTACCCAGGCGCCCCTGGGCCCAGGTTTTGATGGCTTCTTTCCTCAATCTTATAAAACCTATTTGAACTCTACTGGATGCCAGAACTGCTTAAAAATATTTGGTCCCTTGTAATTTTAACCTTCCAGTATTCAATGCACCTGATCCATGTAATATCCTATAGTAATTTTGTCAAATGAAGACTCTCAAAGTGTGTTTCTTGGGAGACACTTTTCAATTGGTTGCTTACATTTCTGCATTTATTATTTGTTCTAGACCATCCTTTGAAGATGGTTGTATTGAATAGACTTGGAATACAGAAATAGTATCTTTTTTTTAACTTAACCTGTTGTGTTTGCAAATATTATCTGCCTCTGTTTTGATTTTTCTTGTGAGAACTGAGGCTCAGAACTGATATATAACTCCCACCCCTACACACACACACACACACACACACACACTGTTAATATTCTGGCTACCTCTATTGCTGTGAATAATAAACTGTATTATTTCTGAACCATGAGTCTGCGTCTTCTATCAACACCCAAGAAACCACGTCAGACTCATACACCAGCTTTCAAATAAGGGAAAATAATCTCAGATGCTTTATATTTTTTGATAGTGTTACCTACTTCTGAACATATGACTGAACACATATAAAGCTGGAGCCATGACCATTTAGAGCTTCTTCTGTGGAAGAACTATGCATTCACTAGTAAACAAAAGTAGTTTCATCTTTTTTTTTCCTCCTGGACACCATTTCCTCTCTCTCACTGTTGCTCAAATTGGATGGAATCTAAGGTCCTTTGAGGAAATTTTTGTTTAATGACTCAAAATAAAATAGGAAGAGTCTAAAGTGCTAAAAATAATTCTAGATAAAAGGTATAAGATCATGCCAGAAAGGATAGTAATTTTATCTAACAACTGCCTGTTCACCCCTTATTTGTTCATTAACTAATCTCCAAATTCCTGACTAAATCCCTTTTGTAAGCTAGAATGTGAGCTAAAAACTGGGATTTTAAAAAAGTTTTCATTTGAAATCCAGTTAGTTAACATATATGGTTGTATTAGTTTCATGTGTACAATATAACATATAGCACTCAGTGCTCATCATGCCAAGTGCTCTAATTAACCCCCATCACTTATTTATTCCATCACTCCTTTCAGATCCCCTCAAGTAACCATCAGTTTGTTCTCCGTAAAGAAATGTCTGTTTCTTGCTTTGTTTCTCTTTCTATGTCTTATTATTTTCCCCTTTGCTTGTTTGTTTTGTTTCTTTTATTCCATATATGAGTAAAGGTATTTGTCTTTCTCTGACTGACTTATTTCACTTTTAACATTATACTGTCTACTTCCATCCATGTTATTGCAAATGGCAAGACTTCAGTCTTTTTTTATGGCAGAATAATATTCCATTGTATATACATACCACTTATTCTTTATTTATTCATCAATTGATGGATACTTGGGCTCTTTCCATATCTTAGCTTTATAAATAAAGCTGCTATAAACATAGGGGTGCTAGCATCCATTTGAATAAGTTTTCTTATATTCATTGGGTAAATACACACCAACAGGATTGTTGGATCACAAAGGAATTCTATTTTTAAATTTTATGGAAATTCCATACTGTTTTCAAATATGGATGTATCAGTTTGCATCGCCACCAACAGTTCACAATTATTACTTTTTCTTTTTTTTTAAGATTTTATTCATTTGACAGAGAGAGATCACAAGTAGAGAGAGAGAGGAGGGAGCAGGCTCCATGCCTGGCAGAGAGCCCGATGTGGGACTTGATCCCAGGACCCTGAGATCATGACCTGAGCTGAAGGCAGAGGCTTAACCCACTGTGCCACCCTGGCATCCCCCACAAGTGTTACTTTTTCACATCCTCTCCAACACCTTTTGTTTCTTGTAGTGTTGATTTTAGCCATTCTGACAGGTGTGAGGTGGTATCTCTTTCTAGTTTTGCTTTGCAATTTCCTGATGATACATGATGATGGACATCTTTTCATGTATCTACTGAACATTTGAATGTGTTCTTTGGGGAAACACTTGTTCATGTCTTCTATCCATGTTTTTATTGGATTATTTGTTTTTGGATGTTGACTAAAAACTGGATATTAAGTAACACACAAGACAGGTTTCCTTGAGCTTAAATTTTATTTGCATGAGTATCATTAACAGGAAAAAATATGCATATGTGTATGTACAAGTGTGTTTATGTACACATCTATCAATCTATCCTCTATCCCCTGTCTTCTAATTGTGGTAAATCCTGTAAGGTGGGGAATGGGATAGTCTGAAGAAATATGCTGCTGGATATGTTGGGTAAGCAAATTTAATTGCCCTCAGATGCATTGGATATAAGTGAATCACTTAAATGAGTTATTTAATATTATATAAAAACAAATTAAAATTTTATGTAGTTGAAAATAATAGGTAGTTAAAATAATTTTTGTTGTTTGCTGTTTTTGTGTCATTTTTTGTTTATATATACTATGGTGTGAATGTTTATGTCTCCCAAAATCATATTATGAAATCTAACTCTGGGAGTGATAGTATTAAAACATAGGGGCCTTTGGGAGGTGGTTAGGTCATAAGTGGGATTACAGTCCTTTTAAAGGAGACCCCAGAGAGTTCTCTTGATTCATTCATCATGTACGTTTACAGTGAGAAGTTAGCCATCTATGAGGAAGTGGGCTCTCCCTGGATCTGCCCATTCCTTAATCTTGAACTTCTCAGTTCTAGAACTGTGAGAAATAAATTCCTGTTCCTTATAAGCTATTAAGTCTATATCATGTCCATTATAGCAGCCTGCATGCAGAAGGACACTATGACCTAAAACGAGAGCAATAAATATAAAGTTTCAGTAAAGTCAGTTGGTACAATGTTTTTTTACTTAGAGAAGACATGCTGCTTCATGTTAAACCTTGATATTGTATATGTTTCTTGAAGGGCACTTCTTACTCCATTGGTTGTTTTCCACAAAGTCCAGGACGATGCCTTACATAAAGGTAATATTTTATAAATACTGTTGGAAATATATACTTCTCTAAAATCTTATTTTGCCTACAGATTACTTGGATCCACTTTGCCTTGTGTAGAATATTTTAAATATATTAAGAACAGAATGTCTCTCTAAATAACATTTAGAATCATCATTAGTTTATGACTCCTGACTCATTTGTTTATGCAGTGATACTTACTGCAAGAACACTGAAGTTTGTAATATAATTTTTGAATTAATCACCAAGCTAGTTTATTATAACTTATGAAAAAATAATTTCTCATGTTGGTTTAATTCTGCTCTTATGTTATGGTCATGACATTTTCATTAAAATAAAGTAGAAAATAGAAGTAAATAATAAATGAAAAATAAAAAATAATAAATAAAAAAATAAAAGTAAAACTCTTGTGAAATGTTAAACTTCTCTTACTTATTTTGTTTTGCTTTTCCTCTACCATGCTGGCAAAGCTGTATTTTGCAGATAGATACAATTTTCTAGTTGATAGGTTTGATCTTTTGCTAAAATTTTCAAATTATAAGAAGTTGAATAGTCATGGATTGTTTACTAAACACCTTATCTACACATATAAAAATAAAACAATGATGGTGACCTGGGTATTTCTAAAATTGTATTCTGTTTTTCCATATTATGTTTTACAATGTAATTAAAAAAGATTCTGCATATATTAACACCCATCCCCTTCTATCTCATCTGTATGTCCATTACAGAGCATGTATGATTTCTATTTATTGCTATGTTGTGGTGAAGAGATTGTCTGAAGTAGTCCTATATTTATGCAGGTAGATCTTAAGCTACGGTGCTCTTGTTTATTTGCTTGTTCGTGATCAGTATGTCTGAAAGATGGTAACTATTGCATCAGGTATGACGATTAAAAAATATTATTGGTGCCTGATACAGTGTGATGAAATAGGTAAGTCGATTCATAATTTGTTAATTAAATTAGAAAAGAAATTCCTTTGGATTTGTCCTTTATTAAAAGTTTTTTTTTAACGAATTCCTTGGGATGATTTTTGTGTAATATATATCACATGCCTCAACCTTTAAATTTGAATGTAGAAAAGAGTTATCAGAATGAGCCTAGAAAATATTGTTATGAAAAATTTGTGTTCTGTTATATTATGTTAACTTAGGAAATAATGGTAGTTATTTTTATTAGCATTTCCTACTTTCCACATGCCCTTACAGATGAGATATCATGTTTTTCCTACTCTTTTTATCGTGGTTGTTATATTCTTCATGATCAATAACAATCAATGAAAATTCATAACATTAATTTTCTTTGGGAAAGTGATATTTTAGCAAGAATCCATGACCAAGAATTTTAGCTGTTGTTCTTCCAGGAGATGAGACTATCAATGTTCCCGAAATTTCAAGAAATAGAACTTATTAATTGTGTTGGTTGATGTTTATTGTCTCTGAACTTAGAAGTGCATAATTCAATTTAAAATTTATTTTGGGGGCGCCTTGGTGCCTCAGTGGGTTAGAGAACCTGCCTTTGGCTCAGGTCATGATCCCAGGGCCCTGGGATCGAGCCCCACATCAGGCTCTCTGCCTAGCAGGGGGCCTGCTTCCTCTTCCCTCTCTCTCTGCCTGCCTCTCTGCCTACTTGTGATCTCTATCTGTCAAATAAAATAAATAAAATCTTAAAAAAAATGGAGTGGACCTTAGGGGGGTGCTTATCTGAAATTGAGGGACATTATAAAAAAATAAAAAATAAAATTTATTTTGAATGAAAACAAGATCTTACTGAAATTTAGGCATCCCACTTTATATCAGGCCTCCAGTACATTCTAATTTATTTATAGAAAATATCATAAACATGAATGTCACTTTTCCTATTGCATTTATACTGAAACTGCAATGTCTCAAAGATGTCAGATCTGAAAAGCACTACCTTTCTATAATTTATGTTTCCTAGGAGGAATGGATATACCATTTTAGCACAATTATCCAACAGTATTCAAAACCACCATGAATTTTAAAACATAGTTATTACACCCTAAAAATCAAGTATGAAAATGTATAAACAACCAAATCTCTATCTGTAAATGAAATACTCCCACACAGACGGGTTTTAAAACTTTCTAACTTAAGGAGTTTGATAGCACAGACTCAGGGTAGTAGTTTCAGTGCCTACAGTATACTTTCAGGGAGAGAGTAATGTAGGCTCTGAGTCACTTTCTGCCTAGAGATGACCTAATAGTGGTTCTGGCATTGCTTGTTTGTTTTTGAAAATACGTTCCTGGGCGTCATTCAGAAAATGCAGAGTTTGGCAATCTATATAAATTAAGGATGATCTTTTTGAATGTTTGTCTTTCACTACATCAAATTAACATAATTGGACAGAAATTCCACTAAATTAAGCATTGTTAGGAAACGTGTAAATTGGAGCTGCTCCAATTAGTTGCTCTTTGAACTATGTGCTGTTGGTTCAGGATTAGATAAGGAGTTTGAAGGAAAACCTAAATCATTGCTTCCTTTTTTGAGAGAGTCTTAGCATATTTTCTTAAAATTAGCTGAAATAAACAATGTGTTTAGTTGCAAAGTGATTTGCATTTTTGCACAAACTCCCTATCTCCTTGAGAATTATAACAAATATTTCATGAAATATCATTGATCTTTACTTTGTTACACTGCTGTAAAGTACATTCAGAGTTGCCAGTTAAAAGTGTTAGTGTTGAGATGAAATGTCATGCATTTTTCTTCACTTCCATGCAAATGAACACAGTAATTTATTAAGACACAATGAAGAAAAAAAATTGACAATGAGTTCCAGATTTTAAAAATCATTTGCCATTCAATCCAAATTGTGAGTTTGATCGGTTACCGAACACTTTATAATGCACCCCTGGTAATTTTACAGAGACTATTTTTTTCTTACCAATTCTTGATTATTCTGTCTTGCAATGCAGAGAAAGCTAACTAATTTAAAATAAACTTCCGTTAATTTTGATTGTTATACACTTAAAATTGATTAATTTCCATATACAGAGTTTAAAATTTTCACAATTTACATTAAATATATATTCTGTGTATACCTTGGAAAAATTATACTGAAAATTGAAATTAAAGTGATGTTGTATATACCTGCAAGAAGCCGCCTTTCCCATTTCATATTACTATATAAGTTGTGTCAGGTAATTTATAAAATCCCTACTGCATAACAAGTCTATTTTTTGTTGGAATGGGTAGTAATGTTTCTTCTTATTTCTAAATAAGAGTTGGTCTATGAGTGCATCTGCAACTGTATTTTTCCTAAGTGGCTTCATGGTCTTGAACTGAGAAAGCTCAGAACATTAAACATCAAAATAATATAATTTGACATAATTAGACATCAAGAAAATGCAATTAAAATGACACTGAGATATCACTACACACTTACCAGAATGGCTAAAATAAAATATAATGACAAGACCAAAAGAAAAAAATATACCATTTGATGATACACAATGGCAAGTTGTACCATAACTTAGCCATCTCAAACTAGTGTAGTGTTAAATTTGTTTTTCTAAGCAATGTTTTGGGTCACTTACCACTTTTCAAGGATATAAAGTGCTATCATTTTACTTAAAACTGTGAAATTAGGTCAGATTTAAATTTCAATTTATCTTAAAACATTCTGTAAACTGTGTTAAACTTTGACATTTGTTCCCTCTGTTCAGTGAATAACACTATATCATATTTTGAAAAATACGCTAATTTTCATTTTGAAAAATATCCCCTTTTCCTCTTATGGTAATTATTATTATGAATTAATAGTAGAATTTGATATGGTTCCATATGACCATAAATACTTTATTGTATATTATCAAATTTAATAATGAATATAATGTACTTCTTTGAACAATATTTAAGACCAGTCTACTCTTAAAACACAAAAATTGAGACGCACTTCTTTAGTTCACACAAATTTCATCTTATTATATATAACCTCAGATAAATTTCAACAAATCATAATTTATTAAAATTATGTCTACTTAAAAATCTCATAGAAGAGTAAAACCATCAAAAATAAAAATAAACACTCACAACACACACACATCACCCATGTATTGGCAAATCACAATTGCTGTAACAATACATTAGGCATTCCACAGTTAAGGGTTATCAAAATTTCCATCAGTGACAAAAAGATTTGTATCCAAATGGACTGATTTTCCAGAATCCAAGAAAAAGTCTCCTAGGGTTTATTTAAAGATAAATATTTGAACAAATACTTCTTAAATTTAGGAAATTCAGAACATACGATTAAAGAATATTTGCAGTGCAGACTATATTCAATCCTTCCTTCAACATGTGCCTTTGAGTACATAATTCTGTTTTCTCTATCTAAATTGAGCTGTCCTCCAAGGAAGTTTTCTAAAATGTGTGTCTCTGTGTGATAAATGTTCTAAGACCTAACATGCTTTATTGTATTTTTACTGTGCTCTCAAATTTAGTCAGTAATTTGGCTTGATGTATAATATCTAGTTTCAAATATCTTTTCCATTTATACAAACACCCAGCTCCTTTATATGCTATTACTATTGAGAATTCTGCTGTCAGGATTATTCTTGTACATTTTAGGTGATCTGTTCTTCTCTTGGGCATCATTTATGCTCTTCTCCGGTTTTGATATTCTTAAAACTCACCATAATGTATATGAGTGGTTTTTTGTGTGTGTGGTTTTTGTTTTGTTTTGTTTCTGATTTCTCATGTTTGGCATCATTTTAAGTCTGGTATCTTTTATCTTTCTTTAATTCTCCAAAATTTATCTCAGTACTTATTTAAATATTTTCTTTATTTTTTTTCTCTTCTGCTGCATTTGGGCAGAAGTCATTAATTTGTTTGTTTGTTTGTTTTTCCTAACTCATTTATTCATTTTACAGCTATATTCATCTTAGTCTCCATTTATTGTATTCTTTATTTCAACAATTTTCACTTAATTTATATTCACAGTATAGTATCTTTCTTTTCTTTGTATATGTATATCATTATTTTATCATATACTTTTAAGCTATTTTAAAAAATATTTTATTTATTTATTTGACAGTGAGAGACCACAAGTAGGCAGAGAGGCGGGCAGAGAGAGAGGAAGGGAACCAGGCTACCTGCTGAGCAGAAAGCCTGGTGTGGGGCTTGATCCCAGGACCCTGAGATCATGACCTGAACCAAAGACAGTGGCTTAACCCACTAAGCCACCCAGGCACCCTTTTTAAGCTATTTTTTAAAAGTACAGTCATTCTTTTTTTTGTAAGATTTTCTTTATTTATTTATTTGACAGAGAGAGATCACAAGTAGACGGAGGGCAGGCAGAGAGAGAGAGAGAGAGAGAGAGAGAAGCAGACTCCTTGCTGACAGAGAGCCTGATGCAGGACTTGATCCCAGGACCCTGAGATCATGACCTGAGCTGAAGGCAGTGGCTTAATCCACTGCGCCACCTAGGCACCCCTAAGCTATTTTTTTAATTCCTGTTCCAATAACACTTGGATTGCCATATAAAGTTAACCACATCATCTTTTTTAGGTAAGTGATTGTACTTTTTATGTGCATAGTTATTTTGGTCCATGAGTTCAGCTCCTCTTAGGATCATCAAATCTCTGTAAAGTCTGGGTATGCTAGGATTTTCTAAGCAACAATAAAATACATTGAAACCTGGTAGCTTAATTTTAATAATGTTTTCTTTCTCAATCATTCACAATAGTATTACATTTTGAGTAGCTTCCTTCTATTTTGCAGCTATAGTGTTTGGAAAAACTTGAATTGTGATATCACTGTGATAATGTGAATTAGTCAGGGTTTTTCAGAGAATAGGGAAGAGAAAAAAAGAAAGATATTCTCCAGGGCCAACTCTAGAAGTGACTATTAAAACATCTGTTCAAATTCAATTGAACAAAACTCAGAAATGCCATCTCCAGTGAAATACAAAGAAGATTATATATAGCTCTTGGCACACACATCTCATTTAACCCAATGATGTACATCAATGAAAGACTGAAGGCCAATCACCACTCCATGGGAGAATTTAAAAATAAATTTACTAATTAGGCCAAGAATTTAGAATCACAAATACTTGACAACTAATAATAACTGCCTTCACTTGATGTTATTCTATAAGATAAATCCTATGATCAAGTTTCAATTTTAAATTCTTACAATTTTAAATTCTTAAATCCTTATGAAGAAGGATCATTTGGAGGGAGCAGTTTTTATAATTTATCATCCATCAGCCTTTTTTTTTTAAGATTTTATTTATTTGTTTGACAGAGAGAGATCACAAGTAGGCAGAGAGGCAGGCAGAGAGAGAGAGGAGGAAGCAGTCTCCCTGCTGAGCAGAGAGCCCGATGTGGGACTCGATCCCAGGACTCTGAGATTATTACCTGAGCCGAAGGCAGTGGCTTAACCCACTGAGCCAACCAGGTGCCCCATCAGCCTTTTTTAAAAGATTTTATTTATTTATTGGACACAGAGAGAGAGAAAGAGAGAGAGAGAGATCACAAGTAAGCAGAGAGGCAGGCAAGCAGGGAGGGAAGCAGGCTTCCTTTTGAGCAGAGCCAGATGTGGGGCTGGATCCCAGGACCCATAGACCATGACTTGAGATGAAGGCAGAGGCTTAACCCACCACCCACGTGATGAGAGAGCCACTCAGGTGCCCCTCATCCATCAGCCTTAATTGTTTGCAGGAAAATGTGTGGAGGAATAATGCCTTAGGGAGCTAATCTCTCTAAAGAATCTTCAAGTCTTTACCCCTTCAAGGTTTTTGTACAGTTCTGATAGCCTCTAAACATCCAGCTGATTTCTACAGTGACAGGCCTGTTAAAACCTGTCTTCAAACCAGGAATAGAGCTTGAAACATACCAGTCAAGAGCAACTTTGAGTCTTTTAAGGAATTTATCAACATTTCTTTGTTTTTGGTTAATATCTGAAATAGTTCCATATTACACTTGCATAATTTCTCCAGAGCTGACTTTGAAGGAGGCATTCAGTTCCAGCTAGTTCCATATTTTGGCGAGAACTATAATTCTATATAAGAAAAAACATATTTTAGGGCGCCTGGGTGGCTCAGTTGGTTAAAATCTCTGCCTTCGTCTCAGGTCATGATTCCAGGTTCCTGGGATTGAGTCCCACAGTGGGCTCTCTTCTCAGCAGGGAGCCTGCTTCCATTCCTCTCTCTCTGGATGCCTGTCTGTCTTCCTGTGATCTCTGTCAAGTAAATAAATAAAATTTTTAAAAAAACATATTTTATACCAGTTATTCATGTTTATTAACTAAGATATCACAATACAAATAATACAAACAGTTGCTCTTTATTAATACCTTCAACCAAGATCAAAAAATATGTCATATTTTCTCCAAAAATTTTATATCATCTGATAGGTCAGATATATATAAAATTACATTTAAAGTTTTTAAAATATCAGCAAATATTTTCATTTAAATGCAAATTTGAAAAAAAATCTACTTTTCCAAACACGACTTTTTATCCTATTTTTTTAAAATTTTGTTGACAACTGATAAAATGTTTAGTGAGACCATAAATGTTAGATCGAAAAAAATGATTAATAGATGTAGGTTCAAATTATTATGTTCCATTAAAAATGATTTAGTCTTTGATGAACATCTGTTTGGTAATATGTTGTATCCAGATATAGTAAAGTAATGACATATATAAAATTATAGGGAAATGACACCTTCTTTTCCATTATGAGTAGAGCTTTTAAAATGCTATTTGTCACAACCTGTCATCGTGTCATTATGTAGCATTATGTAGCATTTAAAAAATGTATACTCTTCACTTCGAAGTCTTTTAGAATTCTAAAATATGACTTTCTATGGTTTGTGTTTCCATATTCCTTTATTGCCAGTTTGAACAAATCCACATGCTTTGATTCAAAGGTAATAAATTCCTCTTATTTGGAAAAATTATGTTTATTTTTGTTCTCTCACCCTTATCAGGTGGTTTCATCTTAGCACACTTCAGAGTTATAACTTCATGCTTATTAAAAACATTTATTATGATCTACATAGATGAATGAAACTTTTATTTTATTAAATTATTTGCCAAAAAATCTGTTATTTTTAAAAATGTATTTCTTTTGAAGGGTTATTTTAGAGCGTTCAGAGAGGATTTAGGAGTGTGGTATTATGCAATTTTTAAGTAGGTATGAAATGGTTATTTATATGATTGTTTCTTTAAGGCTTATGTATATTGTCCATTATATGCTTTAAAATATTTTGAAAGTAAATTTAAAGTATTTTTTACATAGTTTATTTTTTGGAAAAATATATTGAAATGACTTATGAAATTCAGTATACTCTCAACATTAATTTATTTTGAAATTTACCAGTTGTCTACTGAACCTATTATATGGCAGATATTACTTCAGACTACACTGGTCAATGAAATACTTGGCTTTGTAGAACTTTTATTTTAATGGGTGAGACAGTTAAAAGCTATAAACCTTAATCAAAATTGCATAGTGCATTCACAAATGATGAGTACAATGGGGAAAAAGAAAAATTCGATCAGGGTGAGAAAAATCAAGGTTGCTAGGCAGGGGTTGGGGAGTTAAAATTTTTGATTTATTTTTATAAAAATAAATTTTTATTTATTTACTTGACAGAAATCACAGGAAGGCAGACAGGCATCCAGAGAGAGAGGAATGGAAGCAGGCTCCCTGCTGAGAAGAGAGCCCACTGTGGGACTCAATCCCAGGAACCTGGAATTATGACCTATGTAAAGGTGATGAATTTGCCCAGAACTATCAGCAATAAGGTCACTCCAGAGAAAGGAATTGGCTATCTTGAAGGCCATAAGGTTTGATCATGCCTGGCATATCTGAGGAATAGCAAGGAGGCCACTGTGAGTGACTGAAGAGTAGCAGGGAAAGAGGTCACAGAGGTTAAATGAGTGGCTAGATCATGTAAAAGCTTAGAAGTCATTGTAAAACTCTGGCTTTTATATTTGGAAACTTACTGTGTGATAGAATTTCTGCGAATAACTGAGAGTTCAAATGTCCATAAAATTTCAAGGATTCTTATTCTAGTAAGACAGAATAAAGAAAAAGAGTTCATATTTTCACATGGTGTAACAAATGCTCAGAGATCCAAGTTCAGTAAGCTATGGGAGCACAGAAGAAGGCACTAAAATCACACCAATATATTTGATGACTGTGACTATATATAAATTTGTATTTTCTAGATTTTTTTATAGTCATGGAATCACACAGTATATACTATTCATTGCCTGGCTTTTCTTTTCTCAGTATCATTACTTTGAGAATCTCCAATTGTAAATTGTTCCTTTTGATGTTGAATAGTAATCTCTTTAATGAATAGATCATAATTTGTCTTTTATCTATTGATGGACATCGATGAACATTTCCACTGTTTTCAATTCTTAAAAATAAAGCTGCTATGAAATTCATATACAAGTCCTTGTATGAACATAGGGTTTGTTTCTCTTGGTTAAATGCCTAGAAGTAAAATGGCTATTTGTGTAACTGCAACATATTTTGCATTTAAAAAAATTCTCAAACTATTTTCCAAAGTGGTGGTATCATGATATATACCAACAACAGTTTAGATTTTTTGTTGCTTCCCAATCTAGCACAGACGAAGTACAATTAGCCTTTATAATTTTAGCCATTCTAATAGATATGTAAGCATGTCTCATTATGATTTTAATTTGTATTTCTATAATGTCTAAATGTTGAGAAATATGTCATGTGCTTATAAGCCATCCATATCCTTTTGGTGACATGTCTCTTCAACAATTTTCTTCACATGTAAAATTGGATACTCTTTTTGGTTATTAGTAAGCTTTTTTATTTTTATCCATTTTTTAATAATCAGAGTAGATGTCCATTATCAGATATATAATTTGCAAATCCCTTCTCCATCTTTACGGTTTCTCAATGGAGCTTTGATAGCTGTGTCTTTCAAGAAATATGCTACTTCTTTCCTGGTACATGGAGGTATGACTAGAACATTTTCAATGTTGACCTTTGCAAAGAAAATCATGGCTTAAGATATAGGTAGTCTGCGGTTGTTGGGGGTGTTCTGTAATATCAAGCATATCTAGTTAGTTGATAATTTTATTCAAGTCTTACATAACTTACCAATTTGATGACCATTTGTCTATATAATCTTAAAATAAGGGTGTTGAAACTTTTTTCCATTTCTCTTCTAAGGTAGAAGGTATGATTTTTGTTTTTAGTTTTTCCCTATAAATCCCCAAATCTGTTATTAAGTATTAAAAGTCAAGAATTATTATACTCCCTGATGAATTCATCCTTTTACTCTTCTGTAATTTTGACTTGATCTTTATGTCTGATAATGAAATTTGCTTTAAAATCACTTTTCATTATCTTGATATAACCACCAAAGTTATAGTGTGATTAGTGTTAATATAGCATATTTTTTCTTTTAATTTTAAAGCACTTCTATATTTAATCCTGACAAAGAAACAAAACAGCTTTTTAACTCTGGAATCATCTTTCTAAATTATCTTTTTTTTTTTAAATGAAGCAGTAGCAATTTTTGTTAAGGGACCTAAACTGAAAGTAGGTTTAGAAATTTATTTATTTATTTATTTATTTATTTATTTATTTAGTAAAAGATTTTATTTTGTTTACTGACAGCAAGAGAGAGAGAGAGAGAGAAGAAGCACAAAAGCAGGGGAATCACGTGCAAAGGGAGAGGAAGAAGCAAGCTCCTTGGGGTGCAAGTAGTCCCATGCAGGGATGGATCCCTGTACACTGGAATCATGACCTCAGCCAAAGGCAAACATCTGCTTAAACAACTGAGTCATCCAGGCACCCCTAGAAAATTTAAAAAAAAAAGACCTTTTACAAACATTTTGTTTCTTTCTTGTTTTTTTAAATATTTTATTTATTTGACAGACAGAGAGAGAGGAAGAGGAGCTATAAGCAGGGCAGAGGGAAAAGGAGAAGCAGGTTTCCCACTGAGCAGAGAGCCTGATGTGGGGCTCCATCCCAGGACCTGAAAAGAAGGGACACTTATGGAGGAAGCCACCCAGACACCTCTTTTCTTTGTTTTTAATATATGGCAACTGATGCTTCCCAGCCATGAGGAGCATATTACCCATTGATTAAATCTTTGATAACAACCTATTTAAAAAGGTGTGTAAATATATACTTACTCAGATTTATACACTTTGTGTTTTCTTCATAGTTTGGGGCTGGACCCCATGGTCACACCGCTTCCAGTCTTTTCCTTCCCATCTTTTGATACCAGGTATTTGTCAGCAAAGCAAATTAGTATCAAAATTAATAAGCCCTTGGCACCATATCTCTGGAGCAGGGGTTGCTCTTAGCCAAGGCCCAGAGCAGTTGACCTCCCCTCGCTAGTGCTATAGCCCAAGGACTAGGTCCCAGCCACCAGAACTCAGTCTTACATGTTATGCTAAGCAGACAAAACCAAAACAGGAAAGCTCCGACAGCTTTCACTGGCATGCCTCATCTCCAACTCCCTCGACGTCCAGGTAGTACCAGATGACAGGGAAGGGTCTTGGTCCAACATATGGGAGGGAAGGAAGTAGCCATGAGCAAATACCTGCCTCTCTGTTCCTTTCTTTCATGAGCAGGTTGTAAGGAGGAGGAAGAGGAAGGGGAAGAGAGGTGAAGTTCAAGGGGTGAAGGCCTCAGGTAGGCAGCTGGCTCCTGCCAGTAGGAAAGGGACAAAGGAGAAGGCAATGAGTCTTGCAGGGAGGGTGGGGGGTAAGGGTTACAGCTTATGACAGAATCTGGACAGGAGTAATAGGGATACTAGTCATTTGAGTCCACCATTGGCAAGCTGGGCTGGGTGTCAGGGCAGATAGGCCTCCCTGGGCAACGGCACATGAAAGAAGGTGGAATTCTTCTCTGAGGAGCAGGTGGAGCTTTGGGTGTTGGGAAAGCATAGACAGTATTGTTCCAGGGCCAAGGACAGGTCTGGGTACTCCTGGTTGGAGGTCAAGGCCACAGTATGATCCAGGTCTCCTACCAGCAGCTTGAAGGTACCACATGCCAGCCACCCCTCATTATTGTGCACTTATTGGCTTATCCATCAAATGACTCCTTCAGCAGCTTGATAACCACCTCCACAGGCACTCCAGAATATGGGAGGCTTCCAGAGTGAAAATTTTGCACAGGATCACCCCAAAAGACCAGAAGTCACTCTGGTGGATGTAGATCTGGTCAAACATGGCCTTAGGGGCCATCCACTTCACAGGCAGTCCACTGTTGGTTGTCTTTTTATAGTAACTGATGTGCTGATATCTCAGGCAAGGCTGAAGTCTGAGATCTTCATCATGTTGTCCTTTGTCACCAGCACTTCCCTGGTGGCCAGGTCTTGGTGTATGCACTTCTTGGAGGCAAGGTACTCCATGCCTCGGGCTACCTGGTAGGCACAGGATACCAGGTCCTTGGAGGAGAGTTGCTCTGCTGCATTGTGGCTGATATTGTAACAGAACTCCAGGTCAGGAGGCCTGTGGGCCTGCAGGTACTCCTGTATGTTGTCTTTGGAGGCATATTCCATGAGAGTGTACGAAGGACCGTCCTGTGTGCAGGACCCAGCAGGTTGGTGGTGTCCTTGTGCTGTCCAATCATCTTCATTATCTCCATTTCTGAGATTAGGTTTGACAGGTCTTTCTCTGTTGCATCTGACTTCAACATCTTCACAGACACTTTAGTCAAATGGTTGGATTTGTCTTTGTCCAGTCCAATGGCCTCCTCCAACACCACCTGCCCAAAGTAGGCCTGTCTTAGGTGTCTGCCTAAACTGCCTACAACCAGCCTGCCTCAAGGCAGTTATGAACTCTAGATTATCCTCAAAAACATTAAACCACAAGCTAAAAATTCTCTTCACTAGGTCTCTGTCGCAGGTCTAATTTTCTTATCTTTCATCATTTATCTTTTTCCTAATTCTTATTTTCAGTATAGTTTATTTTGCTTCCAGGTGTTTCCCCTGGTTTCTGTATGCTGTTTCATAGGGAAGAATTATCCTGTCATAAAATTATTTCTTGAGCATTCATTACATCTCTCAGTTGAAATGGGTACTTTTAAGGTATTGAATCATTTGAGTTTTCTCAAAATGGGAAGAATTTTCAAAATGGTGGTTTCCTCAAGGTTCAGAGTATGTCTTAGCCTCATCTTTACTCTTTTTGAAATTCACTTTTCAAATTCTTGTCCCTCTTTTTATCTTTTTAAATTAAAATGTTTTATTTTTACTATTCTTTTATTTGAGTATAGTTGATATTCAGTGTTACATTGGTTTCAGGTTTTCAATATCTCCATACATTAGTCTATGATCACTACAAATATAGCCACCATCTGTCACCATATAACACTATTATAATATCATTGACTATATTCTCTACACTGTCCCATATCTCTTTTTAAAATCTCTGATTTTTATGTTTTCTGTTATTCCAATTTTCGACCATCATTTTACTTGGTTACTTTAATAAAATATGCCTGATTACACACTCTTTGCTGAACACTATAGTATTTGATTTATAGTAGTCTTCTTCTTCTTCTTCTTCTTTTTAATTAACATATAATGTATTATTAGCCTCAGGGGTACAGGTCTGTGAATCGCCAAGTTTACACAATTCACAGCACTCACCACAGCACATACCCTCCCCAATGTTCATAACCCCACCACCTCTCCCTACCCTCCCCACCCCCCCGGCAACTCTCAGTTTGTTTTGTGAGATTAAGAGTCTCTTATGGTTTGTCTCCCTCCCGATCCTATCTTGTTTCATTTACTCTTTTCCTGTCTTCCTAACCCCCCACATTGCACCTCCATTTCCTCATATTAGGGAGATCATATGATAGTGTCTTTTTCTGGTTGACATATTTTGCTAAGCATAATACCCTCCAGTTCCATCCGTGTCAACGCAAATGGCAAGATTTCATTTCTTTTTATGGCTGCATAGTATTCCATTGTATATATATATATACCATTAATTTGTTGATGGACATCTAGGTTCTTTCTATAGTTTGGCTATTGTGAATATTACTGCTATAAACATTTGGTGCACGTGCCCCTTTGGATCATATAGCAGTCTTCTTTACCTCTATCAGATCCCCAGGAAGCTTTATTTATTTATTTACTCACATAAACAGATGATCCAACACAACGTTTTTTGATGTTCAAATGTATTATAATGTCTTACCGCTTAACACTATGCTTCCTGCTCTCTTTCACTGTCTGACTAAATCCTCATCATCACTATGCCATTTAATCAGAAAGAACATTTGAACTCAGAGTTCTCTCCATATCAGGGAATGATGACTCCACCCTTCTGTTTGTGCAGGTAAAGTAAATGTTGATATTGTCTGTCCTGCACATACCCCATCCTGTTCACCAGAATATTCACCATCAAAATATATACAAAATAAAAACCATACCTCACCACTTCTATTACCACCCAGCATGCTAAAAACACCATCATATATTCCTGAATTATTCACTTGATTGATAACCCCACTTCCACACATACTGCACTCCTTTCTCCCTGCAAATTTATTTTGGTACAGCAATTTAACCTAAAAATCAAGTCAGATTATTTTATTCTGCTGTTGAAAGTCTTTTGGTATCTTCCCCTTTCATATTAAATAAAAACTGAAGGCGTTTCAATGTACTAGAAGGTCATACATCAATACGTTCTTCCTCTCTCCACCACTATGAACTCCTCATTGGCCTCCTTGCTTTTCCTCAAGAGTAACAGACAAGCTGTTCACACAAAGTCTATATACTTACTTGCTCTGCCTAGAGCAAACTTTTCCTTTAATATTTGTATAACACTCTCCTTCACTTCCTGGGTATTTGTGCAAATAACATCTCATAAATGAGATATAACTACGCAACCCAAAATAAAATTAACTTTCATCCCAGCATTCTCCAATGGCTTTTACCTTTCTTGTATTTCTTTGTAACACATATCACCATCAACCATCAATCATTATTCTATTACTGGTTTATTTTCTTATTTGAGACAGAGAGAGAGAGAATTGGGAGGGTGCGCAGAGGAAGAAGAAAACACCCCACTGCCTAGAAAGCCTGCTGGGGAGTTACATCCCAGGACCCTGAGATCATGACCCAAGCCAAAGTCAGTCACTCAATGGACTGAGCCACCGAGGTGCCCCTCGATTATTGGTTTATTTCACTATTATATTTCAAAAGAATGTAAGCTCTTTGTGGTCAGGTATTTTATATGTTTTATTAATTGAGGTATTCTCAGAAAGGTAGCTGGCAGATTGTAAGGGCTCACTAAACTGTATTTTGTTGTTATTATTGGGCTCCTTTATGGGCTTTACCTCTTACGCTAGAAGTCTATCCTTCAGATGTAAGCAATAAGAATAGAGCCCTGCTGCCTGTTCAAATGTGTAAAAAGCCTGTATTAAGTGGATATTTTAAAAGCTAAATGAATGGCTTAATAGTTGTATATAGGGGGAAAGGGACCATATTTTCCACAGTTTAGAAGTGGAGTTCTTTTATAGAGTTCTTGTACAAGCCTACACTATTGAACGATAATGGGCAGTTGTACATTCCAATTATACAAACACTTTGGTAATTTATATCCTTTTTTTGTAATTCATGACTGGATCATTTAGTTCCTTAGGAGCATTATAGCATTTCAACTTTTCATGTTCAATAAAGTTATTGGGGTTTCTACCTTTTTTATTCAAATGGAGAAATAGTCATGATTTAATCTAAATAAAGTGTTATTGATTGTGTTGTTTTCTAGGAATGAGTCGCACATGCTAGTTTAAAAGTTTTGTTAAATTCCCAAGTCTGTCACTGATAAAAGCCTTTTGTAGATTAGTAACTTGATCCAAACGGAAAAGTTATGTAACACCAATTGTTATACTATCTTTGTTTCCATCTTGCATTGTAATAACACCCATCTTAACTCTATTTAAGACAAATCATTGCCAGATGGATTTCTGGCATTGATTTTCATGATATGAAACCTAGTATAACTAAAAGTTTTTGGTTTTAGTAGCATATAAATCAATTTAGAAAAAATATGTATTTGAATATAAGATAAAGTTTTAAATTATTTGGCAATAGTAAACTAAACTTTTTTTTGTAAATTTTTATTTTCTAAAATTTCATTGAGCTCTTTTGCAATAAGAAACAAGTTACAAAAAATAAGGTTTATTTACCCCAATTCAAAATTATTGGGAATATAATCATAGAGGTTGAAGTATTTAAAATATTGAACCCAAAATATTTTATTAGGTAAATTCATGAATGCTGAGCATTCACTGTTAAAATATACTAATACTATTGATAGACTGGTAGAAGCCTAAAATCAAATATTTATTAAATATTTATATCCATATCTTTTCATGGCTTGGTAATTCATTTCTCTAGCACTAAATAATATTCCATTTTTTGCATGTACTACACTTTATTTGACCTTTCACCTATGGAAGGATATCTTGGTTGCTTCCAAGCTTTTGTCAGTTATGAATAAAACTACTATAGACATCTTTGTGGGTATAGATTTCATCTTCTTTGGATAAATACCAAGAACTGCTACTGCTGAATCATCTGGCAAGAATATGTTTAGTTTTGTAAGAAACTGCCAAGTTGTTTTCCATTCTTAATTCTCAATAGACATGGAAGAAAATTCCTGTTGCTCCACATCCTCTCCAACATTTCATGTTCTGCTGTCAGTGCTCTGGATTCTGGGTATGTACTGGTGTCTTTTTTTTGTTTTAATTTGCATTTTCCTGATGACATATGATGTGAAGCATCTTTTTATATTCTTATTTCCATCTGTAATGTTTTCTTTTGTGAGGTATCTGCTAAGGTCTTTGGCTCATTTTTAATCAGGTTTTTTCCCCCATTTTTGAGTTTTAAGTGGTCTTTGTGTATTTTTGATTAACAGTCCTTTGCCAGATGTGTATTTTGCAAATTTTTTCTCATAGTTTGTGCTTTGCCTTTTCATTCTCTTTGCATTGTGTTTCACAGAGTAGACATTTTTAAATTTAGCGCTTGTGCTTTTGTAGCTAAAGTTATTGCCAAAACCAAGGTCATTTAAATTTTCTTCTATATTACCTTCTACATGTTTCATGTTTAGGTTTATAATCCAATCGGAGTTAATTTTTGTGAAGAGTGTATGATATCTGCCTGGATTTATTTTTTTTATTTTATTATTTTATTTTATTTTATTTTATTTCATACTTTTACATTTAGCTTCACCATTACTCCGAACCATTTGTTTAAAAGATTGTATTTTGCTCTCTTGTATTGCTTTTGCTTTTCTATTAAATATAAAATATAATTGATAATATATATTCCGTTCCTTTAATCTAGTCTTTCTGTGGTATTACAATATCTTGCTTACAATTATCGTTAGGGTATACTTTTTTTTAAGATTTTATTTATTTATTTGACAGAGAGAGAGAGATCACAAATAGGCAGAGAGACAGACAGAGAGAGAGATGAGGAGAAGCAGGCTCCCTGCTGAGCAGAGAGCCCAATGTGGGACTCTATCCCAGGCCCCTGGGATCATGACCTGAGCCGAAGGCAGAGGCTTAACCCACTGAGCCACCCAGGTGCCCCATCGTTATGGTAAACTTTGAAGGCGGTCCTCAGTCTTTGTTCTCCTTCAACACTATGTTGACTATTGTGAGTCTTTGCTTCTCCATATAAACTTTAAAATAAGTTTGTTAATATTAAAAAAAAAAGAACTTGCTGGAATGCATTAATTGTATAGATAAACTTGGAAACCAGTGACCTCTTGAGCTTAGCAGGAGATAGACCATGGACATCAGTTGTCACAGTGGTGCCTCTGGCAGAACCTATTGCAAATCCCTAGGCAAAATGAGACCTCAGGGATCTGAGAGAATGTCTAAGTACTTGATACATCCCTTGGGTATGGTTTATTGAAGTGTCCACCTGTCTGAAAGCTGGGGAATCTAGATAAGGGAGGGAAAATTAGTTATGATAAAACATATCAACAAACATCAATAAATTTTGTAAAACTAATTGTCATGGCTCATATACAACATGACGAACAGAGGGACCATCAGAAAGAAAGCATCAGTTATGTTTATTGTGAAACATTTATTCAAAATAAAGCAATGTGAGGGGAAGACACAATGAGAAAATTACCATTTTTTAATGGTAAACTTCTTACAAAATGGAATAGGTTTTATATTCTAAGTGGTATATTAAAAAGTAAAACATTGGGGCTCCTGGGTGGCTCAGTGGGTTGGGCTGCTTCCTTCAGCTCAGGTCATGATCTCAGGGTCCTGGGATTGAGCCCTGCATCGGGCTCTCTGCTCCACAGGGAACCTGCTTCCCTCTCTCTCTCTCTCTGCCTGCCTCTCTGCCTACTTGTGATCTCTGACTGTCAAATAAATAAATAAAATCTTTAAAAAAGAAAAGAAAAAAAAAAGTAAAACATTAAAAAATAAAATTTTAATTAAAAAATTATGTTATTTTAGAATAAGGTTAAAAATAGCAGAACCATTTTTCATATAACTGGAAAATACATTGTATATATATCTATCAAGAATAACTTGTCATGGGGGCGCCTGGGTGGCTCAGTGGGTTAAAGCCTCTGCCTTCGGCTCAGGTCATGATCCCAGGATCCTTGGATCGAGTCCCACATCGGGCTCTCAGCTCAGAAGGGAGCCTGCTTCCTCCTCTCTCTCTCTGCCTGACTCTGCCTACTTGTGATCTCTGTCAAATAAATAAATAAAATCTTTTATAAAAAAATTTTTTTAAATAACTTGTCATGTCTGGAGTCAGGAGCATATGGAAAAAAATAATATCTGAGGACAATACTTCTGCCATGTTTTGTGCCTTGTTAATATTTTTAAACAGTCAGGCAACTTTTAGCTTTATTGAAATACCTGCTAAGATACCAGCAGTGCCTTCTGGAGCCGTATGACTATGAAAATTAATTGCAAATATTCAAAATGTTTACTATGGTGTCACTATTTAGGGCCACCACCAAGTATGTTTCAGAAGTAAGCATAACTGTTTCTCTTCCATAAGGCAAAAGGGCATATTTTCAGGAGTTCCATCTGCTGTACCAGGAGGTGAATCAAGTAATGATTTTTGTCTATAAAATAAATCACTTTTCAATCTAACATTCCTCATTCCACATTATAATAATAAACACTAGGAGGAGACTAAAACAAAGAAACAAACAACTACAACTACAACAACCAGCTTTTCCTTCAGTGGAAAAGTAAATAGAACCTTATGAGTAGCCTGAAATTTATTTTTAAATATTTAAGATAAACGTTTTTGTTAGAAAACCATATATTTTATATTACTAAGAAATAACAGGCAAAGTTTATTAACTTCTAAAAAGTCTAGTTACTTCTATTTATCTATTAACTCATCTCTTTATGAAGTAGAACATGATCACATCTATTGTATCTACCCAAGTTTGTATGCTTTGGTTATTTTATGTTTGCTATTTCCTTGCTTAATTTTTACAATATTTGATACATAATAGTATCTTTAAGTCCAAGTATGGTTTCACAGAATTTGTTTGAACTTCATAAAAATGTGGGGCGCCTGGGTGGCTCAGTTGGTTGGACGACTGCCTTTGGCTCAGGTCATGATCCTGGAGTCCCAGGATCAAGTCCCACATCGGACTCCCAGCTCCACGGGGAGTCTGCTTCTCCCTCTGACCTTCTCCTTGCTCATGTTCTCTTTCACTGTCTCTCTCTCAAATAAATAAATTAAAAAATCTTAAAAAAAAAAAGAACTTCATAAAAATGTACCATACTTTTTTCACTGTCCTTGTTTTACTTCTCTATTAGATTTCCAAGATTTATTCACTTTAGAGTGTGTAGCTATCATTTATTTTTATTCCTCCATAATGCTATGTTTACAAATTTGTATTTATCTGTACATTTAAAAATATCTTAATTATATACCATTTCTCATCTCACATAACACTCATGTTACTTCTACACTTATCAGATATTATGTAACTGAAAACCACAACTCAGCAACAATATAGCACCATTTTTCAAAATTAAATGGCTTACCAGAATTCTTTAATTCTATCCTTTATTTGTATTAGATGACCCTTTATTCTGGTATTTGGCATTGTTCATATGGAGGAAAGCTTATAAGTTGATATTCCATAAATAGAAGGATTTATTATGATTGATTAATTATTTTCATTTAGAATGCATAGAATATGGTTGATTTAATATTTCTTTCTTACTCTCTGCCTGGAACAGAGTGCTATCTATGTAATTGCCACTAAAATATTAAGTTAATTACCTAGACTTTAAACTTCATATGAATAGGAATAACATACAGAACTCTTCTCAGATTGGGACACCTGAGTGGCTCAGTCAGTTAAACGCCTAAGCCTTTAGCTCAGGTCATGATCTTAGGGTCCTGGGACTCAGATCTGCAACAGATTCCCTGCTTAGCCTGGAGTTTGCTTCTCCCTCACCCTGCTGCTCCTCTTGCTTGTGCTCTCTCTCACTCTCTCTCTTACAAATAAATAAAATTAAAAAAAATAAATTCTTCTCAGATAGATAATATAGAATATTGTCTTTGTATTCATCAAAGGGAAAGTGCCATATAATAATGAAATTCAGACTACTTCAAATTCATTTTTTAACCAGTAAGAAAGTACTGGAAACAAGTCAAAAATGTCTTCAATGAATTAAAGAAATAGATTGATTTTCAATATCTTAATGTTTCTAAAATAAATTGCAAGATTTTTATACTAGATATCAGTGTAAATATTCATTATACAAGGATATTCTAAAAAATAAACCCGAGAAAACTACTTGACATATATGATGACAAAAACGAGTTTGACAAAAGTCAGTTTGGGTAAAACTTACAACACCTACCACCTGAAACTCTTGTTCTATAATTTAATTATTTTAATTTACAAAAATACAAAAATAATATATCAGAGTAAGTATATTGATCGCTTTGAAGGTATGCTCTGGTTGTGCACTGTTTACTATTTAAAGGGGAATCAAATATGTGATGCTTATGGTGTGACTATATTAAAATTCAACATGTTCAGAAGCATACAAGGAATAGAATAAAGACAAAAGATGACCCTTACTTATCCTAAAGACAGACAATGGTATATATGTGCTAGTTGGGGAGAGAATCCAGTCAGTAGATGGAGGATGTGGTAGTGGAAAAAAAAGACACAACGTTTTGGTTGAACATTTAGCACTATATTTAACAAAGTGAAATTGTGTGTTAATAGCCTTGAATAAAATCCAAAAAATATTTTCAATTCATTGAAGATTATTTAGGAAAAACTTGAAAAATACAACTTGATAAGGATTCCAATAAAAGATTCATAAGCAATACAAGTTTCAGAATTTTTAGTATATTTTTCCTAAAAAGCCATTTGATTTAAATTAAAAAAAATTCTATTTGCCTGCCACTTAAATAAGAGGAAATTATTTGGTTTTGTAATAAGTCAATAAAACAAATTAACATGTCTTTAGAAAACACATATGCATACTAATTTTAAAATAATAGTGCTTAATCTGTTCAGCAAACATTTGTAAAATTCCTTGCCATCAGCTAGCTCTGGAGTTCTGCTAGGTGAGTAAGGCCATGTATGTTACTGCTCAGAGTACCGATGCAAAGCAATTGACCCCTTCACATCCATTTTTTGCTGTTGATATGTCATGCTATGTTGTTTAGAGATCCATAGATGGCCTTACATGAAGGCCTTTTTTTGTGTGTATATGGGTGACAGTGATTTAACTTTCAAATCAGATGGCTCCTGATTTACAATGATTCAACTTATGATATATTTGGCAATGATGTGAAAGTGAAAGTGATTCAGTAGAAACTGTACTTTGAATTTTGAATTTGGGTCTTTATAAAAAGGGCCATTGACATGTGGAATGGTGCCATCTTGTGATGCTGGGCAGCGGCAGTGAGCCACAGCTCCCAGTCAGCTAGAAGATTACAGGGGTGAACACCTGATATTCTTACAAGCATTCTATATATATCCATTCTTCTTTTTTTAGTGTAATATTTAATAAATTGCATGTGATATTTGATACTTTGTTATAAAATAGGCTTTGCTTAAGATGATTTTGCCCAGGGGCACCTGGGTGGCTCAGTGGGTTAAGCCGCTGCCTTCGGCTCAGGTCATGATCTCAGGGTCCTGGGATCGAGCCCCGCATCGGGCTCTCTGCTCAGCGGGGAGCCTACTTCCTTCTCTCTCTCTCTCTACCTGCCTCTCTGCCTGCTTGTGATCTCTCTCTGTCAAATAAATAAATAAAATCTTTAAAAAAAAAAAAGATGATTTTGCCCAAATGCAGGCAAATGTAAGTGTTCTGAGTATGTTTAAATAAGCTTAAGGTAAGCTATGATATTTGATAGTTTAGGGGTATTAAATGCATTTTCAATTTTTTATGTGTTTCTCTGTACATAGCCCCCTTGTAAGCTGAGGAACATCTCTATATGTATATGTAGCCTTGGTATGGCTTACATATTATTGGCATGAAACATCTAGAACAGAACGTGTGCCATATAATTGTCTACAACATCCAACAAGTTTCTTGAAAACTTGTGCCAAAGGGGTTATGTCTTTAAGGATTCTTATTTCAGAAGGGTTCTCTCAAACGTAAGATTTTTCAGAAGTTATGTGAAAATCTGACCAAACTAAACATTTTTCCATTTTCCCTAGTGAGCAAAGATAGCTAAAATCTATCTGCCATTTTCAACACTGTACTCAACGATTGTAATTCTAATTTAAGAACAGATTATTTATATCAAAACCACATGTTGGCCTAAACTTATACAATATTCATAAATCTCACTCAGAGCCTTGGACACTTTTATTTCTTGAGTTTATATGGTACTACGGACATTCATCTTTTTTGACCTCATAGCATCATGTATGTCTATACTTTTGAAAATACATGCATCATAGTTCCATTGTAAAATGTCTGGGTTATAAAATGTGCTATGCTATCAAAATGGTAATAAGAACATACAAATGACCTGATGTAATGAACTGGACCAGATTGCCAGATATCACATTTCATACCAGAAAGATTCAGTGGTAAGTTTTAAAATGGCCAGCTATACTTCGACTGAATTATAACTCATTTAACTTCTTTCTTTGTGTACAGTATTATACATTAGTCAGTATTATAGTAAATAAGCACTTTAGAGAGATGTAAATATGCTGTAATAAAAAATGTTTTTCTTCTTTCTTTTAGTCCTTTTTACTTGTAAGACTAGCCACAAATACCATGCCTCCCCCAAAATAATTTGCCATCCAAATTTATCTCTAAATGAATTTATTGCACAGAAAAAAAAATGTATATATACACTTACAGTAGACATGTTCAAAAATAGTTACACAACAGCAGGGCCCTATATGTAAGCAGTATAGTTGTTTTTTGTTTTTGTTTTTTTCTTTAAAAAAAAGAGGTTATGTGAAATATTGGAATTTTATTTCCAGGCCTAGTATTTCAAGACAGTTAACTACACTTACGGTGTCAACAGCCTCTTGTTGGCAGTATGATTTTATTGGCTCCATGGAATAACAGCAAGAATTTACTATTGCTTCTTTCTTTTATGACACACACAGAAAAAAAAATTGACACATTTGCTCAAGACCAACCAGAATCATTTTAACCTATCAAAATTGATGGGAGGCCTTCACTGCCAAAGTCACTGCTGGGTTTTCAAAATTCATTGCAGACAATCTGCTTCTCCCATTATGATAAAGGAGAGAAGAGTCATAATCAGGGAAGAAAGCTAGATTAATACTTGTAATTATCATTGAATTATTTAGCCTGCTATAGGATTATTATTATTAGTGTCATTTGATAGTTTTCTCTCATTTTATTAAACAAAACTGTGAGTAATTACCCTACCTAATATTTCTCTGTATTGGCTGACTAGCTAGCAAACATTCATGAAAATATCCATTAGCCACACATATAAAATGCTGCATTATGATACTGTTGAATCAGAACATACCACTACCTGAGTATTTGCAAATACTTTGAGGACTTGCAAATCAATTAATTCTATGTTTGTTGGATTCTTCCCATAGAATTAGAAAATTTATAATAGAGTCCATGAACATTATTAGTTTTACCATTTTAAACCAGCAATCACACTTTGATTTTTACAACAAAACCAGAAATATAAACACACACATTTGGATCAGTTTTCTGTTAGTCTGTCTGGACTTCAAAATCCTATTCCTCAAGATAATGCACACCAAAGTTCTGGATTAAACAAGAAATTAGATGGCACCTGAACACTTGGTTTAATATTCTCCAAAGGACTATGCAACTTATTTCTTACATTATGACATTGTTTTACAAAGATCCACACTTTTATAATGTTAGTATTTTAATAATTAATAAAGTCAATTAATCATGATTAAAAATCAAACATAAAAATTTCCACTTTTTGCTTTTGCCCCATTCATTTGGAACTTATTTATAGCCTGATAATTCAAAGGTCCCTATGTTTATGAAAATCTGGACAGAAATAGCTCTAAGATCCCATTCAGAACTTGATATTAATCTAAGTCTTTTGGCTCCATTTATACTGAGAACAAAGAATAGGACAAAGGATTTGAGTACTGTTAGTTTATCTGGGAGATTATTTAAGGTAGAAAAGAATGGGAAAGTGATACAGTGAAGAAGCAACTTTGTCAAAGAAGTACATTGTTGATACAATTGTTGTGGATAGAAAATGAAGGCTTGCTTTTACTGAAAGATCCTGAGAAACTTCTTTAAGTTGTTCTCATGAAGACCTGAAAACTGACAATTTTACCTATGGTTCTTATTTCCACTTCACTGAGAGCTTTCCTCAGAGGACATTAACTCTCCTACACTTTTGGGTTGTGTTGGAGACATTCTAAAATGAGAGAGAGAACATGAGATGTCATCAGTGTTAAGTAACTGCAATTTCCCATGAAACTATCCACCACAGGTTTGGCTATAATCAGGTGTTGGGCCTTGATATCAGAGGGATTTGAGGCAGTATCATTTTAGGTTAATCATTATATCTGAAATTTCCAAAACTTCAACTGATGAAACTTTGATTATAAATCAATAAATATAACTATAAATCTACAGTATTCAAATTATTTTCATAGAAATACACAAACAAAGCATCAATTGATTAATATTTAAATGTTAGAAAATACTGAACTGAAAGAATTTGGTCATATAACAACGTGTAAGAAGTAGAACTTAGGTTTAGGTTAGAACTCAGGATGCATTTGAGACTCAGTTAAGAAATTTAATGGAGGGACGCCTGGGTGGCTCAGTGGGTTAAGCCACTGTCTTCGGCTCAGGTCATGATTCCAGGGTCCTGGGATCGAGCCCCAAATCAGGCTCTCTGCTCAGCAGGGAGCCTGCTTCCTCCTCTCTCTCTGCCTGCCTCTCTGCCTGCTTGTCATCTCTCTCTGTCAAATAAATAAATAAAATCTTTAAAAAAAGTAATTGAATGGATGTCTGACTATCTTATAGGTTTGCTAAAAATCAGTGTCTTTGTGTTCACGTGTGGCTATGCACGAATTTTTAACTTTCTCTAAGAAGTTATTAGATTTGATTATATAATGGCAGTAAAGGATGGGTAAAAGCAAAGTACAAACCCATAAAGACAAAAACACTGAGTATGAGAAAAGAGTAATAGATAAGAAGAATCAATGCATTTGAGGAAAATGGGAATTGAAATACACAATGATTGTTGATTTTTTTAGATGGAGAAAACAAAACTAGCTTGCAAGAAGGAAATAACAGAAGACATGTTGTGATGTGATACAGAATCCTGGAAAAGGCAGTAACATGGAATAAGGTGTAGGGGGAGCATATCAGGTAATTTGGATAGGAAGGAGTTAGGAGATAATTGCTTGATAAATTTTATATGGCCCACTTAAATGCACAGATTTCTCTTCTTTAATTTATATGGAGAACAGGGTGTCCTTTCTCTTCCCTTTCAGAGCACCAGAGGTGTACTCTTTCAGACTGAAAACCTGAAAAGCTCAGGACTCAGTTGCTTAAGCACAGCTGAGAGGACATATTTCAATTAAGATTTACATTTTGCTGTAGTTAGTAGACTGTCAAAAGTGGTTTAACAAGAAGACTACAGAGAGTGTTTCCTGGTGTTGGTTCAGAGTCTTAAGAAAGTCAAGTGAAGTATCTTAGAGGTTTTCATGGCTTTTTATTCACAGTTGCAAAAATTGCTGTTGGAGTTCTCACCTTTAAGCCCACATTTCTGGCAGAAAGATAGAGGTAAAAGAGAATGATATCTTGTAAGACTGATACTTTGTCATATGGTTACAATGTAACTAGAAAAGAGACAATAAAATATTTGATGTTGTTTTAAGTTTCCTTGTTGTCAATCCCTCAGTGCTTTCTGATATTAAAGGAAAAAGTAGATGGATATTGACCTGGCAACTATCAACACCTGTCAGTCTCTCTTGGATAACCAATATCTCTATAATCTCTTCTTCCCAGTAAAATAAAATATATTCATAACCCACACTGTGCCATCTCAAGTTACTGCACCAAGATAAAATTACAATGATTTTCAGTTGTTCCAAATGGACAGAATACCCTTCCTTATGATATCATGTCTTATAAGATAGATAATTGGCTTGCTACCAATATACCCAGATGTGACTGTGGAAGAGACAGGAAAAAAATAATAATATTTATTTATTCCTTGGGTTGACCCTGTTTACAGAGATGCATTACTATTAGAAAAGGTTGGTTTGGGACTTGGAATGAATTTACTTAATTGGTCTGTATGTAATTGGGTTGGAGGAAATTTGTAATTTCTACAAAAATTATTAGAATTCTATCTTATTCTCTTTTGTTACTTTTCACATGTTAAAAAAGCCAACGTTTTTGTCTAGCAGACAAGATCTTAAATCCTACCAAATCTCAATTTTTTCCTTTTTCTTTTAAGTTTGAGAGCCTCATGTTCTCTTATGCTGCTTTAAATAGAACTCAAAAAAAAAAAAGGAGCTAAATGGGGCAGTAAGACCAGACTTTTTATTTTATTTTATTTATCTTATTTTTAATTAAAAAATTAAAGATTGTATTTATTTATTTGAGAGAGAGAGAGAGCATGAGTGGGGCAGAGGGATGTAGCTGCAGAGAGAGACTGAGAAGTATACTCCCTAATGAGCAGGAAGCCCGATATGGGGCTCGATCCCAGGATCCTGACTGAGATCATGACCAGAGACAAAGGCAGATACATGTGCAAAATCCCATTTTTTCTGGGAAACAATACTTTACAAGAGATGTTTGAAAAAGTCCTGGGGAATCCACTTTAATCGGAGATACAAAAATTTAATTGACTTTTGTAAAGCTACAGGGATTCAAATGATGGGAATCCCAGCCCGTTTAGGTTGTGGACCACAGAGTATTCTTCTCTTTAATATTTTATTTTCTTCCATGTCTACTAACTCCAGTCCAAGTTCACTGATCTCTTTTTAGATAGTGCAAAACATGGCAAAGAATACCAAAAAGTGCCCAATATTCTACACTTATTACATTATTTCTAACATATAGAAGTGTGTTATCAAGGCTGGTTCTGTGAACGAACCTAGTTATGCTAAAGTGTGTTTTGTTCTCCAAGAATTTTAATGCATGATTATCACACAATTATAAAATACTTGTGTCAAGAATTTTTATTCAAAAATTAATAAGAGAAGCAGATACTAAAACTAGTTCACATGGTTATTTGGGATATAAGCAGAGTTGTGCAGCAGAAGTGCTCTGGGCCCATAATTTGGGTTATAGAATTTCTGTTTTCTAATGAAAAATCACTAACTTGCATTATTGTTAACAAGAATCTTGTGCATTACCATCAGTTTTCTACATTATAACCTCTTGCTCTACAGTTTGTAAATAACTTTGTCAATAGCAAGCTAATAAACAAGTTGACTCCAATTGATTGAGATAATCTCCAGAGTTGCTGCTACATAATGCCCAGGACTCCATTGAAAGGACACCTAAGAATTTATTTTGCCCAAAAATTTGATCATTTTTTTCACTGTCCTTACCTCTTTTCCAAACCTAGTCCTTTTGCTTCACCTTTCAGTCTACGGACAACCCTGTATCTGACTGACTTGTTAATTCTGGGAATGTCTTGCAGATTAATTTGCTTGCCAGAGGTGGTTCCTCTAATTGATGTCTAAGAACCCTAATTAGTTAAGAAAACTTTTTTTAACATTTTCATTGCTATTTATTATTATTATTATTATTGCTAATATCTCTATTATAAATAATTCACAAGGGCATCTTTCTGACAAAAGACAAAGAGCTGGCTACTAGTAGAAAAAGTACATTTGACTCTGTCAGTGAAAGTGGTAAAGGGATTTGAGAAAATAAAGCAAAGCACTGGAATTATGTGTTAAAACTTTAAAAATTATGGACACATTTTCTTAATTTCTAATACTGTTGTTGCTTATAATTAAATAAGATGTTTTCCATGAACCACGCATTACAGCAAATATATTGTTTGTACAGATTAAATTTTCATCAAAAGGGACACCTGGGTGGCTCAGTTGGTTAAGCAGCTGCCTTTGGCTCAGGTCATGATCCCAGCATCCTGGGATAGAGTCCCGCATTGGGCTCCTTGAACAGCCGGGAGCCTGCTTCTCCCTCTGCCTCTGCCTGCCATTCTCTCTGCCTGTGCTTGCTCTCTCGCCCACTCTCTCTGATAAAGAAATAAAATCTTAAAATAAATAAATAAATTTTCATCAAAAAATTGTAAGTGTATTTTATTGTAGGATCATGATCAGCATTTTGCAGATGAGAAAAGTGAAATTTAGAAAAGTATGTCTCTTCAAATCCCTCTTATAATATCTGCCCTAGATAAAAGGATATACTATCACAATTGAGAAAGATAATTGAGATTACTTAAAATGATAAACTTTACTGTATAGGGTTTTTTACAAGTTTGCCACAGATTCAGATTCTTTTAAAATATATATCTATTTTGTGTAAAGAGAATGCACTGAGAAGTAAAAAGAAAGTGATATATCAGTGCTACCAACTAATGGCTATAATATCATCACCTTATTTATGAACAATGAAACAGTGTGCAATATTTAAATAAATTTAAATAAATTCTTATTTATTTTATATATTTATAAATTTAAATAAATTCCTATTTATTTATTATTAAAGAAATTCCTCTAACAAACAGTATGTTTTGAAGGTTGCTAGCAGGAAAGTGTTGTACTACATGGAAGTAATCAGAAAATGTGATCTAAAATTCTGCTTTCAAGGGTGCCTGGGTGGATCAGTGAATTAAAATTTTGCTTTCAAGAAGCTATAACAGTAAGTACTGAGCATTAGATATTATATGCTATGGATAAATAACTGAAATCTACATTTGAAACTAATGGTACACTATATGTTAACTAATTGAATTTTAAAAAGTTATTTAAAAAACCACTATTTTATAAAACAATAATCCCAACAGGCTCTTTTGCTTTAAAATACTCACTTTGTAATGAGTGTCATTACTTTTGTCTAGCCAATTCTCTCTTTTTTTTTTAAGATTTTATTTATTTATTTGTCAGAGAGAGAGCGAGCAAGAGCGAGCACAGGCAGACGCAGTGGAAGGCAGAGTCAGAGGGAGAAGCAGACTCCCTGCGGGGCAAGGAGCCCGATGTGGGACTCGATCCCAGGACGCTGGGATCATGACCTGAGCTGAAGGCAGCTGCTTAACCAACTGAGCCACCCAGGCGTCCCTGTCTAGCCAATTCTTACATCACTCTTTATCCCTTCCCTGCTTTATCCCTTCCCAGTATCAATAAAGGCTCTCTTGGGTTACCTAGAAGCCATGAGAAAGCTTGTAATAGGTCTGGCTGGTTTTCACCAGCAATTTGACCACCATGTGCACAGGGAAGTCTATTGATAAAGGCTTTATTGCAATAAGTTGCAAATACCTGGATGATTTTGAATTCTCTTTCTTGAGGTCTTGTTTCATGATAATAAATTGAGGGTGGCTTATTGGAATGGATGTTATTAACATATCTTCATAGTTATAAGTACATGGAATTGTAAAATAGTTTAATGAATGTGGCATTACTGACAACGGTCCTCATTTTGAAATCAAATTACAGTGTACTAAGATGAGGAAGCAAAGCAGATTTGGGATTATGAGTCAAATAATTTAAAAAAGTCTTAGAGGTATGATCAGACTATTGGGTAATTCAGTAGAAAAATGTCAACTGATTGAGATTCTGTGTTCCCTGATTTCAGAGAGAAGTTAAGATAAATAAGTAACACGAGGAGACTAGGAAGCCAAACATAAGTGATAATTTTGTGCCAGGGTGTGTATACATCTGTTTATCTTCTTGTTTTACCACTAAGGTTGCTCCTAGAGGAGAGCTTAAATATGTGTTGGAGCTAATGTCTGTGGATTACACAAGAAACCACATCCTACAGCTCTCCCTGAAACACCCCTTATGATTTCAATGTAATTTGGATTTTGCATTTTTAGAAATAACAAAATACTTTGCAAACTCATCTATTTTATTACCACCACAAGTGAGTCAGCTGACTCCACATTTTAACACAGTGACAGTCACAGAGGAATGAGTAGAGTTATCAATACATGTGCTTTTAAGAAGTATGACAGGGTAGCAGCTATTTCCAGGAACCAAAACATTGGTCTGCAGCTGTGCAGGAAAAGTGATGGAATAAATGTCTCATTTCAGAGGAGTTCTATAACATATTAGTTCTATAATGTATCTTCAGCACCCAATTACCCGCTTTGATCTAAAGATAAGGATTTACAGTTAAGGTCCCATTTATGATTTGACTGGTGGGTCTGAATCAATTTTACTATTGTATTGACTATTACTTGAAACCTATAGTAGTACTTGGGATATGTGTTGTGTATTCTGTGAACATGTGCTATTTGTAGATTAGATAATTTCTGTCTCGAACCCCTGTTAATTTGTTTGTTTTTGTTTATTTGATAGTGGTTTCAGTAAATGGATATATCTGAAAAATTGCAAAGCCACTATTAAAATAAGTTATTATTATGTATAGCATGGAATTGCACATTCCTCCTTTGAATCCGACAGAGCTTCACCATATCCTTAACAATTTGGTAAAAACATGCTATTATTTTTCTTTATAAAATTTCTCCTGTTAGGCTGTGATGGTTGACATCAGCAGTAACTCCTCTGAAGGCTTTGTCAAAAGAGTTGAAAAAATTGGAAAGGTGTGAATGAAGCTGTTTGCTGAATATAAAGAAAAGAGCATTGAAGTACAATTCACACTCTTACTTCTCCTTCTATGCTTTCAGATGTTTGACATTTGAAAATTTTGCTTCTAGAAGAGATGCCCTATCTAATTTTTACTTTAAGGAGCAAGTTGCTTTTATAATTTTTTAATTATTCTACCATTCAAGTATTTCCATTTAAATTAAATTCAATACCATTTAAAAAATATCGAAAGTGCAGCCAGTATTCAATTCCTGGGCTAAATAATTTTAGAAAGCTTTGTGTTATTGAACCTACAGGGTTTTTCTGTAGTTTTAACTATTTCTTTCTGTGATTTTTCCCATTAGTCACATAAGTGACTGCAATATAACAGACATTGAGGATAAAGAAGGCCTGAATAGAACAATCCTTGGCCTCATGAAGTTGAGAATCTAGCAAGGGAGTCAAACAATTCAATCATTCAGAGACAATTTATTGAGTGCCTGGCCTAAGATGAGCACAACAAAACCCCAGCCCAGAGGAATCATTTTAATGGGAGAGATAGATAATAGGTAAGCCAACTTTAAAAAAAAAATCGTACTGGTTTTTCTTTAATAGTGATGCATATTTGAACTAAATAAGCACATTTTAAAAAGAGCAGTGATTGAGAAGAGGTTTTTTAACTGAGTGGTCCGAAAGGGCCTCCCTGAAAAAGTCTGTTTTGAACAGATTTCTGAATAATATCAGCTAGGAAGCTGCGTAAAAATCTCAGGGATGGGTGATTTTTCCAGTCAAAAACTGTAAAGACTCCAAAGTCACAATAGAGCTATGAGTTTCTCTAATAAAGTAACTTCTGACAAAGAATGAGAAGAAATAACTAGCCCAGGTTTGAAAGAAAAGGGACAGACTTTCTATGGAATTCATATTTAATTAAAGCTCTAAAGGACAAAAATACAATAGAGCAAAATTCTGGCCACGCTGATATACCTAATGAAAGTTCATAAACAAGGTGTGGGTAGCAAAGAGTGTGTGGGAATGTTGGTAAGAACAGTGGGGAAGAGTCATCCCTGAACATGTTCTTAAATGAAGCAATTCTTGTGTTGTTTTAAAGAGTAAATTGGAGTTTGCCTAAGTGATTAGAGAAGGATGCCTCAGCTTATGGAAGTTCAAAGCCATAAAGATGTGATAAACTACTGCAGATATTTTCATGTTTATTTGTTGTTGCTTCTAGTAATGGTGATCTAAAAACTCCTACTTAAGACAACTAAAAATCCAGACAAAATAGCTTTTAAAGTTAAAAATATCAGAATGATTATAAAAATAAGTGAGGGATTTCTGGGCCAAAATAGGAAATACAATGAGAGTCTAGAGATATATGCCCTGAAGCCATTTTAGCTATGAGAACATTTGAAACTGCTAAAACACACTGAGCTGTGTTGTTAATAGACTCTTGACACTAGAGAAACAAAATTCAAAATCCAGCAGCAATCAAATTTGAGGACTTTGGTACAACCCAAATTTAAGTTGAGATCCCCAAAGCACAAGGAGAAGCAGAAATAAGACTATAGCCTACCTTGCCTTCTGTGTAAACTGAGAAAGTCAATCACTGAATTTGGAGTCTCAGATATAAGAGAAAATCCTGCCAAGGAGGACCATACCATTATTATAGCTCTTAATTATCCCTACTCAATAAGAGTTTCAAATATAATGTCTTGAACATAGCAAAATGTAACAAAGCACACAAAGAAAAACCATTAACAAGATTTGATAGACAAAATGGGATTAAGTATAATGTTAAAATGATCAATAAAGATTGTAAAATGGCTTGATTACTCTGCTCAAAGAAATGAGAGGGGAAGCAAATTGAACAAAAAACTGAAACTAAAAATGATATTGAGAAAGGTTTTATAAATGAACCAAATGGATACTCTAGAACTTTAAAGATATGACAGCTAATTTAAGATACCACAGGGGTGCCTGGGTGGCTCACTTAATTAAACCTCCAATTTTTTTTTCCTTTTTTTTAAACACCTTAATTTTATTTTATTTCTTTCATTTTGGCTCAGGTCATGATGTCAGGATTGTGAAATACAGCCCAGAGTTGGGCTCTGTGCTGAGCCTGGAGCCTCCTTAAGATTCTTTTCCCTTCTTTTTCTATCCCTCTCTGTGCTCTCACTTGCTCATTTTCTCTTGCTTGCAAATAAATTGATAGATAGATAGATAGATAGATAGATAATAGACAAAACAAAATAAAAGCAGATTATGAAAATAAATATAAAGATTTTGAAATGAAAACATGTTCAAAATAAAATAGAGAAGACCTACACAGCTAAAAGTTCATTCAGAAAATCTACTATTAAAGAAGTCAGGATGACACAATGTTAAGATATCAAAAGATTTGAGCATGTACTTTACAGAAAGGGTAATCCAAATGGCCACTCATATATAAAAGCTGTTTATCTTTATTATGAATCTGGCATTAAATTAAATTAAATTAAAATTAAATTAAAACCTAAAATGACATACTATTACACACTTACCTTATTGGGCAACAGTAAAATTGTCTTGCAAGAATGTGAAAGAATGAAAGTGCCCATAATAAAAACATTTGAGGTAAGTTGGACAATATTTAGAAAACTTAAAAATAAAAATAAAAATTTGGTCCATTCCTCGAAATACAACATGGAACAAAATGAATATTTTCACCAGGGTATGCAAACAGATGATTATAGCTATTTCATTCATAACGGCAAATCAGTAGTGGTCTATTTGCACAATGTTACATTAAATAAGAGAGAATATTAAGAAACTGGGAGGAGGGGCTAGGTTGTTATCATAAACAGATCTTCTATGGTGCTGATTATGTTCTATTTCTCAAAATCTTTAAGTTAAAAAAGTTTTCAAATTTATATCTAGATAGATAGATGATAGATAGACAGATATCCCAGAAGCTGCAATGCTAGGCTAAGACAAGGCTTTAAAGGGCTTTTCTATACTCTACTAAATACTTGAAACCATTCATTATATCATAGCTCAGTGTTCAAATCTCCATTTGTTTCCTCAGTTTCCTAATATTTATCTTTAGGTGACCTGATCCAGACTTTTGATCACCTTTGTCTAAATATTTCTATTTTAACAAAGTCCTTTTGAACACTAAAACTTAGAAAAATACTCTGATTGTCTTCTCACTAGAGTGGAAAATATATAGTTACCCATTAACTAATGATATCCATGTCTACATTAGATCCATGACATTTTTAATTCTTGGGAGCTTTTGGTTAAATGAGTTTTTTAAGCTTCCTTTAAATGAAGCTTTAAGGCATCACCACATGAATAAAATTAAAGAACTAAATGAAAACAGGCCAAGTATTTACAGAGTAATAGAATGTGCAGTGGAAAGAGTACAATTCTGAAATCATAAAGCCTAAATTAGTGTGATGCATCTTTACTAGCCATGTAATCATAAACCAGTTATCTAAATGTGTTAGCCTCAGTTTTTTCACCCATGAAATGGTGATGATAATACTTATTATGCAGAGTTGTTGTGTGGATGTGATGAAGCATGGAGCATGAGAGTCTCATATTCCATGCTAAAATGATAGCTATTTTTATACTTATAATAATTCTAATAATAGTAATTAAATTGTTCAAAATGGTAATATTCATTTATATTGAGGCATTGTATTGACTATTCATAGACATATTTACCAAAATAAATTTCATTTTACTTTACCCCCTCTGAGGATATATATTCCCTAATTCAATATGAATCTCATTATGAATGATAATTATCATAATAAATATGCTGATTTTTCTTCTATTTATTTTTAGGGAGGTATCCTTTACTGTTGAACATAAAGAAACTTAAGCAAGTCTGTCTTATTCAAAATTTGCATGCTGCTTTCTTATGAAACTTGATGATAGAGCTGTATGAAATAAATTCATTTTATTTATGTTTGGAAAACTGGGTGGTCAGTTTAGTATTTCAAAAGAAGATTTTAAATTTAAACCTTAAAACTGAGCTCTTTCAGCCTTATTTATAGACCATCCTTCATGCTTCATAAGTACTCCTTCATTGTAAACTAAGTAATAGTTTTTGTCACAGTGTATATAACGAAAATGGATTTTATATTCTATTATTTCAGAGTTAGTTGCAGTTTCTACTTCCTTACTTCCTTTTTTGAAAAATAGATTAATTCTACAAAAAGTTTTTTCCAGCTTTATTGAAAAAAAATCGACATATTATAATTTGTAAATTTAAGAAATGATTTCTTATAACATTGCAAACTTTTAACATTGTGTAAATTTTGTACAATTTGATAAATTGGTATACATTTTTATTGCAATATAATCTACATAAAAATGTTAATACATCTACTATATCGTATAGTTGCCACTGTTTTTTATGCATGTATCGTAAGGAATTTTAAGATCTACTCTCTTAGCAACTTTTATGTATATAGTATAGTAGAGATAAACTTCAGAGGTCTTTTGGGTTTTGTTCCAGACTGCCTCAATAAAGTGATTATCTCAATAAACTAAGTCAAATTATTTTTTTTTTTTTTGGTTTCCCAGTGCATATAAAAAATAAACACTATACTGTACTGTTCAAAAGCATTATGTTTTTAAAGAAAAATAATGTATATACCTTAAGTAAACTAGTTCTGAGTTTTCAGTGGGTCATAATTACTGATCACAGATCACCATAACAAATACAATAATAATGAAAAAACTTGAAATATTGCAAGAATTACCAACATGTGACAGAGAGACACAAAATGAACAAATGTTGTTAGAAAAATGGTGGCAGCAGACCTCTTTTATACAAGATTGCTATAAACTTTCATCTTGTAAGAATGTGATATATGCAAAGTTTAATAAATGGAAGCACAATAAAAAAAAGTATGTATATTTTATTAACTATGATCATCATGCTGTACATTAGATCCCCAGAACTTTTTCATATTATAGTTGCAAGTTTGCACCCTTTGACCACCTTACTCCACCCCAGGTTCACCCCTTGTCAACTCAACTCTAAGTTTCCATTAGTTTGCCTTTTCCTCAGATTCTGTATGTAAGGGATATCATAATACATAAATTAAAAAAATATATAAAATCTTTGAAATATTTCACTTAGTATAACACATTCAAGATCCATCCATGCTGTTGTAAATGGCAGTATTTCTTAATTTTTCATGGTTAAGTAGTATTCCATAGTATATATTTACCATACTTATTTTATTCATTCATCCATTAAAGGATACTGAAGTTATTTCCATCTCTTGCTTAGAGTTAATAATTTTATAATAAACATAAGAGTGCAGATATGTATTTGAACAGAGACTTCGTTTCCTTTAGATATATACCTAGAAGTGGGATTACTGAATCATATGGTAATTTTACTTTTAATAATATGAATAATCTCCATACTGTTTTCCATACAAATTTATATCCCTATCACAGTGCATAAGTTCCCCATTTTCCCCAATAGTTACCAAAATTTGTTAGTTTCAATTTTTTGGTAGTATATATTCTAATAGGTAGTAATATCTTGCTGTGTTTTTCAGAGGTAAACAACAACAACAACATAGTGACTTTGCCCTGAGTTTTTTACGTTGAGCACTTTTTAATGCTCCTGTTGGTCATTTATATAACTTTTTGGAAAAAAAAAAGTCTATTGAGATCCTTGTGCAATTTTTTTAATTATATATTTTTTCTATTTGTATCTGTTGGTTATTAACTTCTTTTCAGATATAAGATTTGTAAGTATTTCCTTACATTCTGTGGATTGTGTTTTCATTCTCTCTCTCTTTTTTTTGGCAATGCAGAAACTTTAGTTTGATGTAATACCATTTATTTATTTTTGCTTTTTTTTGCTTGTGTTTTCTGTCTGGTATCCAAAAAACTATTGGCAAGACCAATTTCAAGGAGAATTTTTCCTATGTTTTCCTTTAGGAAATTTAGTTTCATGCATCACCTTTAAGTCTTTAATCTATTTCAAGTTAAGACTTATGAGTGATATAAGGTTCCAGTGTCATACTGTTTATGTGACTATTCAGTTTTAAATATCATTTATTGAACAGACTATCTTTACCCATTACATATGTTGGCCCCTGTCAAATATTAGCTTACTGTATGAAAGGATTTATTTCTGGACTCTCAATTCTGTTCTACTTGTTTATTGGTCTGTTTTTATGCCAGTATACTTTATTGTTTTGAGCATGAGGGCTTTGTAGTATAGTTTCAAATCAAGAAGTGTAATTTCTCTTCTTCATTCTTTCTCAGAACTGCTTTATTTGTTGTCTTTTATGGTCTCATATAAATTTTAGGATTCTTTACTTACTTCTGTAAAAAAATAATATTGGATTTTTTTAAGATTTTTAATTTATTTATTTGACAGAGAGAGATGACAAGCAGGCAGAGAGGCAGGCAGAGAGAGAAGAGGAAGCAGGCTTCCTGCTGAGCAGAGAGCCTGATGCGGGGCTTGATCTCAGGACCCTGGGACCATGACCTGAGCCGAAGGCAGCGGCTTAACCCACTGAGCCACCCATGTGCCCCTAACATTGGATTTTTTTTTTAAAGATTTTATTTATTTATTTGATAGAGAGAGATTACAAGCAGGCAGGGAGGCAGGTAGAGAGAGAGAGGAGGAAGCAGGCTCCCTGCTGAGCAGAGAGCCCGATGCGGGACTCGATCCCAGGACCCTGAGATCACGACCTGAGCCGAAGGCAGCGGCTTAACCCACTGAGCCACCCAGGCGCCCCTAACATTGGATTTTTGATAGGAATTGGAGTTACAGATGGTTTTCGGTAGTATGGACATTTTAACAATGTTAATTCTTACCATTCATAAATATGAGCTATCTTTCCATTTGTGTCTCCTTCAATTTCTTTATCAATGTCATAGTTTATAAAGTACAGATCTTTTATCTTCTTAGTTAAATCTATTCCTAAGTATTTTATTATTTTTGATGCTATTATGAATTAGATTGTTTTCTTTATTTTTTTCAGATAGTTCATCATTAGAGTGTTAAAATGCTCCTGTGTTGTGCTTACTTTGACAGCACATATACTAAAATTGGAATGATGCAGAGAAGATTAGCGTAATCACTGAACAAGGATGACATGAAAAACTGGGAAGCATTCCATATTAAAAAAAAAAGAAACAAAACAAAATTCTTGTCTTTTATATATTGTTCTTGTATTTGGCAGCTTTACTAAATTTGTTTATTCAAATTTTTTTGTGAAGTTTTTAGGATTTTTTAACATGTAAGTTCATGTTATCCAAAAAAAGAAAATTTTACTTCTTCCTTTTTTTTTTTTTTTTTGGAGTCTCTTATTTCTTTGTGTTCATTGTTTCTCTGGCTAGGACATCCAGTACTATGTCAAATGAGAGTAGTGAAAGTGGACACACTTGTCTTTTTTTCTGATCTTTAAGGGGAAAACTTTCAAACTTTTTTGATTGAATATGAGATTAGCACTGGGCTTGCAATATGTGTTTTTTCTTTAATGGATTTTTTAAATTATTTTTAAAATTTTTTATAAACATATAATGTGTTTTTATCCCTAGGGGTACAGGTCTGTGAATCACCAGGTTTACACATTTCACAGCACTCACCATCACTCACCATAGCACCTGCCCTCCCCAATGTCCATACCCCCACCATCCTCTCCCAACACACCTCCCCGCAGCAACCCTCAGTCTGTTTTGTGAGATTCAGTCTTTTATGGTTTGTCTCCCTCCCAATCCCATCTTCTTTTATTTTTCTTTTCGTACGCCCAAAACCTCCTATGTTGCATCTCCACTTCATCATATCAGGGAGATCATAGGATAGTTGTCTTTCTCAGATTGATTTATTTCGCCAAGCATAATACCCTCTAGTTCCATCCACGTCATCACAAATAGCAGGATTTCATTTCTTTTGATGGATGCATAGTATTCCATTGTACATATATACCACATCTTATTTATTGATTCATCTGCTGAAGGACATTTAGGTTCTTTCCATAGTTTAACTATTGTGGACATTGCTGCTATAAACATTTGGGTGCATGTGCCCCTTCAGAATGCCACATTTGTATCTGTAGGGTATATACCTAGTACTACAAGCACTGGGTCATAGAGTAGTTCTATTTTCAGCTTTTTGAGGCACCTCCATGCTGTTTTCTAGAGTGGTTGCACCAGCTTGCATTCCCACGTACAGTGTAGGAGGGTTGCCCTTTCTCCACATCCTCGCCAGCATCTGTCATTGGCTGACTTGTTCATTTTAGCCATTCTGAGAGGTGTGAGGTGGTATCTCATTCTGCTTTTGATTTGTATTTCCCTGATGCCGAGTAATGTGGAGCATTTTTTCATGTGTCTGTTGGCCATTTGGTTGTATTCTTTGCAGAAATGTCTGTTCATGTCCTCTGCCCATTTCTTCATTGGATTATTTGTTCTTAGGGTGTTGAGTTTGATAAGCTCTTTATAGATTTTGGATACTGGCCCTTTACCTGGTATGTCATTTGCAAATATCTTCTCCCAGATAACTTCTGACAGTCATCTTTTGGCTTTGTTAACTGTTTCCTTTGCTGTGCAAAAGCTTTTGATCTGATGAAATCCCAATAGTTCATTTTTGCCCTTGCTTCCCTTGCCTTTGGCGATGTTCCTAGGAAGAAGTTGCTGCTGCTGAGGTCAAAGAGGTTGCTACCTGTTCTCTCCTCAAGGATTTTGATGGATTCCTTTCTCACATTTTGATTCTTCATTCATTTCCAGTCTATTTTCATGTATGGTGTAAGGAAATGGTCCAATTTCATTTTTCTGCATGTGGCTGTTCAATTTTTACAACACCATTTGTTCCTTCCTGCTTTGTTGACGATTATTTGACCATAGAGTTGAGGGTTGAGGGTGTATTTCTGGGCTCTCTATTCTGTTCCATTGATCTATGTCTGTTTTGGGGACAGTTCCCTACTATCTTGATGATGACAACTTTGTAATAGAGCTTGACATCTGGAATGGTGATGCCAACAACTTTGGCTTTCTTTTTCAATATCCCTCTGGCTATTTGAGGTATTTTCTGGTTCCATATATATATTAGGATTATTTGTCCCATTTCATTGAAAATAATGGATGGGATTTTGATAGGGATTGCATTAAATGTGTAGATTGCTTTAGGTAGCATAGACATTTTCACAATATTCGTTCTTCCAATACGGGAGCATGGAACATTTTTCCATTTCTTTGTGTCTTCTTCAATTTCTTTCATGAGTACTTTAGAGTTTTCTGAGTATAGATTCTTTGTCTATTTTGTTAGGGTTATTCCTAGGTATCTTAGGGTTTGGGGTGCAATTGTAAATGGGATTCACTCCTTAATTTCTATTTCTTCAGTCTTGTTGGTTTAAAAAAAATGCAACCAATTTCTGTGCATTGATTTTATATCCTGACACTTTACAGAATTCCTATACAAGTTATAGCAGATTTGGAGTGGAGTCTTTTAAGTTTTCCACATACAGTATCATATCATCTGAAAACAGGGATAGTTTGACTTCTCTTTTGCCAATTTGGCAAAATTTGGATGCCTTTAATTTCTTTTTGTTGTCTGATTGCTGAGGCTAGGACTTCTAGTACGATGTTGAATAGCAGTGTTGATAACAGACATTCCTGCCATGTTCCTGACCTCAGCAGAAAAGTATTCAGTTTTTCTCCATTGAGAATGATATTTTCAGTGGGTTTTTCATAGATGGCTTTGATAATATTGATAATATGTGCCCTCTATCCCTACACTTTGAAGAGTTTTAATCAGGAAGGGATACTGCACTTTGTCAAATGCTTTTTCAGCATCTATGGAGAGTATCATATGGTTCTTGTTCTTTCTTTTATTGATGTGTTGTATCACATTGATTGATTTGCAGATGTTGAACCAACCTTGTAGCCCTGGAATTAATCCCACTTGGTCGTGGTGAATAATCCTTTTAATGTACTGTTGAATACTATTGGTATTTTGGTGAGAATTTTCGCATCTGTGTTCATCAAGGATATTGGTCTGTAGTTCTCTTTTTTGATGGGATCCTTGTCTGGTTTTGGGATCAAGGTGATGCTGGCCTCAGTAAAAAAGAGTTTGGAAGTTTTCCTTCCATTTCTATTTTTTTTTGGAACAATATCATGAGAATAGGAATTAATTCTTCTTTAAATGTTTGGTAGAATTCCCCTGGAAGCCATCTGGCCCGGGGATTTTGTTTGGAGATTTTTGATGACGGTTTCAATCTCCGTTTGGTTAGGGGTCTGTTCAGGTTTTCTATTTCTTCCTGGTTCAGTTGTGGTAGTTTATACATCTCTAGGAATGTATCCATTTCTTCCAGATGTTGAATTTGTTGGCGTAGAGTTGCTCATAGTATGTTCTTATAATTGTTTGTATTTTTTTGGTGTTGGTTGTGATCTCTCCTCTTTCATTCATGATTTTATTTATTTGGGTTATTTATTTATTTATTTCTTTTTGATAAGTCTGGAAAGGGGTTTATCAATCTTATTAATGCTTTCAAAGAACCAGCTCCTAGTTTCGTTGATTTGTTCTATTTTTTGTTGTTGTTGTTGTTATTGGTTTTTTGTGGTTTTTGTTTCTTTGTTTATTTGTTTCTATTTCATTGATTTCTTCTCTGATCTTTATTATTCCTCTTCTCCTGCTGGGTTTAGGCTTTCCTTGTTGTTCTTTCTGCAACTCCTTTAGGTGTAGAGTTATGTTGTGTATTTGAGATCTGAGAGAGAAGCATGGTTGCACACGTCCTTCGCTGCACTCCCCAGGAGCAAATCGGGAAGGCACAGCACGCCGGCCCAGAGAAGAGAAGGAGCCGTTGGCCTTGTGGTCGGGAAAAGGTCGGGAAGCAGGATAGAATGCCGTGGCAGGAACAGCAGGCTGGTGGCAAGACAAGTGTCACCCGCTCCCTGTGCGGAGAGATGGAAGCCACGCTGCTAAGGAGACATGAGCGGACGACTAGGGCAGAGGCGTGTGCTCCACTCTGAGGAAGGAGTCTGGGCAGAAGGCAGGACTGTCCTGTGCCTCTGGTCCCAAGGGGACAGCATCTCCTTGGGCACCTGTCGCAAGGGCAGACGGGCTTGCCCCCAGGTGCCATACTTGGAACGTGCAGAAACGACCCTATGGATAAATGGGCAGTCATATGCTGTCTTCCACTAAAATGTGGCACTGTTGTGGGTGGCAGGTGGTGTGCCGGGGAAAAAGTAGAGACAATCCCCACACTTCCCATTCCCAGTGCACGGGCCATGTGCAGGGATCCTGTCGCCTCCTCTCTCCTGTGGTGAAGGCACTGGCCTAGACCCCAAGTCTGCCTGAGCGTCGGAGCAAAAGGCAAAGCCTTACCTACGCCAGGAGATGGTAGTAGGCATAGAGTGCCATGCTAGGCCATGCACGCTGCTGCAGGGTTGTGACTGTGTCTGCTTAGTTCGGCTTAGCAAGGTGAAGCCCGGGCGTGAACTTGGAGCCCGGGAAAGCAAGGCCGAAGAGGAACCAGCTCTCCCGTGGCTCTTCTTCCCTGCCGCAACAGAACGAACGACCAAAGCCTTGCTGAGGAAGCAGCAGCGAAGTGCGGTTCATGCCAAGCTGAAAACCCCTGCAAAAGCATAGCAGTCGCTGGGAAATCAGAGTTGGTTCTGTGGGCTGCTGTGGCTGCTTGCCTTAGCCTAGTATTCGCAGCACCATGGGAGAAACCCGCATAGAGCGAAAGCCTCTTTCCCCTGGCATCTCCTCTGGGAAATCACAGCATTCTTTGGGAAATCAGAGTCGGGTCTGTGGGATGCTGCCTGCTGCTTGCCAGAGCTAGTCTCCACAGCACGGTGTAATAAACCCGCATGGAGCGAAATCCTCTTTGCCTGGGCATCCCCTCTGCCTGCGAGAGAAGCGCGGTGTTGCCTGTGGAAAGAGCCTGAAGGAAAGGGACACGTCTATCACTGCAGAGCGTCGGAAGCCTGGCTGCTAAGGAGACACGAGGGGAAGATTAGGGCAGGGTTTAGGGCTCCACTCTGAGGATGGAGTCTGGGCAGAAAGCATGCCTGTCCTGAGGCTTTGGGCCCAAGGAGCTAGCAGCTCCTTGGCCACCTGTCCGTGGTGGAGACATGGGCTTGCCACCAGGCGCATTCCCTGAACTGGAGAAACAACTCCCAAAAAGAACTGGCCTTCAGCTGCCATCTTCCTCCAGGATGTGGAAGCTTGGAGGAGGCACGGGGTTTAAGGGGAAGGAGTGTGGACAGTCCCCCATAGCTCCCTATTCAGTGCACGGGCGGTGTGCAGGGATCCTGTCACCTCTCCTTTCCTGTGGGGAAAGCACTGGCCTAGTCCTCTAGTCCACCTTAGCGCAGAGTAAAAGGCCAAGCGATGCCTACACCGGGAGATGGTAGTGTGCATAGAGTGCCATACTAGGCTACGCAACTACTGCACGGTTGTGGCTGTGTCTGCTTAGTTCGGCCTGGCAGGATGAACCCAGGACGCGAAAATGGAGCCCGGGAAAGCAAGGCCAAAGAGGCACCAGCTCTCCCGCAGTTCTGTTTCCCTGACGCTACTGAAGCCTTGCTGAGGAAGCAGCGGCGAAGTGCTGTTTGCTCCAAGACAAAGCCTCTGCGAAAGCACAGCATTTGCTGAGAAATGTTTTGTGGGCTGCTGCTGCTTTCCTGAGCCCAGTCTCGCGGTGGGAGAAACCCACATACAGTGAAAGCCTCTTTTCCTGGGCATCTCCACTGGGAAAGCACAGCATTCGTTGGGAAAACAGAGTTACGTTTGAGGATGCTGCTGCTGCTTGCCTGAGCTAGTCTCCGCAGCACGGTGGACGATAACCGCATGGAGCGAAATACTCTTTGCCCTAGCATCCCCTCTACCTGAGAGAGAAGCATGGTCGCACAAGTCTATCACCGCGCTCCCCAGGAGCAAGTGTGGGGAAGGCGAAGCACGTCGCCCCCCGGGAAGACAAGGAGCCGTTGGCTGTGGGGTCGGGAAATGCTCGAGAAGCAGGATAGCCTACCGTGGCATGAACAGCAGGCCTTTGTGTGGCAAGACAATTGTCACCCGCTCCCTGTGCCTGGCTGGTAAGGAGACATGAAGAGACGACTAGGGCAGGGGCGCCTGCGCCACTCTGAGGAAGGAGTCTCGGTTGAAGGCAGGCCTATCTTGTGTCTCTGGTCCCAAGGGGACAGCACTTCCTTGGCCACCTGTCCCAAGGGCAGACTTGGGCTTGCCACCAGGTGCATAGCAGTCGCTGCGAAATCAGAGTCGGTTCTGTGGACTGCTGTTGCTGCTTGCCTTAGCCTAGTATTTGCAGCACGATGGGAGAAACCAGCATAGAGCGAAAGCCTCTTTGCCCTGGCATCTCCTCTGGGAAAGCACAGCCTTCATGGGAAATCAGACTCCGGTTTGAGGGATGCTTTGTTTTCCTGAGCTGGTCTCCTCAGCATGGTGTAATAAAAACGCACTGAGCGAAATCCTCTATGCCTGGGCATCCCCTCTGCCTGAGAGAGAAGCGTGGTTGCTCCTGTGGAAAGAGCCTTAAGGAAAGGGACACGTTTTTCACTGTGCTCTCCGGAGCAAGTTTGTGGAAGGTGCAGGACGCTGCCCGGGGAGAAGCGCAGGAGCCGTTGGCCTTCTGGTCTGGAAACGGTTGCAAAGCAGGAGAGCCGGCCCTGGCAGGCACCGCGGCCGGTGGCAATACAAGTGTCACCCTCTCCCAGTGCAGAGAGACAGAAGCCTGGCTGCTATGGAGACAGGAGGGGATGAGTAGGAGCGCGTGCTCCACTCTTAGGAAGCAGTCTTTGCAGAAAGCATGCCTGTCCTGAGCCTCTGGGCCCAAGGACACAGCAGCTCCTTGGCCACCTGTCCCTGGGGCAGACATGCGCTAGCCACCAGGCGCCTACGCTGAACTTTCAGAAACAGCTCCCTGAAATAACGGGTAGTCAGATGCCGTCTTCCTCCAGGATGTGGAAGCCTGGAGGAGGCACGGGGTTTAAGGGGAAGGAGTGGGGACAGTCCACCAAAGCTTCCTAATCAGTGCACGGGCCGTGTGCAGGGATCCTGTCGCCTCCTCTCGCCTGTGGTGAAGACACTGGCCTAGACCCCGAGTCTGCCTGATTGCCAGAGCAAAAGGCAAAGCCTTACATACGCAAGGAGATGGCAATAGGCATAGAGTGCCATTTTAGGACACGCTAGCTGCTGCAGGGTTGTGACTCTGCTTAGTTCGGCAGAGGAAGGTGCAACCCGGGAGTGAACGTGAAGACCGAGAAAGCAAGACCCAAGAGCCACCAGCTCTCCCGCGGCTATTCTTCCCTGCCGCGACAGAGCGAACACCCAAGCCTTTCTGAGGAAGCAGTCGCGAAGTGCGGTTCGTGCCAAGCTGAAAACCTCTGCAAAAGATAGCAGTCGCTGCGAAATCAGAGTCGGTTCTCCGGGCTGCTGTGGCTGCTTGCCTTGCCTAGTATTCGCAGCACGATGGGAGAAACCCGCCTAGAGCGAAAACTTCTTTGCACTGGCATCTCCTCTGGGAAAGCACAGAATTCTTTGGAAAATCAGAGTCCAGACTGAAGGATGCTCCTGATTGCCTGAGCTGGTCTCCTCAGCATGGTGCAATGAACCCGCATTGAACAAAATCCTCTATGCCTGGGCATCCCCTCTGCCTGAGAGAGAAGCGCGGTTGCGTCTGTGGAAAGAGCCTTAAGGAAAGGGACACGTTTTTCACTTCGCTCCCCAGGAGAATGTCTGTGGAGGTACAGCACGCTGCCCCTGGAGAAGAGCAGGAACCGTTGACCTTCTGGACTGGAAACAGTTGGGAATCAAGAGAGCCGGCCCTGGCAGGCCCCGCGGCCGGTGGCAATACAAGTGTCACCCTCTCCCAGTGCAGAGAGACAGAAGCCTGGCTGCTATGGAGACAGGAGGGGATGAGTAGGACAGGGCGCGTGCTCCACTCTTAGGAAGCAGTCTTTGCAGAAAGCATGCCTGTCCTGAGCCTCTGGGCCCAAGGACACAGCAGCTCCTTGGCCACCTGTCCCTGGGGCAGACATGCGCTAGCCACCAGGTGCCTACGCTGAACTTTCAGAAACAGTTACCTGAAATAACAGGTAGTCAATGCCGTCTTCCTCCAGGATGTGGAAGCCTGGAGGAGGCACGGGGTTTAAGGGGAAGGAGTGGGGATAGTCCACCAAAGCTACCTAATCAGTGCACGGGCGGTTTGCAGGGATCCTGTCACCTATCCTTTCCTGTGGGGAAAGCACTGTCCTAGTCCGCGAGTCCGCCTGAGCGCCAGAGTAAAAGGCCAAGCGACGCCTACACTGGGAGATGGTAGTGTGCATAGAGTGCCATCCCTGGCTACGCATGCTACTGTAGGGTTGTGGCTGTGTCTACTTAGTTTGGCCTGGGAGGGTGAACCCAGGACGCGAACATGGAGCCCGGAAAAGCAAGGCCCAAGAGGCACCAGCTCTCCCGCAGCTCTTCTTCCCTGACGCGACTGAAGCCTTGCTGAGGAAGGAGCAGCGAAGTGCTGTTCGCTCCAAGCCAAAGCCTCTGCGAAAGCACAACATTCGCTGAGAAATGTTCTGCGGGCTGCTGCTGCTTGCCTGAGCCCAGTCTCGCGGTGGGAGGAACCCGCATACATCGAAAGCCTCTCTGCCTTGAAATCTCCCCTGGGAAAGCACAACGTTCCTTGGGAAATCAGAGTTGGGTTTGGGGATGCTGCTGCTGCTTGCCTGAGCTAGTCTCCGAAGCACGGTGCAAGATACCCGCATGGAGCGAAATACTCTTTGCCCGAGCATCCCCTCTGCCTGAGAGAGAAGCCAAGTGTGGGGAAGGCGCAGCACATGGCCCCGGAGAAGAGAAAGAGCCGTTGGCTGTGGGGTGGGGAAACGCTCGGGAAGCAGGATAGCCTGCAGTGGCACGAACAGCAGGCCGGTGGCAAGACAAGTGTCACCCGCTCCCTGCGCGGAGAGATGGAAGCCTGGCTGCTAAGGAGAAATGAGGGGACGACTAGGGCAGAGGCGCGTGCTCCACTCTGAGGAAGGAGTCTGGGCAGAAGGCAGGCCTGTCCTGTGCCTCTGGACCCAAGGGGACAGCATCTCCTTGGCCACCTGTCCCAAGGGCAGACTTGGGCTTGCCACCAGGTGCCATACCCGGAACTCACCGAAACAACCCCATGGAGAAACGGGCAGTCAGATGCCGTCTTCCACCAAGATGTGGCAGCGATGTGAGTGGCAGGGGGTGTGCCGGGAAAGAGTGGAGACAGTGACCCACAGTTCCCCATCCCAGTGCACGGGCCGTGTGCAGTGATCCTGTCGCCACTTCTCTCCTGTGTTGAAGGCACTGGCCGAGACGCCGTGTCTGCCTGAGCGCCAAAGCAAAAGGCAAAGCCTTACCTAGCCCAGGAGATGGTAATAGGCATAGAGTGCCATGCTAGGAAACGCAAGCTGCTGCAGGGTTGTGACCATGTCTGCTTAGTTCGGTATAGCAAGGTGAAACCTGGACGTGAACTTGGAGGCCTGAAAAGCAATTCCCAAGAGGCACCAGCTCTCCTGTGGCTCTTCTTCCCTGCTGCGACAGAGCGAACACCCAAGCCTTTCTGAGGAAGGAGCAGCTAAATACGGTTCATGCCAAGCTAAAAACATCTGCGAAAGCTTAGCAGTCGCTGCGAAATCAGAGTCGGTTCTGCGGGCTGCTGTTGCTGCTTGCCTTAGCCTAGTATTCGCAGCACGATGGGAGAAACCCGCCTAGAGCGAAAGCCTCTTTGCCCTGGCATCTCCTCTGGGAAAGCACAGCATCCTTTGAAAATCAGAGTCCGGACTGAAGGATGCTCCTGTTTGCCAGAGCTGGTCTCCTCAGCATGGTGCAATGAACCCGCATTGAACAAAATCCTCTATGCCTGGGCATCCCCTCTGCCTGAGAGAGAAGCGCGGTTGCGTCTTTGGAAAGAGCCTTAAGGAAAGGGACACGTTTTTCACTTCGCTCCCCAGGAGAATGTCTGTGGAGGTACAGCACGCTGCCCCTGGAGAAGAGCAGGAACCGTTGACCTTCTGGACTGGAAACAGTTGGGAATCAAGAGAGCCGGCCCTGGCAGGCCCCGCGGCCGGTGGCAATACAAGTGTCACCCTCTCCCAGTGCAGAGAGACAGAAGCCTGGCTGCTATGGAGACAGGAGGGGATGAGTAGGACAGGGCGCGTGCTCCACTCTTAGGAAGCAGTCTTTGCAGAAAGCATGCCTGTCCTGAGCCTCTGGGCCCAAGGACACAGCAGCTCCTTGGCCACCTGTCCCTGGGGCAGACATGCGCTAGCCACCAGGCGCCTACGCTGAACTTTCAGAAACAGTTACCTGAAATAACAGGTAGTCAATGCCGTCTTCCTCCAGGATGTGGAAGCCTGGAGGAGGCACGGGGTTTAAGGGGAAGGAGTGGGGATAGTCCACCAAAGCTACCTAATCAGTGCACGGGCAGTTTGCAGGGATCCTGTCACCTATCCTTTCCTGTGGGGAAAGCACTGTCCTAGTCCGCGAGTCGGCCTGAGCGCCAGAGTAAAAGGCCAAGCGACGCATACACTGGGAGATGGTAGTGTGCATAGAGTGCCATCCCTGGCTACGCATGCTACGGTAGGGTTGTGGCTGTGTCTACTTAGTTTGGCCTGGGAGGGTGAACCCAGGACGCGAACATGGAGCCCGGAAAAGCAAGGCCCAAGAGGCACCAGCTCTCCCGCAGCTCTTCTTCCCTGACGCACCTGAAGCATTGCTGAGGAAGCAGCAGCGAAGTGCTGTTCGCTCCAAGCCAAAGCCTCTGCGAAAGCACAACATTCGCTGAGAAATGTTCTGCGGGCAGCTGCTGCTTGCCTGAGCCCAGTATCGCGGTGGGAGCAACCCGCATACATCGAAAGCCTCTCTGCCTTGGCATCTCCCCTGGGAAAGCACAACGTTCCTTGGGAAATCAGAGTTGGGTTTGGGGATGCTGCTGCTGCTTGCCTGAGCTAGTCTCCGAAGCACGGTGCAAGATACCCGCATGGAGCGAAATACTCTTTGCCCTAGCATCCCCTCTGCCTGAGAGAGAAGCCAAGTGTGTGGAAGGCGCAGCACACGGCCCCGAAGAAGAGTAGGAGCCGTTGGCCGTGGGGTCGGGAAACGCTCGGGAATCAGGATAGCCTGCAGTGGCACGAACAGCAGGCCGGTGGCAAGACAAGTGTCACCCGCTCCCTGCGCGGAGAGATGGAAGCCTGGCTGCTAAGGAGAAATGAGGGGACGACTAGGGCAGAGGCGCGTGCTCCACTCTGAGGAAGGAGTCTGGGCAGAAGGCAGGCCTGTCCTGTGCCTCTGGACCCAAGGGGACAGCATCTCCTTGGCCACCTGTCCCAAGGGCAGACTTGGGCTTGCCACCAGGTGCCATACCCGGAACTCACAGAAACAACCCCATGGAGAAACGGGCAGTCAGATGCCGTCTTCCTCCAAGATGTGGCAGCGATGTGAGTGGCAGGGGGTCTGCCGGGAAAGAGTGGAGACAGTGACCCACAGTTCCCCATCCCAGTGCACGGGCCGTGTGCAGTGATCCTGTCGCCACTTCTCTCCTGTGTTGAAGGCACTGGCCGAGACCCCGAGTCTGCCTGAGCACCAGAGTAAAAGGCAAAGCCTTACCTACCTCAGGAGATGGTAATAGGCATAGAGGGCCATGCTAGGACACGCACGCTGCTGCAGGGTTGTGACTGTGTCTGCTTAGTTCGGCATAGCAAGGTGAAGCCCGGGCGTGAACTTGGAGCCCGGGAAAGCAAGGCCCAAGAGGCACCAGCTCTCCTGCAGCTCGTCTTCCCTGACGCGACTGAAGCCTTGCTGAGGAAGCAGCAGCAAAGTGCTGTTCGCTCCAAGCCAAAGCCTCTGCGAAAGCACAGCATTCGCTGAGAAATGTTCTGCGGGCTACTGCTGCTTGCCTGAGCCCTGTCTCGCGGTGGGAGAAACCCAAATAAAGCAACAACCTCTTTGCCTAGGCATCTTCCCTGGGAAAGCTCACCGTTCCTTGGGAAATCAGAGTTGGGTTTGGGGATGCTGCTGCTGCTTGCCTGAGCTAGTCTCCGAAGCACGGTGCAAGATACCCGCATGGAGCGAAATACTCTTTGCCCTAGCATCCCCTTTGCCTGAGAGAGAAGCCAAGTGTGGGGAAGGCGCAGCACACGGCCCCGAAGAAGAGAAGGAGCCGTTGGCCGTGGAGTGGGGAAACGCTCGGGAAGCAGGATAGCCTGCAGTGGCACGAACAGCAGGCCGGTGGCAAGACAAGTGTCACCCGCTCCCTGCGCGGAGAGATGGAAGCCTGGCTGCTAAGGAGAAATGAGGGGACGACTAGGGCAGAGGCGCGTGCTCCACTCTGAGGAAGGAGTCTGGGTAGAAGACAGGCCTGTCCTGTGCCTCTGGACCCAAGGGGACAGCATCTCCTTGGCCACCTGTCCCAAGGGCAGACTTGGGCTTGCCACCAGGTGCCATACCCGGAACTCACAGAAACAACCCCATGGAGAAACGGGCAGTCAGATGCCGTCTTCCACCAAGATGTGGCAGCGATGTGAGTGGCAGGGGGTCTGCCGGGAAAGAGTGGAGACAGTGACCCAGAGTTCCCCATCCCAGTGCACGGGCCGTGTGCAGTGAACCTGTCGCCACGTCTCTCCTGTGTTGAAGGCACTGGCCGAGACCCCGAGTCTGCCTGAGCACCAGAGTAAAAGGCAAAGCCTTACCTACCCCAGGAGATGGTAATAGGCATAGAGGGCCATGCTAGGACACGCACGCTGCTGCAGGGCTGTGACTGTGTCTGCTTAGTTCGGCATAGCAAGGGGAAGCCCGGGCGTGAACTTGGAGCGCGGGAAAGCAAGGCCCAAGAGGCACCAGCTCTCCTGCAGCTCGTCTTCCCTGACGCGACTGAAGCCTTGCTGAGGAAGCAGCAGCAAAGTGCTGTTCGCTCCAAGCCAAAGCCTCTGCGAAAGCACAGCATTCGCTGAGAAATGTTCTGCGGGCTGCTGCTGCTTGCCTGAGCCCAGTTTCGCGGTGGGAGAAACCCGTATACAGCAACAACCTCTTTGCCTAGGCATCTCCCCTGGGAAAGCACAACGTTCCTTGGGAAATCAGAGTTGGGTTTGGGGATGCTGCTGCTGCTTGCCTGAGCTAGTCTCCGAAGCACGGTGCACGATACCCGCATGGAGCGAAATACTCTTTGCCCTAGCATCCCCTCTGCCTGAGAGAGAAGCCAAGTGTGGGGAAGGCGCAGCACCCGGCCCTGGAGAAGAGAAGGAGCCGTTGGCTGTGGGGTCGGGAAACGCTCGGGAAGCAGGATAGCCTGCAGTGGCACGAACAGCAGGCCGGTGGCAAGACAAGTGTCACCCGCTCCCTGCGCGGAGAGATGGAAGCCTGGCTGCTAAGGAGAAATGAGGGGACGACTAGGGCAGAGGCGCGTACTCCACTCTGAGGAAGGAGTCTGGGCAGAAGGCAGGCCTGTCCTGTGCCTCTGGACCCAAGGGGACAGCATCTCCTTGGCCACCTGTCCCAAGGGCAGACTTGGGCTTGCCACCAGGTGCCATACCCGGAACTCACAGAAACAACCCCATGGAGAAACGGGCAGTCAGATGCCGTCTTCCACCAAGATGTGGCAGCGATGTGAGTGGCAGGGGGTGTGCCGGGAAAGAGTGGAGACAGTGACCCACAGTTCCCCATCCCAGTGCACGGGCCGTGTGCAGTGATCCTGTCGCCACTTCTCTCCTGTGTTGAAGGCACTGGCCGAGACCCCGAGTCTGCCTGAGCGCCAAAGCAAAAGGCAAAGCCTTACCTAGCCCTGGGGATGGTAATAGGCATAGAGTGCCATGCTAGGAAACGCAAGCTGCTGCAGGGTTGTGACCATGTCTGCTTAGTTCGGCATAGCAAGGTGAAACCTGGACGTGAACTTGGAGGCCGGAAAAGCAATTCCCAAGAGGCACCAGCTCTCCCGTGGCTCTTCTTCCCTGCTGCGACAGAGCGAACACCCAAGCCTTTCTGAGGAAGGAGCAGCTAAATACGGTTCATGCCAAGCTAAAAACATCTGCGAAAGCTTAGCAGTCGCTGCGAAATCAGAGTCGGTTCTGCGGGCTGCTGTTGCTGCTTGCCTTAGCCTAGTATTCGCAGCACGATGGGAGAAACCCGCCTAGAGCGAAAGCCTCTTTGCCCTGGCATCTCCTCTGGGAAAGCACAGCATTCTTTGGAAAATCAGAGTCCGGACTGAAGGATGCTCCTGTTTGCCAGAGCTGGTCTCCTCAGCATGGTGCAATGAACCCGCATTGAACAAAATCCTCTATGCCTGGGCATCCCCTCTGCCTGAGAGAGAAGCGCGGTTGCGTCTTTGGAAAGAGCCTTAAGGAAAGGGACACGTTTTTCACTTCGCTCCCCAGGAGAATGTCTGTGGAGGTACAGCACGCTGCCCCTGGAGAAGAGCAGGAACCGTTGACCTTCTGGACTGGAAACAGTTGGGAATCAAGAGAGCCGGCCCTGGCAGGCCCCGCGGCCGGTGGCAATACAAGTGTCACCCTCTCCCAGTGCAGAGAGACAGAAGCCTGGCTGCTATGGAGACAGAAGGGGATGAGTAGGACAGGGCGCGTGCTCCACTCTTAGGAAGCAGTCTTTGCAGAAAGCATGCCTGTCCTGAGCCTCTGGGCCCAAGGACACAGCAGCTCCTTGGCCACCTGTCCCTGGGGCAGACATGCGCTAGCCACCAGGCGCCTACGCTGAACTTTCAGAAACAGTTACCTGAAATAACAGGTAGTCAATGCCGTCTTCCTCCAGGATGTGGAAGCCTGGAGGAGGCACGGGGTTTAAGGGGAAGGAGTGGGGATAGTCCACCAAAGCTACCTAATCAGTGCACGGGCGGTTTGCAGGGATCCTGTCACCTATCCTTTCCTGTGGGGAAAGCACTGTCCTAGTCCGCGAGTCCGCCTGAGCGCCAGAGTAAAAGGCCAAGCGACGCCTACACTGGGAGATGGTAGTGTGCATAGAGTGCCATCCCTGGCTACGCATGCTACGGTAGGGTTGTGGCTGTGTCTGCTTAGTTTGGCCTGGGAGGGTGAACCCAGGACGCGAACATGGAGCCCGGAAAAGCAAGGCCCAAGAGGCACCAGCTCTCCCGCAGCTCTTCTTCCCTGACGCACCTGAAGCATTGCTGAGGAAGCAGCAGCGAAGTGCTGTTCGCTCCAAGCCAAAGCCTCTGCGAAAGCACAGCATTCGCTGAGAAATGTTCTGCGGGCTGCTGCTGCTTGCCTGAGCCCAGTATCGCGGTGGGAGCAACCCGCATACATCGAAAGCCTCTTTGCCTAGGCATCTCCCCTGGGAAAGCACAACGTTCCTTGGGAAATCAGAGTTGGGTTTGGGGATGCTGCTGCTGCTTGCCTGAGCTAGTCTCCGAAGCACGGTGCACGATACCCGCATGGAGCGAAATACTCTTTGCCCTAGCATCCCCTCTGCCTGAGAGAGAAGCCAAGTGTGGGGAAGGCGCAGCACCCGGCCCTGGAGAAGAGAAGGAGCCGTTGGCTGTGGGGTCGGGAAACGCTCGGGAAGCAGGATAGCCTGCAGTGGCACGAACAGCAGGCCGGTGGCAAGACAAGTGTCACCCGCTCCCTGCGCGGAGAGATGGAAGCCTGGCTGCTAAGGAGAAATGAGGGGACGACTAGGGCAGAGGCGCGTACTCCACTCTGAGGAAGGAGTCTGGGCAGAAGGCAGGCCTGTCCTGTGCCTCTGGACCCAAGGGGACAGCATCTCCTTGGCCACCTGTCCCAAGGGCAGACTTGGGCTTGCCACCAGGTGCCATACCCGGAACTCACAGAAACAACCCCATGGAGAAACGGGCAGTCAGATGCCGTCTTCCACCAAGATGTGGCAGCGATGTGAGTGGCAGGGGGTGTGCCGGGAAAGAGTGGAGACAGTGACCCACAGTTCCCCATCCCAGTGCACGGGCCGTGTGCAGTGATCCTGTCGCCACTTCTCTCCTGTGTTGAAGGCACTGGCCGAGACCCCGAGTCTGCCTGAGCGCCAAAGCAAAAGGCAAAGCCTTACCTAGCCCTGGGGATGGTAATAGGCATAGAGTGCCATGCTAGGAAACGCAAGCTGCTGCAGGGTTGTGACCATGTCTGCTTAGTTCGGCATAGCAAGGTGAAACCTGGACGTGAACTTGGAGGCCGGAAAAGCAATTCCCAAGAGGCACCAGCTCTCCCGTGGCTCTTCTTCCCTGCTGCGACAGAGCGAACACCCAAGCCTTTCTGAGGAAGGAGCAGCTAAATACGGTTCATGCCAAGCTAAAAACATCTGCGAAAGCTTAGCAGTCGCTGCGAAATCAGAGTCGGTTCTGCGGGCTGCTGTTGCTGCTTGCCTTAGCCTAGTATTCGCAGCACGATGGGAGAAACCCGCCTAGAGCGAAAGCCTCTTTGCCCTGGCATCTCCTCTGGGAAAGCACAGCATTCTTTGGAAAATCAGAGTCCGGACTGAAGGATGCTCCTGTTTGCCAGAGCTGGTCTCCTCAGCATGGTGCAATGAACCCGCATTGAACAAAATCCTCTATGCCTGGGCATCCCCTCTGCCTGAGAGAGAAGCGCGGTTGCGTCTTTGGAAAGAGCCTTAAGGAAAGGGACACGTTTTTCACTTCGCTCCCCAGGAGAATGTCTGTGGAGGTACAGCACGCTGCCCCTGGAGAAGAGCAGGAACCGTTGACCTTCTGGACTGGAAACAGTTGGGAATCAAGAGAGCCGGCCCTGGCAGGCCCCGCGGCCGGTGGCAATACAAGTGTCACCCTCTCCCAGTGCAGAGAGACAGAAGCCTGGCTGCTATGGAGACAGGAGGGGATGAGTAGGACAGGGCGCGTGCTCCACTCTTAGGAAGCAGTCTTTGCAGAAAGCATGCCTGTCCTGAGCCTCTGGGCCCAAGGACACAGCAGCTCCTTGGCCACCTGTCCCTGGGGCAGACATGCGCTAGCCACCAGGCGCCTACGCTGAACTTTCAGAAACAGTTACCTGAAATAACAGGTAGTCAATGCCGTCTTCCTCCAGGATGTGGAAGCCTGGAGGAGGCACGGGGTTTAAGGGGAAGGAGTGGGGATAGTCCACCAAAGCTACCTAATCAGTGCACGGGCGGTTTGCAGGGATCCTGTCACCTATCCTTTCCTGTGGGGAAAGCACTGTCCTAGTCCGCGAGTCCGCCTGAGCGCCAGAGTAAAAGGCCAAGCGACGCCTACACTGGGAGATGGTAGTGTGCATAGAGTGCCATCCCTGGCTACGCATGCTACGGTAGGGTTGTGGCTGTGTCTGCTTAGTTTGGCCTGGGAGGGTGAACCCAGGACGCGAACATGGAGCCCGGAAAAGCAAGGCCCAAGAGGCACCAGCTCTCCCGCAGCTCTTCTTCCCTGACGCACCTGAAGCATTGCTGAGGAAGCAGCAGCGAAGTGCTGTTCGCTCCAAGCCAAAGCCTCTGCGAAAGCACAACATTCGCTGAGAAATGTTCTGCGGGCTGCTGCTGCTTGCCTGAGCCCAGTATCGCGGTGGGAGCAACCCGCATACATCGAAAGCCTCTCTGCCTTGGCATCTCCCCTGGGAAAGCACAACGTTCCTTGGGAAATCAGAGTTGGGTTTGGGGATGCTGCTGCTGCTTGCCTGAGCTAGTCTCCGAAGCACGGTGCACGATACCCGCATGGAGCGAAATACTCTTTGCCCTAGCATCCCCTCTGCCTGAGAGAGAAGCCAAGTGTGTGGAAGGCGCAGCACCCGGCCCTGGAGAAGAGAAGGAGCCGTTGGCTGTGGGGTCGGGAAACGCTCGGGAAGCAGGATAGCCTGCAGTGGCACGAACAACAGGCCGGTGGCAAGACAAGTGTCACCCGCTCCCTGCGCGGAGAGATGGAAGCCTGGCTGCTAAGGAGAAATGAGGGGACGACTAGGGCAGAGGCGCGTGCTCCACTCTGAGGAAGGAGTCTGGGCAGAAGGCAGGCCTGTCCTGTGCCTCTGGACCCAAGGGGACAGCATCTCCTTGGCCACCTGTCCCAAGGGCAGACTTGGGCTTGCCACCAGGTGCCATACCCGGAACTCACAGAAACAACCCCATGGAGAAACGGGCAGTCAGATGCCGTCTTCCACCAAGATGTGGCAGCGATGTGAGTGGCAGGGGGTGTGCCGGGAAAGAGTGGAGACAGTGACCCACAGTTCCCCATCCCAGTGCACGGGCCGTGTGCAGTGATCCTGTCGCCACTTCTCTCCTGTGTTGAAGGCACTGGCCGAGACCCCGAGTCTGCCTGAGCGCCAAAGCAAAAGGCAAAGCCTTACCTAGCCCTGGGGATGGTAATAGGCATAGAGTGCCATGCTAGGAAACGCAAGCTGCTGCAGGGTTGTGACCATGTCTGCTTAGTTCGGCATAGCAAGGTGAAACCTGGACGTGAACTTGGAGGCCGGAAAAGCAATTCCCAAGAGGCACCAGCTCTCCCGTGGCTCTTCTTCCCTGCTGCGACAGAGCGAACACCCAAGCCTTTCTGAGGAAGGAGCAGCTAAATACGGTTCATGCCAAGCTAAAAACATCTGCGAAAGCTTAGCAGTCGCTGCGAAATCAGAGTCGGTTCTGCGGGCTGCTGTTGCTGCTTGCCTTAGCCTAGTATTCGCAGCACGATGGGAGAAACCCGCTTAGAGCGAAAGCCTCTTTGCCCTGGCATCTCCTCTGGGAAAGCACAGGATTCTTTGGAAAATCAGAGTCCGGACTGAAGGATGCTCCTGTTTGCCAGAGCTGGTCTCCTCAGCATGGTGCAATGAACCCGCATTGAACAAAATCCTCTATGCCTGGGCATCCCCTCTGCCTGAGAGAGAAGCGCGGTTGCGTCTTTGGAAAGAGCCTTAAGGAAAGGGACACGTTTTTCACTTCGCTCCCCAGGAGAATGTCTGTGGAGGTACAGCACGCTGCCCCTGGAGAAGAGCAGGAACCGTTGACCTTCTGGACTGGAAACAGTTGGGAATCAAGAGAGCCGGCCCTGGCAGGCCCCGCGGCCGGTGGCAATACAAGTGTCACCCTCTCCCAGTGCAGAGAGACAGAAGCCTGGCTGCTATGGAGACAGGAGGGGATGAGTAGGACAGGGCGCGTGCTCCACTCTTAGGAAGCAGTCTTTGCAGAAAGCATGCCTGTCCTGAGCCTCTGGGCCCAAGGACACAGCAGCTCCTTGGCCACCTGTCCCTGGGGCAGACATGCGCTAGCCACCAGGCGCCTACGCTGAACTTTCAGAAACAGTTACCTGAAATAACAGGTAGTCAATGCCGTCTTCCTCCAGGATGTGGAAGCCTGGAGGAGGCACGGGGTTTAAGGGGAAGGAGTGGGGATAGTCCACCAAAGCTACCTAATCAGTGCACGGGCGGTTTGCAGGGATCCTGTCACCTATCCTTTCCTGTGGGGAAAGCACTGTCCTAGTCCGCGAGTCCGCCTGAGCGCCAGAGTAAAAGGCCAAGCGACGCCTACATGGGAGATGGTAGTGTGCATAGAGTGCCATCCCTGGCTACGCATGCTACTGTAGGGTTGTGGCTGTGACTGCTTAGTTTGGCCTGGGAGGGTGAACCCAGGACGCGAACATGGAGCCCGGAAAAGCAAGGCCCAAGAGGCACCTGCTCTCCCGCAGCTCTTCTTCCCTGACGCGACTGAAGCCTTGCTGAGGAAGCAGCAGCGAAGTGCTGTTCGCTCCAAGCCAAAGCCTCTGCGAAAGCACAACATTCGCTGAGAAATGTTCTGCGGGCTGCTGCTGCTTGCCTGAGCCCAGTCTCGCGGTGGGAGAACCCGCATACATCGAAAGCCTCTCTGCCTTGGCATCTCCCCTGGGAAAGCACAACGTTCCTTGGGAAATCAGAGTTGGGTTTAGGGATGCTGCTGCTGCTTGCCTGAGCTAGTCTCTGAAGCACGGTGCACGATACCCGCATGGAGCGAAATACTCTTTGCCCTAGCATCCCCTCTGCCTGAGAGAGAAGCCAAGTGTGGGGAAGGCGCAGCACACGGCCCCGGAGAAGAGAAAGAGCCGTTGGCTGTGGGGTGGGGAAACGCTCGGGAAGCAGGATAGCCTGCAGTGGCACGAACAGCAGGCCGGTGGCAAGACAAGTGTCACCCGCTCCCTGCGCGGAGAGATGGAAGCCTGGCTGCTAAGGAGAAATGAGGGGACGACTAGGGCAGAGGCGCGTGCTCCACTCTGAGGAAGGAGTCTGGGCAGAAGGCAGGCCTGTCCTGTGCCTCTGGACCCAAGGGGACAGCATCTCCTTGGCCACCTGTCCCAAGGGCAGACTTGGGCTTGCCACCAGGTGCCATACCCGGAACTCACAGAAACAACCCCATGGAGAAACGGGCAGTCAGATGCCATCTTCCACCAAGATGTGGCAGCGATGTGAGTGGCAGGGGGTCTGCCGGGAAAGAGTGGAGACAGTGACCCACAGTTCCCCATCCCAGTGCACGGGCCGTGTGCAGTGATCCTGTCGCCACTTCTCTCCTGTGTTGAAGGCACTGGCCGAGACCCCGAGTCTGCCTGAGCACCAGAGTAAAAGGCAAAGCCTTACCTACCCCAGGAGATGGTAATAGGCATAGAGGGCCATGTTAGGACACGCAGGCTGCTGCAGGGTTGTGACTGTGTCTGCTTAGTTCGGCATAGCAAGGTGAAGCACGGGCGTGAACTTGGAGCCCGGGAAAGCAAGGCCCAAGAGGCACCAGCTCTCCTGCAGCTCGTCTTCCCTGACGCGACTGAAGCCTTGCTGAGGAAGCAGCAGCAAAGTGCTGTTCGCTCCAAGCCAAAGCCTCTGCGAAAGCACAGCATTCGCTGAGAAATGTTCTGCGGGCTGCTGCTGCTTGCCTGAGCCCAGTCTCGCGGTGGGAGAAACCCGTATACAGCAACAACCTCTTTGCCTAGGCATCTCCCCTGGGAAAGCTCACCGTTCCTTGGGAAATCAGAGTTGGGTTTGGGGATGCTGCTGCTGCTTGCCTGAGCTAGTCTCCGAAGCACGGTGCAAGATACCCGCATGGAGCGAAATACTCTTTGCCCTAGCATCCCCTCTGCCTGAGAGAGAAGCCAAGTGTGGGGAAGGCGCAGCACACGGCCCCGGAGAAGAGAAGGAGCCGTTGGCTGTGGGGTCGGGAAACGCTCGGGAAGCAGGATAGCCTGCAGTGGCACGAACAGCAGGCCGGTGGCAAGACAAATGTCACCCGCTCCCTGCGCGGAGAGATGGAAGCCTGGCTGCTAAGGAGAAATGAGGGGACGACTAGGGCAGAGGCGCGTGCTCCACTCTGAGGAAGGAGTCTGGGCAGAAGGCAGGCCTGTCCTGTGCCTCTGGACCCAAGGGGACAGCATCTCCTTGGCCACCTGTCCCAAGGGCAGACTTGGGCTTGCCACCAGGTGCCATACCCGGAACTCACAGAAACAACCCCATGGAGAAACGGGCAGTCAGATGCCGTCTTCCACCAAGATGTGGCAGCGATGTGAGTGGCAGGGGGTGTGCCGGGAAAGAGTGGAGACAGTGACCCACAGTTCCTCATCCCAGTGTACGGGCCGTGTGCAGTGATCCTGTCGCCACTTCTCTCCTGTGTTGAAGGCACTGGCCGAGACCCCGAGTCTGCCTGAGCACCAGAGTAAAAGGCAAAGCCTTACCTACCCCAGGAGATGGTAATAGGCATAGAGGGCCATGCTAGGACACGCACGCTCCTGCAGTGTTGTGACTGTGTCTGCTTAGTTCGGCAAAGCAAGTTGAAGCCCGGGTGTGATCTTGGAGCCCGGGAAAGCAAGGCCCAAGAGGCATCAGCTCTCCTGCAGCTCGTCTTCCCTGACGCGACTGAAGCCTTGCTGAGGAAGCAGAAGCGAAGTGCTGTTCGCTCCAAGCCAAAGCCTCTGCGAAAGCACAGCATTCGCTGAGAAATGTTCTGCGGGCTGCTGCTGCTTGCCTGAGCCCTGTCTCGCGGTGGGAGAAACCCAAATAAAGCAACAACCTCTTTGCCTAGGCATCTTCCCTGGGAAAGCTCACCGTTCCTTGGGAAATCAGAGTTGGGTTTGGGGATGCTGCTGCTGCTTGCCTGAGCTAGTCTCTGAAACACGGTGCAAGATACCCGCATGGAGCGAAATACTCTTTGCCCTAGCATCCCCTCTGCCTGAGAGAGAAGCCAAGTGTGGGGAAGGCGCAGCACACGGCCCCGAAGAAGAGAAGGAGCCGTTGGCTGTGGAGTCGGGAAACGCTCGGGAAGCAGGATAGCCTGCAGTGGCACGAACAGCAGGCCGGTGGCAAGACAAGTGTCACCCGCTCCCTGCGCGGAGAGATGGAAGCCTGGCTGCTATGGAGAAATGAGGGGACGACTAGGGCAGAGGCGCGTGCTCCACTCTGAGGAAGGAGTCTGGGCAGAAGGCAGGCCTGTCCTGTGCCTCTGGACCCAAGGGGACAGCATCTCCTTGGCCACCTGTCCCAAGGGCAGACTTGGGCTTGCCACCAGGTGCCATACCCGGAACTCACAGAAACAACCCCATGGAGAAACGGGTAGTCAGATGCCGTCTTCCACCAAGATGTGGAAGCGATGTGAGTGGCATGGGGTCTGCCGGGAAAGAGTGGAGACAGTGACCCAGAGTTCCCCATCCCAGTGCACGGGCCGTGTGCAGTGAACCTGTCGCCACTTCTCTCCTGTGTTGAAGGCACTGGCCGAGACCCCGAGTCTGCCTGAGCACCAGAGTAAAAGGCAAAGCCTTACCTACCCCAGGAGATGGTAATAGGCATAGAGGGCCATGCTAGGACACGCACGCTGCTGCAGGGCTGTGACTGTGTCTGCTTAGTTCGGCATAGCAAGGGGAAGCCCGGGCGTGAACTTGGAGCCCGGGAAAGCAAGGCCCAAGAGGCACCAGCTCTCCTGCAGCTCGTCTTCCCTGACGCGACTGAAGCCTTGCTGAGGAAGCAGCAGCAAAGTGCTGTTCGCTCCAAGCCAAAGCCTCTGCGAAAGCACAGCATTCGCTGAGAAATGTTCTGCGGGCTGCTGCTGCTTGCCTGAGCCCAGTTTCGCGGTGGGAGAAACCCGTATACAGCAAAAACCTCTTTGCCTAGGCATCTCCCCTGGGAAAGCACAACGTTCCTTGGGAAATCAGAGTTGGGTTTGGGGATGCTGCTGCTGCTTGCCTGAGCTAGTCTCCGAAGCACGGTGCACGATACCCGCATGGAGCGAAATACTCTTTGCCCTAGCATCCCCTCTGCCTGAGAGAGAAGCCAAGTGTGGGGAAGGCGCAGCACCCGGCCCTGGAGAAGAGAAGGAGCCGTTGGCTGTGGGGTCGGGAAACGCTCGGGAAGCAGGATAGCCTGCAGTGGCACGAACAGCAGGCCGGTGGCAAGACAAGTGTCACCCGCTCCCTGCGCGGAGAGATGGAAGCCTGGCTGCTAAGGAGAAATGAGGGGACGACTAGGGCAGAGGCGCGTGCTCCACTCTGAGGAAGGAGTCTGGGCAGAAGGCAGGCCTGTCCTGTGCCTCTGGACCCAAGGGGACAGCATCTCCTTGGCCACCTGTCCCAAGGGCAGACTTGGGCTTGCCACCAGGTGCCATACCCGGAACTCACAGAAACAACCCCATGGAGAAACGGGCAGTCAGATGCCGTCTTCCACCAAGATGTGGCAGCGATGTGAGTGGCAGGGGGTGTGCCGGGAAAGAGTGGAGACAGTGACCCACACTTCCCCATCCCAGTGCACGGGCCGTGTGCAGTGATCCTGTCGCCACTTCTCTCCTGTGTTGAAGGCACTGGCCGAGACCCCGAGTCTGCCTGAGCGCCAAAGCAAAAGGCAAAGCCTTACCTAGCCCTGGGGATGGTAATAGGCATAGAGTGCCATGCTAGGAAACGCAAGCTGCTGCAGGGTTGTGACCATGTCTGCTTAGTTCGGCATAGCAAGGTGAAACCTGGACGTGAACTTGGAGGCCGGAAAAGCAATTCCCAAGAGGCACCAGCTCTCCCGTGGCTCTTCTTCCCTGCTGCGACAGAGCGAACACCCAAGCCTTTCTGAGGAAGGAGCAGCTAAATACGGTTCATGCCAAGCTAAAAACATCTGCGAAAGCTTAGCAGTCGCTGCGAAATCAGAGTCGGTTCTGCGGGCTGCTGTTGCTGCTTGCCTTAGCCTAGTATTCGCAGCACGATGGGAGAAACCCGCCTAGAGCGAAAGCCTCTTTGCCCTGGCATCTCCTCTGGGAAAGCACAGCATTCTTTGGAAAATCAGAGTCCGGACTGAAGGATGCTCCTGTTTGCCAGAGCTGGTCTCCTCAGCATGGTGCAATGAACCCGCATTGAACAAAATCCTCTATGCCTGGGCATCCCCTCTGCCTGAGAGAGAAGCGCGGTTGCGTCTTTGGAAAGAGCCTTAAGGAAAGGGACACGTTTTTCACTTCGCTCCCCAGGAGAATGTCTGTGGAGGTACAGCACGCTGCCCCTGGAGAAGAGCAGGAACCGTTGACCTTCTGGACTGGAAACAGTTGGGAATCAAGAGAGCCGGCCCTGGCAGGCCCCGCGGCCGGTGGCAATACAAGTGTCACCCTCTCCCAGTGCAGAGAGACAGAAGCCTGGCTGCTATGGAGACAGAAGGGGATGAGTAGGACAGGGCGCGTGCTCCACTCTTAGGAAGCAGTCTTTGCAGAAAGCATGCCTGTCCTGAGCCTCTGGGCCCAAGGACACAGCAGCTCCTTGGCCACCTGTCCCTGGGGCAGACATGCGCTAGCCACCAGGCGCCTACGCTGAACTTTCAGAAACAGTTACCTGAAATAACAGGTAGTCAATGCCGTCTTCCTCCAGGATGTGGAAGCCTGGAGGAGGCACGGGGTTTAAGGGGAAGGAGTGGGGATAGTCCACCAAAGCTACCTAATCAGTGCATGGGAAGTTTGCAGGGATCCTGTCACCTATCCTTTCCTGTGGGGAAAGCACTGTCCTAGTCCGCGAGTCCGCCTGAGCGCCAGAGTAAAAGGCCAAGCGACGCCTACATGGGAGATGGTAGTGTGCATAGAGTGCCATCCCTGGCTACGCATGCTACTGTAGGGTTGTGGCTGTGACTGCTTAGTTTGGCCTGGGAGGGTGAACCCAGGACGCGAACATGGAGCCCGGAAAAGCAAGGCCCAAGAGGCACCTGCTCTCCCGCAGCTCTTCTTCCCTGACGCGACTGAAGCCTTGCTGAGGAAGCAGCAGCGAAGTGCTGTTCGCTCCAAGCCAAAGCCTCTGCGAAAGCACAACATTCGCTGAGAAATGTTCTGCGGGCTGCTGCTGCTTGCCTGAGCCCAGTCTCGCGGTGGGAGAACCCGCATACATCGAAAGCCTCTCTGCCTTGGCATCTCCCCTGGGAAAGCACAACGTTCCTTGGGAAATCAGAGTTGGGTTTGGGGATGCTGCTGCTGCTTGCCTGAGCTAGTCTCTGAAGCACGGTGCACGATACCCGCATGGAGCGAAATACTCTTTGCCCTAGCATCCCCTCTGCCTGAGAGAGAAGCCAAGTGTTGGGAAGGCGCAGCACACGGCCCCGGAGAAGAGAAAGAGCCGTTGGCTGTGGGGTGGGGAAACGCTCGGGAAGCAGGATAGCCTGCAGTGGCACGAACAGCAGGCCGGTGGCAAGACAAGTGTCACCCGCTCCCTGCGCGGAGAGATGGAAGCCTGGCTGCTAAGGAGAAATGAGGGGACGACTAGGGCAGAGGCGCGTGCTCCACTCTGAGGAAGGAGTCTGGGCAGAAGGCAGGCCTGTCCTGTGCCTCTGGACCCAAGGGGACAGCATCTCCTTGGCCACCTGTCCCAAGGGCAGACTTGGGCTTGCCACCAGGTGCCATACCCGGAACTCACAGAAACAACCCCATGGAGAAACCGGCAGTCAGATGCCATCTTCCACCAAGATGTGGCAGCGATGTGAGTGGCAGGGGGTCTGCCGGGAAAGAGTGGAGACAGTGACCCACAGTTCCCCATCCCAGTGCACGGGCCGTGTGCAGTGATCCTGTCGCCACTTCTCTCCTGTGTTGAAGGCACTGGCCGAGACCCCGAGTCTGCCTGAGCACCAGAGTAAAAGGCAAAGCCTTACCTACCCCAGGAGATGGTAATAGGCATAGAGGGCCATGCTAGGACACGCAGGCTGCTGCAGGGTTGTGACTGTGTCTGCTTAGTTCGGCATAGCAAGGTGAAGCACGGGCGTGAACTTGGAGCCCGGGAAAGCAAGGCCCAAGAGGCACCAGCTCTCCTGCAGCTCGTCTTCCCTGACGCGACTGAAGCCTTGCTGAGGAAGCAGCAGCAAAGTGCTGTTCGCTCCAAGCCAAAGCCTCTGCGAAAGCACAGCATTCGCTGAGAAATGTTCTGCGGGCTGCTGCTGCTTGCCTGAGCCCAGTCTCGCGGTGGGAGAAACCCGTATACAGCAACAACCTCTTTGCCTAGGCATCTCCCCTGGGAAAGCTCACCGTTCCTTGGGAAATCAGAGTTGGGTTTGGGGATGCTGCTGCTGCTTGCCTGAGCTAGTCTCCGAAGCACGGTGCAGGATACCCGCATGGAGCGAAATACTCTTTGCCCTAGCATCCCCTCTGCCTGAGAGAGAAGCCAAGTGTGGGGAAGGCGCAGCACCCGGCCCTGGAGAAGAGAAGGAGCCGTTGGCTGTGGGGTCGGGAAACGCTCGGGAAGCAGGATAGCCTGCAGTGGCACGAACAGCAGGCCGGTGGCAAGACAAGTGTCACCCGCTCCCTGCGCGGAGAGATGGAAGCCTGGCTGCTAAGGAGAAATGAGGGGACGACTAGGGCAGAGGCGCGTGCTCCACTCTGAGGAAGGAGTCTGGGCAGAAGGCAGGCCTGTCCTGTGCCTCTGGACCCAAGGGGACAGCATCTCCTTGGCCACCTGTCCCAAGGGCAGACTTGGGCTTGCCACCAGGTGCCATACCCGGAACTCACAGAAACAACCCCATGGAGAAACGGGCAGTCAGATGCCGTCTTCCACCAAGATGTGGCAGCGATGTGAGTGGCAGGGGGTCTGCCGGGAAAGAGTGGAGACAGTGACCCACAGTTCCTCATCCCAGTGTACGGGCCGTGTGCAGTGATCCTGTCGCCACTTCTCTCCTGTGTTGAAGGCACTGGCCGAGACCCCGAGTCTGCCTGAGCACCAGAGTAAAAGGCAAAGCCTTACCTACCCCAGGAGATGGTAATAGGCATAGAGGGCCATGCTAGGACACGCACGCTCCTGCAGTGTTGTGACTGTGTCTGCTTAGTTCGGCAAAGCAAGTTGAAGCCCGGGTGTGATCTTGGAGCCCGGGAAAGCAAGGCCCAAGAGGCATCAGCTCCCCTGCAGCTCGTCTTCCCAGACGCGACTGAAGCCTTGCTGAGGAAGCAGCAGCGAAGTGCTGTTCGCTCCAAGTCAAAGCCTCTGCGAAAGCACAGCATTCGCTGAGAAATGTTCTGCGGGCAGCTGCTGCTTGCCTGAGCCCTGTCTCGCGGTGGGAGAAACCCAAATAAAGCAACAACCTCTTTGCCTAGGCATCTTCACTGGGAAAGCTCACCGTTCCTTGGGAAATCAGAGTTGGGTTTGGGGATGCTGCTGCTGCTTGCCTGAGCTAGTCTCTGAAACACGGTGCAAGATACCCGCATGGAGCGAAATACTCTTTGCCCTAGCATCCCCTCTGCCTGAGAGAGAAGCCAAGTGTGGGGAAGGCGCAGCACACGGCCCCGAAGAAGAGAAGGAGCCGTTGGCCGTGGAGTCGGGAAACGCTCGGGAAGCAGGATAGCCTGCAGTGGCACGAACAGCAGGCCGGTGGCAAGACAAGTGTCACCCGCTCCCTGCGCGGAGAGATGGAAGCCTGGCTGCTAAGGAGAAATGAGGGGACGACTAGGGCAGAGGCGCGTGCTCCACTCTGAGGAAGGAGTCTGGGCAGAAGGCAGGCCTGTCCTGTGCCTCTGGACCCAAGGGGACAGCATCTCCTTGGCCACATGTCCCAAGGGCAGACTTGGGCTTGCCACAAGGTGCCATACCCGGAACTCACAGAAACAACCCCATGGAGAAACGGGCAGTCAGATGCCGTCTTCCTCCAAGATTGGCAGCGATGTGAGTGGCAGGGGGTGTGCGGGAAAGAGTGGAGACAGTGACCCACAGTTCCCCATCCCAGTGCACGGGCCGTGTGCAGTGATCCTGTCGCCACTTCTCTCCTGTGTTGAAGGCACTGGCCGAGACCCCGAGTCTGCCTGAGCACCAGAGTAAAAGGCAAAGCCTTACCTACCCCAGGAGATGGTAATAGGCATAGAAGGCCATGCTAGGACACGCACGCTGCTGCAGGGTTGTGACTGTGTCTGCTTAGTTCGGCATAGCAAGGTGAAGCCCGGGCGTGAACTTGGAGCCCGGGTAAGCAAGGCCCAAGAGGCACCAGCTCTCCTGCAGCTCCTCTTCCCTGACGCGACTGAAGCCTTGCTGAGGAAGCAGCAGCGAAGTGCTGTTCGCTCCAAGCCAAAGACTCTGCGAAACCACAGCATTCGCTGAGAAATGTTCTGCGGGCTGCTGCTTGCCTGAGCCCAGTGTCGCGGTGGGAGAAACCCGTATACAGCAACAACCTCTTTGCCTAGGCATCTCCCCTGGGAAAGCTCACCGTTCCTTGGGAAATCAGAGTTGGGTTTGGGGATGCTGCTGCTGCTTGCCTGAGCTAGTCTCCGAAGCACGGTGCAAGATACCTGCATGGAGCGAAATACTCTTTGCCCTAGCATCCCCTCTGCCTGAGAGAGAAGCCAAGTGTGGGGAAGGCGCAGCACACGGCCCCGAAGAAGAGAAGGAGCCGTTGGCTGTGGGGTCGGGAAACGCTCGGGAAGCAGGATAGCCTGCAGTGGCACGAACAGCAGGCCGGTAGCAAGACAAGTGTCACCCGATCCCTGCGCGGAGAGATGGAAGCCTGGCTGCTAAGGAGAAATGAGGGGACGACTAGGGCAGAGGCGCGTGCTCCACTCTGAGGAAGGAGTCTGGGCAGAAGGCAGGCCTGTCCTGTGCCTCTGGACCCAAGGGGACAGCATCTCCTTGGCCACCTGTCCCAAGGGCAGACTTGGGCTTGCCACCAGGTGCCATACCCGGAACTCACAGAAACAACCCCATGGAGAAACGGGCAGTCAGATGCCGTCTTCCACCAAGATGTGGCAGCGATGTGAGTGGCAGGGGGTGTGCGGGAAAGAGTGGAGACAGTGACCCACAGTTCCCCATCCCAGTGCACGGGCCGTGTGCAGTGATCCTGTCGCCACTTCTCTCCTGTGTTGAAGGCACTGGCCGAGACCCCGAGTCTGCCTGAGCACCAGAGTAAAAGGCAAAGCCTTACCTACCCCAGGAGATGGTAATAGGCATAGAGGGCCATGCTAGGACACGCACGCTGCTGCAGGGTTGTGACTGTGTCTGCTTAGTTCGGCATAGCAAGGGGAAGCCCGGGCGTGAACTTGGAGCCCGGGAAAGCAAGGCCCAAGAGGCACCAGCTCTCCTGCAGCTCGTCTTCCCTGACGCGACTGAAGCCTTGCTGAGGAAGCAGCAGCAAAGTGCTGTTCGCTCCAAGCCAAAGCCTCTGCGAAAGCACAGCATTCGCTGAGAATGTTCTGCGGGCTGCTGCTGCTTGCCTGAGCCCAGTTTCGCGGTGGGAGAAACCCGTATACAGCAACAACCTCTTTGCCTAGGCATCTCCCCTGGGAAAGCTCACCGTTCCTTGGGAAATCAGAGTTGGGTTTGGGGATGCTGCTGCTGCTTGCCTGAGCTAGTCTCCGAAGCACGGTGCAAGATACCCGCATGGAGTGAAATACTCTTTGCCCTAGCATCCCCTCTGCCTGAGAGAGAAGACAAGTGTGGGGAAGGCGCAGCACACGGCCCCGGAGAAGAGAAGGAGCCGTTGGCCGTGGGGTCGGGAAACGCTCGGGAAGCAGGATAGCCTGCAGTGGCACGAACAGCAGGCCGGTGGCAAGACAAGTGTCACCCGCTCCCTGCGCGGAGAGATGGAAGCCTGGCTGCTAAGGAGAAATGAGGGGACGACTAGGGCAGAGGCGCGTGCTCCACTCTGAGGAAGGAGTCTGGGCAGAAGGCAGGCCTGTCCTGTGCCTCTGGACCCAAGGGGACAGCATCACCTTGGCCACCTGTCCCAAGGGCAGACTTGGGCTTGCCACCAGGTGCCATACCCGGAACTCACAGAAACAACCCCATGGAGAAACGGGCAGTCAGATGCCGTCTTCCACCAAGATGTGGCAGCGATGTGAGTGGCAGGGGGTGTGCCGGGAAAGAGTGGAGACAGTGACCCACAGTTCCCCATCCCAGTGCACGGGCCGTGTGCAGTGATCCTGTCGCCACTTCTCTCCTGTGTTGAAGGCACTGGCCGAGACCCCGAGTCTGCCTGAGCGCCAAAGCAAAAGGCAAAGCCTTACCTAGCCCTGGGGATGGTAATAGGCATAGAGGGCCATGCTAGGACACGCACGCTGCTGCAGGGTTGTGACTGTGTCTGCTTAGTTCGGCATAGCAAGGGGAAGCCCGGGCGTGAACTTGGAGCCCGGGAAAGCAAGGCCCAAGAGGCACCAGCTCTCCTGCAGCTCGTCTTCCCTGACGCGACTGAAGCCTTGCTGAGGAAGCAGCAGCAAAGTGCTGTTCGCTCCAAGCCAAAGCCTCTGCGAAAGCACAGCATTCGCTGAGAAATGTTCTGCGGGCTGCTGCTGCTTGCCTGAGCCCAGTTTCGCGGTGGGAGAAACTCGTATACAGCAACAACCTCTTTGCCTAGGCATCTCCCCTGGGAAAGCTCACCGTTCCTTGGGAAATCAGAGTTGGGTTTGGGGATGCTGCTGCTGCTTGCCTGAGCTAGTCTCCGAAGCACGGTGCAAGATACCCGCATGGAGCGAAATACTCTTTGCCCTAGCATCCCCTCTGCCTGAGAGAGAAGCCAAGTGTGGGGAAGGCGCAGCACATGGCCCCGGAGAAGAGAAAGAGCCGTTGGCTGTGGGGTGGGGAAACGCTCGGGAAGCAGGATAGCCTGCAGTGGCACGAACAGCAGGCCGGTGGCAAGACAAGTGTCACCCGCTCCCTGCGCGGAGAGATGGAAGCCTGGCTGCTAAGGAGAAATGAGGGGACGACTAGGGCAGAGGCGCGTGCTCCACTCTGAGGAAGGAGTCTGGGCAGAAGGCAGGCCTGTCCTGTGCCTCTGGACCCAAGGGGACAGCATCTCCTTGGCCACCTGTCCCAAGGGCAGACTTGGGCTTGCCACCAGGTGCCATACCCGGAACTCACAGAAACAACCCCATGGAGAAACGGGCAGTCAGATGCCGTCTTCCACCAAGATGTGGCAGCGATGTGAGTGGCAGGGGGTGTGCCGGGAAAGAGTGGAGACAGTGACCCACACTTCCCCATCCCAGTGCACGGGCCGTGTGCAGTGATCCTGTCGCCACTTCTCTCCTGTGTTGAAGGCACTGGCCGAGACCCCGAGTCTGCCTGAGCGCCAAAGCAAAAGGCAAAGCCTTACCTAGCCCTGGGGATGGTAATAGGCATAGAGTGCCATGCTAGGAAACGCAAGCTGCTGCAGGGTTGTGACCATGTCTGCTTAGTTCGGCATAGCAAGGTGAAACCTGGACGTGAACTTGGAGGCCGGAAAAGCAATTCCCAAGAGGCACCAGCTCTCCCGTGGCTCTTCTTCCCTGCTGCGACAGAGCGAACACCCAAGCCTTTCTGAGGAAGGAGCAGCTAAATACGGTTCGTGCCAAGCTAAAAACATCTGCGAAAGCTTAGCAGTCGCTGCGAAATCAGAGTCGGTTCTGCGGGCTGCTGTTGCTGCTTGCCTTAGCCTAGTATTCGCAGCACGATGGGAGAAACCCGCCTAGAGCGAAAGCCTCTTTGCCCTGGCATCTCCTCTGGGAAAGCACAGCATTCTTTGGAAAATCAGAGTCCGGACTGAAGGATGCTCCTGTTTGCCAGAGCTGGTCTCCTCAGCATGGTGCAATGAACCCGCATTGAACAAAATCCTCTATGCCTGGGCATCCCCTCTGCCTGAGAGAGAAGCGCGGTTGCGTCTTTGGAAAGAGCCTTAAGGAAAGGGACACGTTTTTCACTTCGCTCCCCAGGAGAATGTCTGTGGAGGTACAGCACGCTGCCCCTGGAGAAGAGCAGGAACCGTTGACCTTCTGGACTGGAAACAGTTGGGAATCAAGAGAGCCGGCCCTGGCAGGCCCCGCGGCCGGTGGCAATACAAGTGTCACCCTCTCCCAGTGCAGAGAGACAGAAGCCTGGCTGCTATGGAGACAGAAGGGGATGAGTAGGACAGGGCGCGTGCTCCACTCTTAGGAAGCAGTCTTTGCAGAAAGCATGCCTGTCCTGAGCCTCTGGGCCCAAGGACACAGCAGCTCCTTGGCCACCTGTCCCTGGGGCAGACATGCGCTAGCCACCAGGCGCCTACGCTGAACTTTCAGAAACAGTTACCTGAAATAACAGGTAGTCAATGCCGTCTTCCTCCAGGATGTGGAAGCCTGGAGGAGGCACGGGGTTTAAGGGGAAGGAGTGGGGATAGTCCACCAAAGCTACCTAATCAGTGCATGGGAAGTTTGCAGGGATCCTGTCACCTATCCTTTCCTGTGGGGAAAGCACTGTCCTAGTCCGCGAGTCCGCCTGAGCGCCAGAGTAAAAGGCCAAGCGACGCCTACATGGGAGATGGTAGTGTGCATAGAGTGCCATCCCTGGCTACGCATGCTACTGTAGGGTTGTGGCTGTGACTGCTTAGTTTGGCCTGGGAGGGTGAACCCAGGACGCGAACATGGAGCCCGGAAAAGCAAGGCCCAAGAGGCACCTGCTCTCCCGCAGCTCTTCTTCCCTGACGCGACTGAAGCCTTGCTGAGGAAGCAGCAGCGAAGTGCTGTTCGCTCCAAGCCAAAGCCTCTGCGAAAGCACAACATTCGCTGAGAAATGTTCTGCGGGCTGCTGCTGCTTGCCTGAGCCCAGTCTCGCGGTGGGAGAACCCGCATACATCGAAAGCCTCTCTGCCTTGGCATCTCCCCTGGGAAAGCACAACGTTCCTTGGGAAATCAGAGTTGGGTTTGGGGATGCTGCTGCTGCTTGCCTGAGCTAGTCTCTGAAGCACGGTGCACGATACCCGCATGGAGCGAAATACTCTTTGCCCTAGCATCCCCTCTGCCTGAGAGAGAAGCCAAGTGTTGGGAAGGCGCAGCACACGGCCCCGGAGAAGAGAAAGAGCCGTTGGCTGTGGGGTGGGGAAACGCTCGGGAAGCAGGATAGCCTGCAGTGGCACGAACAGCAGGCCGGTGGCAAGACAAGTGTCACCCGCTCCCTGCGCGGAGAGATGGAAGCCTGGCTGCTAAGGAGAAATGAGGGGACGACTAGGGCAGAGGCGCGTGCTCCACTCTGAGGAAGGAGTCTGGGCAGAAGGCAGGCCTGTCCTGTGCCTCTGGACCCAAGGGGACAGCATCTCCTTGGCCACCTGTCCCAAGGGCAGACTTGGGCTTGCCACCAGGTGCCATACCCGGAACTCACAGAAACAACCCCATGGAGAAACCGGCAGTCAGATGCCATCTTCCACCAAGATGTGGCAGCGATGTGAGTGGCAGGGGGTCTGCCGGGAAAGAGTGGAGACAGTGACCCACAGTTCCCCATCCCAGTGCACGGGCCGTGTGCAGTGATCCTGTCGCCACTTCTCTCCTGTGTTGAAGGCACTGGCCGAGACCCCGAGTCTGCCTGAGCACCAGAGTAAAAGGCAAAGCCTTACCTACCCCAGGAGATGGTAATAGGCATAGAGGGCCATGCTAGGACACGCAGGCTGCTGCAGGGTTGTGACTGTGTCTGCTTAGTTCGGCATAGCAAGGTGAAGCACGGGCGTGAACTTGGAGCCCGGGAAAGCAAGGCCCAAGAGGCACCAGCTCTCCTGCAGCTCGTCTTCCCTGACGCGACTGAAGCCTTGCTGAGGAAGCAGCAGCAAAGTGCTGTTCGCTCCAAGCCAAAGCCTCTGCGAAAGCACAGCATTCGCTGAGAAATGTTCTGCGGGCTGCTGCTGCTTGCCTGAGCCCAGTCTCGCGGTGGGAGAAACCCGTATACAGCAACAACCTCTTTGCCTAGGCATCTCCCCTGGGAAAGCTCACCGTTCCTTGGGAAATCAGAGTTGGGTTTGGGGATGCTGCTGCTGCTTGCCTGAGCTAGTCTCCGAAGCACGGTGCAAGATACCCGCATGGAGCGAAATACTCTTTGCCCTAGCATCCCCTCTGCCTGAGAGAGAAGCCAAGTGTGGGGAAGGCGCAGCACCCGGCCCTGGAGAAGAGAAGGAGCCGTTGGCTGTGGGGTCGGGAAACGCTCGGGAAGCAGGATAGCCTGCAGTGGCACGAACAGCAGGCCGGTGGCAAGACAAGTGTCACCCGCTCCCTGCGCGGAGAGATGGAAGCCTGGCTGCTAAGGAGAAATGAGGGGACGACTAGGGCAGAGGCGCGTGCTCCACTCTGAGGAAGGAGTCTGGGCAGAAGGCAGGCCTGTCCTGTGCCTCTGGACCCAAGGGGACAGCATCTCCTTGGCCACCTGTCCCAAGGGCAGACTTGGGCTTGCCACCAGGTGCCATACCCGGAACTCACAGAAACAACCCCATGGAGAAACGGGCAGTCAGATGCCGTCTTCCACCAAGATGTGGCAGCGATGTGAGTGGCAGGGGGTCTGCCGGGAAAGAGTGGAGACAGTGACCCACAGTTCCTCATCCCAGTGTACGGGCCGTGTGCAGTGATCCTGTCGCCACTTCTCTCCTGTGTTGAAGGCACTGGCCGAGACCCCGAGTCTGCCTGAGCACCAGAGTAAAAGGCAAAGCCTTACCTACCCCAGGAGATGGTAATAGGCATAGAGGGCCATGCTAGGACACGCACGCTCCTGCAGTGTTGTGACTGTGTCTGCTTAGTTCGGCAAAGCAAGTTGAAGCCCGGGTGTGATCTTGGAGCCCGGGAAAGCAAGGCCCAAGAGGCATCAGCTCCCCTGCAGCTCGTCTTCCCAGACGCGACTGAAGCCTTGCTGAGGAAGCAGCAGCGAAGTGCTGTTCGCTCCAAGTCAAAGCCTCTGCGAAAGCACAGCATTCGCTGAGAAATGTTCTGCGGGCAGCTGCTGCTTGCCTGAGCCCTGTCTCGCGGTGGGAGAAACCCAAATAAAGCAACAACCTCTTTGCCTAGGCATCTTCACTGGGAAAGCTCACCGTTCCTTGGGAAATCAGAGTTGGGTTTGGGGATGCTGCTGCTGCTTGCCTGAGCTAGTCTCTGAAACACGGTGCAAGATACCCGCATGGAGCGAAATACTCTTTGCCCTAGCATCCCCTCTGCCTGAGAGAGAAGCCAAGTGTGGGGAAGGCGCAGCACACGGCCCCGAAGAAGAGAAGGAGCCGTTGGCCGTGGAGTCGGGAAACGCTCGGGAAGCAGGATAGCCTGCAGTGGCACGAACAGCAGGCCGGTGGCAAGACAAGTGTCACCCGCTCCCTGCGCGGAGAGATGGAAGCCTGGCTGCTAAGGAGAAATGAGGGGACGACTAGGGCAGAGGCGCGTGCTCCACTCTGAGGAAGGAGTCTGGGCAGAAGGCAGGCCTGTCCTGTGCCTCTGGACCCAAGGGGACAGCATCTCCTTGGCCACATGTCCCAAGGGCAGACTTGGGCTTGCCACAAGGTGCCATACCCGGAACTCACAGAAACAACCCCATGGAGAAACGGGCAGTCAGATGCCGTCTTCCTCCAAGATTGGCAGCGATGTGAGTGGCAGGGGGTGTGCGGGAAAGAGTGGAGACAGTGACCCACAGTTCCCCATCCCAGTGCACGGGCCGTGTGCAGTGATCCTGTCGCCACTTCTCTCCTGTGTTGAAGGCACTGGCCGAGACCCCGAGTCTGCCTGAGCACCAGAGTAAAAGGCAAAGCCTTACCTACCCCAGGAGATGGTAATAGGCATAGAAGGCCATGCTAGGACACGCACGCTGCTGCAGGGTTGTGACTGTGTCTGCTTAGTTCGGCATAGCAAGGGGTAGCCCGGGCGTGAACTTGGAGCCCGGGTAAGCAAGGCCCAAGAGGCACCAGCTCTCCTGCAGCTCCTCTTCCCTGACGCGACTGAAGCCTTGCTGAGGAAGCAGCAGCGAAGTGCTGTTCGCTCCAAGCCAAAGACTCTGCGAAACCACAGCATTCGCTGAGAAATGTTCTGCGGGCTGCTGCTTGCCTGAGCCCAGTGTCGCGGTGGGAGAAACCCGTATACAGCAACAACCTCTTTGCCTAGGCATCTCCCCTGGGAAAGCTCACCGTTCCTTGGGAAATCAGAGTTGGGTTTGGGGATGCTGCTGCTGCTTGCCTGAGCTAGTCTCCGAAGCACGGTGCAAGATACCTGCATGGAGCGAAATACTCTTTGCCCTAGCATCCCCTCTGCCTGAGAGAGAAGCCAAGTGTGGGGAAGGCGCAGCACACGGCCCCGAAGAAGAGAAGGAGCCGTTGGCTGTGGGGTCGGGAAACGCTCGGGAAGCAGGATAGCCTGCAGTGGCACGAACAGCAGGCCGGTAGCAAGACAAGTGTCACCCGATCCCTGCGCGGAGAGATGGAAGCCTGGCTGCTAAGGAGAAATGAGGGGACGACTAGGGCAGAGGCGCGTGCTCCACTCTGAGGAAGGAGTCTGGGCAGAAGGCAGGCCTGTCCTGTGCCTCTGGACCCAAGGGGACAGCATCTCCTTGGCCACCTGTCCCAAGGGCAGACTTGGGCTTGCCACCAGGTGCCATACCCGGAACTCACAGAAACAACCCCATGGAGAAACGGGCAGTCAGATGCCGTCTTCCACCAAGATGTGGCAGCGATGTGAGTGGCAGGGGGTGTGCGGGAAAGAGTGGAGACAGTGACCCACAGTTCCCCATCCCAGTGCACGGGCCGTGTGCAGTGATCCTGTCGCCACTTCTCTCCTGTGTTGAAGGCACTGGCCGAGACCCCGAGTCTGCCTGAGCACCAGAGTAAAAGGCAAAGCCTTACCTACCCCAGGAGATGGTAATAGGCATAGAGGGCCATGCTAGGACACGCACGCTGCTGCAGGGTTGTGACTGTGTCTGCTTAGTTCGGCATAGCAAGGGGAAGCCCGGGCGTGAACTTGGAGCCCGGGAAAGCAAGGCCCAAGAGGCACCAGCTCTCCTGCAGCTCGTCTTCCCTGACGCGACTGAAGCCTTGCTGAGGAAGCAGCAGCAAAGTGCTGTTCGCTCCAAGCCAAAGCCTCTGCGAAAGCACAGCATTCGCTGAGAATGTTCTGCGGGCTGCTGCTGCTTGCCTGAGCCCAGTTTCGCGGTGGGAGAAACCCGTATACAGCAACAACCTCTTTGCCTAGGCATCTCCCCTGGGAAAGCTCACCGTTCCTTGGGAAATCAGAGTTGGGTTTGGGGATGCTGCTGCTGCTTGCCTGAGCTAGTCTCCGAAGCACGGTGCAAGATACCCGCATGGAGTGAAATACTCTTTGCCCTAGCATCCCCTCTGCCTGAGAGAGAAGACAAGTGTGGGGAAGGCGCAGCACACGGCCCCGGAGAAGAGAAGGAGCCGTTGGCCGTGGGGTCGGGAAACGCTCGGGAAGCAGGATAGCCTGCAGTGGCACGAACAGCAGGCCGGTGGCAAGACAAGTGTCACCCGCTCCCTGCGCGGAGAGATGGAAGCCTGGCTGCTAAGGAGAAATGAGGGGACGACTAGGGCAGAGGCGCGTGCTCCACTCTGAGGAAGGAGTCTGGGCAGAAGGCAGGCCTGTCCTGTGCCTCTGGACCCAAGGGGACAGCATCACCTTGGCCACCTGTCCCAAGGGCAGACTTGGGCTTGCCACCAGGTGCCATACCCGGAACTCACAGAAACAACCCCATGGAGAAACGGGCAGTCAGATGCCGTCTTCCACCAAGATGTGGCAGCGATGTGAGTGGCAGGGGGTGTGCCGGGAAAGAGTGGAGACAGTGACCCACAGTTCCCCATCCCAGTGCACGGGCCGTGTGCAGTGATCCTGTCGCCACTTCTCTCCTGTGTTGAAGGCACTGGCCGAGACCCCGAGTCTGCCTGAGCGCCAAAGCAAAAGGCAAAGCCTTACCTAGCCCTGGGGATGGTAATAGGCATAGAGGGCCATGCTAGGACACGCAGGCTGCTGCAGGGTTGTGACTGTGTCTGCTTAGTTCGGCATAGCAAGGGGAAGCCCGGGCGTGAACTTGGAGCCCGGGAAAGCAAGGCCCAAGAGGCACCAGCTCTCCTGCAGCTCGTCTTCCCTGACGCGACTGAAGCCTTGCTGAGGAAGCAGCAGCAAAGTGCTGTTCGCTCCAAGCCAAAGCCTCTGCGAAAGCACAGCATTCGCTGAGAAATGTTCTGCGGGCTGCTGCTGCTTGCCTGAGCCCAGTTTCGCGGTGGGAGAAACTCGTATACAGCAACAACCTCTTTGCCTAGGCATCTCCCCTGGGAAAGCTCACCGTTCCTTGGGAAATCAGAGTTGGGTTTGGGGATGCTGCTGCTGCTTGCCTGAGCTAGTCTCCGAAGCACGGTGCAAGATACCCGCATGGAGCGAAATACTCTTTGCCCTAGCATCCCCTCTGCCTGAGAGAGAAGCCAAGTGTGGGGAAGGCGCAGCACATGGCCCCGGAGAAGAGAAAGAGCCGTTGGCTGTGGGGTGGGGAAACGCTCGGGAAGCAGGATAGCCTGCAGTGGCACGAACAGCAGGCCGGTGGCAAGACAAGTGTCACCCGCTCCCTGCGCGGAGAGATGGAAGCCTGGCTGCTAAGGAGAAATGAGGGGACGACTAGGGCAGAGGCGCGTGCTCCACTCTGAGGAAGGAGTCTGGGCAGAAGGCAGGCCTGTCCTGTGCCTCTGGACCCAAGGGGACAGCATCTCCTTGGCCACCTGTCCCAAGGGCAGACTTGGGCTTGCCACCAGGTGCCATACCCGGAACTCACAGAAACAACCCCATGGAGAAACGGGCAGTCAGATGCCGTCTTCCACCAAGATGTGGCAGCGATGTGAGTGGCAGGGGGTGTGCCGGGAAAGAGTGGAGACAGTGACCCACAGTTCCCCATCCCAGTGCACGGGCCGTGTGCAGTGATCCTGTCGCCACTTCTCTCCTGTGTTGAAGGCACTGGCCGAGACCCCGAGTCTGCCTGAGCGCCAAAGCAAAAGGCAAAGCCTTACCTAGCCCTGGGGATGGTAATAGGCATAGAGTGCCATGCTAGGAAACGCAAGCTGCTGCAGGGTTGTGACCATGTCTGCTTAGTTCGGCATAGCAAGGTGAAACCTGGACGTGAACTTGGAGGCCGGAAAAGCAATTCCCAAGAGGCACCAGCTCTCCCGTGGCTCTTCTTCCCTGCTGCGACAGAGCGAACACCCAAGCCTTTCTGAGGAAGGAGCAGCTAAATACGGTTCATGCCAAGCTAAAAACATCTGCGAAAGCTTAGCAGTCGCTGCGAAATCAGAGTCGGTTCTGCGGGCTGCTGTTGCTGCTTGCCTTAGCCTAGTATTCGCAGCACGATGGGAGAAACCCGCCTAGAGCGAAAGCCTCTTTGCCCTGGCATCTCCTCTGGGAAAGCACAGCATTCTTTGGAAAATCAGAGTCCGGACTGAAGGATGCTCCTTTTTGCCAGAGCTGGTCTCCTCAGCATGGTGCAATGAACCCGCATTGAACAAAATCCTCTATGCCTGGGCATCCCCTCTGCCTGAGAGAGAAGCGCGGTTGCGTCTTTGGAAAGAGCCTTAAGGAAAGGGACACGTTTTTCACTTCGCTCCCCAGGAGAATGTCTGTGGAGGTACAGCACGCTGCCCCTGGAGAAGAGCAGGAACCGTTGACCTTCTGGACTGGAAACAGTTGGGAATCAAGAGAGCCGGCCCTGGCAGGCCCCGCGGCCGGTGGCAATACAATTGTCACCCTCTCCCAGTGCAGAGAGACAGAAGCCTGGCTGCTATGGAGACAGGAGGGGATGAGTAGGACAGGGCGCGTGCTCCACTCTTAGGAAGCAGTCTTTGCAGAAAGCATGCCTGTCCTGAGCCTCTGGGCCCAAGGACACAGCAGCTCCTTGGCCACCTGTCCCTGGGGCAGACATGCGCTAGCCACCAGGCGCCTACGCTGAACTTTCAGAAACAGTTACCTGAAATAACAGGTAGTCAATGCCGTCTTCCTCCAGGATGTGGAAGCTTGGAGGAGGCACGGGGTTTAAGGGGAAGGAGTGGGGATAGTCCACCAAAGCTACCTAATCAGTGCACGGGCGGTTTGCAGGGATCCTGTCACCTATCCTTTCCTGTGGGGAAAGCACTGTCCTAGTCCGCGAGTCCGCCTGAGCGCCAGAGTAAAAGGCCAAGCGACGCCTACATGGGAGATGGTAGTGTGCATAGAGTGCCATCCCTGGCTACGCATGCTACTGTAGGGTTGTGGCTGTGACTGCTTAGTTTGGCCTGGGAGGGTGAACCCAGGACGCGAACATGGAGCCCGGAAAAGCAAGGCCCAAGAGGCACCTGCTCTCCCGCAGCTCTTCTTCCCTGACGCGACTGAAGCCTTGCTGAGGAAGCAGCAGCGAAGTGCTGTTTGCTCCAAGCCAAAGCCTCTGCGAAAGCACAACATTCGCTGAGAAATGTTCTGCGGGCTGCTGCTGCTTGCCTGAGCCCAGTCTCGCGGTGGGAGAACCCGCATACATCGAAAGCCTCTCTGCCTTGGCATCTCCCCTGGGAAAGCACAACGTTCCTTGGGAAATCAGAGTTGGGTTTGGGGATGCTGCTGCTGCTTGCCTGAGCTAGTCTCTGAAGCACGGTGCACGATACCCGCATGGAGCGAAATACTCTTTGCCCTAGCATCCCCTCTGACTGAGAGAGAAGCCAAGTGTGGGGAAGGCGCAGCACACGGCCCCGGAGAAGAGAAAGAGCCGTTGGCTGTGGGGTGGGGAAACGCTCGGGAAGCAGGATAGCCTGCAGTGGCACGAACAGCAGGCCGGTGGCAAGACAAGTGTCACCCGCTCCCTGCGCGGAGAGATGGAAGCCTGGCTGCTAAGGAGAAATGAGGGGACGACTAGGGCAGAGGCGCGTGCTCCACTCTGAGGAAGGAGTCTGGGCAGAAGGCAGGCCTGTCCTGTGCCTCTGGACCCAAGGGGACAGCATCTCCTTGGCCACCTGTCCCAAGGGCAGACTTGGGCTTGCCACCAGGTGCCATACCCGGAACTCACAGAAACAACCCCATGGAGAAACGGGCAGTCAGATGCCATCTTCCACCAAGATGTGGCAGCGATGTGAGTGGCAGGGGGTCTGCCGGGAAAGAGTGGAGACAGTGACCCACAGTTCCCCATCCCAGTGCACGGGCCGTGTGCAGTGATCCTGTCGCCACTTCTCTCCTGTGTTGAAGGCACTGGCCGAGACCCCGAGTCTGCCTGAGCACCAGAGTAAAAGGCAAAGCCTTACCTACCCCAGGAGATGGTAATAGGCATAGAGGGCCATGCTAGGACACGCACGCTGCTGCAGGGTTGTGACTGTGTCTGCTTAGTTAGGCATAGCAAGGTGAAGCACGGGCGTGAACTTGGAGCCCGGGAAAGCAAGGCCCAAGAGGCACCAGCTCTCCCGCAGCTTTTCATCCCTGACGCAACTGAAGCCTTGCTGAGGAAGCAGCAGCAAAGTGCTGTTCGCTCCAAGCCAAAGCCTCTGCGAAAGCACAGCATTCGCTGAGAAATGTTCTGCGGGCTGCTGCTGCTTGCCTGAGCCCAGTCTCGCGGTGGGAGAACCCGCATACATCGAAAGCCTCTCTGCCTTGGCATCTCCCCTGGGAAAGCACAACGTTCCTTGGGAAATCAGAGTTGGGTTTGGGGATGCTGCTGCTGCTTGCCTGAGCTAGTCTCTGAAGCACGGTGCACGATACCCGCATGGAGCGAAATACTCTTTGCCCTAGCATCCCCTCTGCCTGAGAGAGAAGCCAAGTGTGGGGAAGGCGCAGCACATGGCCCCGGAGAAGAGAAAGAGCCGTTGGCTGTGGGGTGGGGAAACGCTCGGGAAGCAGGATAGCCTGCAGTGGCACGAACAGCAGGCCGGTGGCAAGACAAGTGTCACCCGATCCCTGCGCGGAGAGATGGAAGCCTGGCTGCTAAGGAGAAATGAGGGGACGACTAGGGCAGAGGCGCGTGCTCCACTCTGAGGAAGGAGTCTGGGCAGAAGGCAGGCCTGTCCTGTGCCTCTGGACCCAAGGGGACAGCATCTCCTTGGCCACCTGTCCCAAGGGCAGACTTGGGCTTGCCACCAGGTGCCATACCCGGAACTCACAGAAACAACCCCATGGAGAAACGGGCAGTCAGATGCCGTCTTCCACCAAGATGTGGCAGCGATGTGAGTGGCAGGGGGTGTGCCGGGAAAGAGTGGAGACAGTGACCCACAGTTCCCCATCCCAGTGCACGGGCCGTGTGCAGTGATCCTGTCGCCACTTCTCTCCTGTGTTGAAGGCACTGGCCGAGACCCCGAGTCTGCCTGAGCGCCAAAGCAAAAGGCAAAGCCTTACCTAGCCCTGGGGATGGTAATAGGCATAGAGTGCCATGCTAGGAAACGCAAGCTGCTGCAGGGTTGTGACCATGTCTGCTTAGTTCGGCATAGCAAGGTGAAACCTGGACGTGAACTTGGAGGCCGGAAAAGCAATTCCCAAGAGACACCAGCTCTCCCGTGGCTCTTCTTCCCTGCTGCGACAGAGCGAACACCCAAGCCTTTCTGAGGAAGGAGCAGCTAAATACGGTTCATGCCAAGCTAAAAACATCTGCGAAAGCTTAGCAGTCGCTGCGAAATCAGAGTCGGTTCTGCGGGCTGCTGTTGCTGCTTGCCTTAGCCTAGTATTCGCAGCACGATGGGAGAAACCCGCCTAGAGCGAAAGCCTCTTTGCCCTGGCATCTCCTCTGGGAAAGCACAGCATTCTTTGGAAAATCAGAGTCCGGACTGAAGGATGCTCCTGTTTGCCAGAGCTGGTCTCCTCAGCATGGTGCAATGAACCCGCATTGAACAAAATCCTCTATGCCTGGGCATCCCCTCTGCCTGAGAGAGAAGCGCGGTTGCGTCTTTGGAAAGAGCCTTAAGGGAAGGGACACGTTTTTCACTTCGCTCCCCAGGAGAATGTCTGTGGAGGTACAGCACGCTGCCCCTGGAGAAGAGCAGGAACCGTTGACCTTCTGGACTGGAAACAGTTGGGAATCAAGAGAGCCGGCCCTGGCAGGCCCCGCGGCCGGTGGCAATACAAGTGTCACCCTCTCCCAGTGCAGAGAGACAGAAGCCTGGCTGCTATGGAGACAGGAGGGGATGAGTAGGACAGGGCGCGTGCTCCACTCTTAGGAAGCAGTCTTTGCAGAAAGCATGCCTGTCCTGAGCCTCTGGGCCCAAGGACACAGCAGCTCCTTGGCCACCTGTCCCTGGGGCAGACATGCGCTAGCCACCAGGCGCCTACGCTGAACTTTCAGAAACAGTTACCTGAAATAACAGGTAGTCAATGCCGTCTTCCTCCAGGATGTGGAAGCCTGGAGGAGGCACGGGGTTTAAGGGGAAGGAGTGGGGATAGTCCACCAAAGCTACCTAATCAGTGCACGGGCGGTTTGCAGGGATCCTGTCACCTATCCTTTCCTGTGGGGAAAGCACTGTCCTAGTCCGCGAGTCCGCCTGAGCGCCAGAGTAAAAGGCCAAGCGACGCCTACATGGGAGATGGTAGTGTGCATAGAGTGCCATCCCTGGCTACGCATGCTACTGTAGGGTTGTGGCTGTGACTGCTTAGTTTGGCCTGGGAGGGTGAACCCAGGACGCGAACATGGAGCCCGGAAAAGCAAGGCCCAAGAGGCACCTGCTCTCCCGCAGCTCTTCTTCCCTGACGCGACTGAAGCCTTGCTGAGGAAGCAGCAGCGAAGTGCTGTTCGCTCCAAGCCAAAGCCTCTGCGAAAGCACAACATTCGCTGAGAAATGTTCTGCGGGCTGCTGCTGCTTGCCTGAGCCCAGTCTCGCGGTGGGAGAACCCGCATACATCGAAAGCCTCTCTGCCTTGGCATCTCCCCTGGGAAAGCACAACGTTCCTTGGGAAATCAGAGTTGGGTTTGGGGATGCTGCTGCTGCTTGCCTGAGCTAGTCTCTGAAGCACGGTGCACGATACCCGCATGGAGCGAAATACTCTTTGCCCTAGCATCCCCTCTGCCTGAGAGAGAAGCCAAGTGTGGGGAAGGCGCAGCACACGGCCCCGGAGAAGAGAAAGAGCCGTTGGCTGTGGGGTGGGGAAACGCTCGGGAAGCAGGATAGCCTGCAGTGGCACGAACAGCAGGCCGGTGGCAAGACAAGTGTCACCCGATCCCTGCGCGGAGAGATGGAAGCCTGGCTGCTAAGGAGAAATGAGGGGACGACTAGGGCAGAGGCGCGTGCTCCACTCTGAGGAAGGAGTCTGGGCAGAAGGCAGGCCTGTCCTGTGCCTCTGGACCCAAGGGGACAGCATCTCCTTGGCCACCTGTCCCAAGGGCAGACTTGGGCTTGCCACCAGGTGCCATACCCGGAACTCACAGAAACAACCCCATGGAGAAACCGGCAGTCAGATGCCATCTTCCACCAAGATGTGGCAGCGATGTGAGTGGCAGGGGGTCTGCCGGGAAAGAGTGGAGACAGTGACCCACAGTTCCCCATCCCAGTGCACGGGCCGTGTGCAGTGATCCTGTCGCCACTTCTCTCCTGTGTTGAAGGCACTGGCCGAGACCCCGAGTCTGCCTGAGCACCAGAGTAAAAGGCAAAGCCTTACCTACCCCAGGAGATGGTAATAGGCATAGAGGGCCATGCTAGGACACGCACGCTGCTGCAGGGGTGTGACTGTGTCTGCTTAGTTCGGCATAGCAAGGTGAAGCACGGGCGTGAACTTGGAGCCCGGGAAAGCAAGGCCCAAGAGTCACCAGCTCTCCTGCAGCTCGTCTTCCCTGACGCGACTGAAGCCTTGCTGAGGAAGCAGCAGCAAAGTGCTGTTCGCTCCAAGCCAAAGCCTCTGCGAAAGCACAGCATTCGCTGAGAAATGTTCTGCGGGCTGCTGCTGCTTGCCTGAGCCCAGACTCGTGGTGGGAGAAACCCGTATACAGCAACAACCTCTTTGCCTAGGCATCTCCCCTGGGAAAGCTCACCGTTCCTTGGGAAATCAGAGTTGGGTTTGGGGATGCTGCTGCTGCTTGCCTGAGCTAGTCTCCGAAGCACGGTGCAAGATACCCGCATGGAGCGAAATACTCTTTGCCCTAGCATCCCCTCTGCCTGAGAGAGAAGCCAAGTGTGGGGAAGGCGCAGCACACGGCCCCGGAGAAGAGAAGGAGCCGTTGGCTGTGGGGTCGGGAAACGCTCGGGAAGCAGGATAGCCTGCAGTGGCACGAACAGCAGGCCGGTGGCAAGACAAGTGTCACCCGCTCCCTGCGCGGAGAGATGGAAGCCTGGCTGCTAAGGAGAAATGAGGGGACGACTAGGGCAGAGGCGCGTGCTCCACTCTGAGGAAGGAGTCTGGGCAGAAGGCAGGCCTGTCCTGTGCCTCTGGACCCAAGGGGACAGCATCTCCTTGGCCACCTGTCCCAAAGGCAGACTTGGGCTTGCCACCAGGTGCCATACCCGGAACTCACAGAAACAACCCCATGGAGAAACCGGCAGTCAGATGCCATCTTCCACCAAGATGTGGCAGCGATGTGAGTGGCAGGGGGTCTGCCGGGAAAGAGTGGAGACAGTGACCCACAGTTCCCCATCCCAGTGCACGGGCCGTGTGCAGTGAACCTGTCGCCACTTCTCTCCTGTGATGAAGGCACTGGCCGAGACCCCGAGTCTGCCTGAGCACCAGAGTAAAAGGCAAAGCCTTACCTACCCCAGGAGATGGTAATAGGCATAGAGGGCCATGCTAGGACACGCACGCTCCTGCAGGGTTGTGACTGTGTCTGCTTAGTTCGGCAAAGCAAGTTGAAGCCCGGGCGTGATCTTGGAGCCCGGGCAAGCAAGGCCCAAGAGGCATCAGCTCTCCTGCAGCTCGTCTTCCCTGACGCGACTGAAGCCTTGCTGAGGAAGCAGCAGCGAAGTGCTGTTCGCTCCAAGCCAAAGCCTCTGCGAAAGCACAGCATTCGCTGAGAAATGTTCTGCGGGCTGCTGCTGCTTGCCTGAGCCCTGTCTCGCGGTGGGAGAAACCCAAATAAAGCAACAACCTCTTTGCCTAGGCATCTTCCCTGGGAAAGCTCACCGTTCCTTGGGAAATCAGAGATGGGTTTGGGGATGCTGCTGCTGCTTGCCTGAGCTAGTCTCCGAAGCACGGTGCAAGATACCCGCATGGAGCGAAATACTCTTTGCCCTAGCATCCCCTCTGCCTGAGAGAGAAGCCAAGTGTGGGGAAGGCGCAGCACACGGCCCCGGAGAAGAGAAGGAGCCGTTGGCTGTGGGGTCGGGAAACGCTCGGGAAGCAGGATAGCCTGCAGTGGCACGAACAGCAGGCCGGTGGCAAGACAAGTGTCACCCGCTCCCTGCGCGGAGAGATGGAAGCCTGGCTGCTAAGGAGAAATGAGGGGACGACTAGGGCAGAGGCGCGTGCTCCACTCTGAGGAAGGAGTCTGGGCAGAAGGCAGGCCTGTCCTGTGCCTCTGGACCCAAGGGGACAGCATCTCCTTGGCCACCTGTCCCAAGGGCAGACTTGGGCTTGCCACCAGGTGCCATACCCGGAACTCACAGAAACAACCCCATGGAGAAACCGGCAGTCAGATGCCATCTTCCACCAAGATGTGGCAGCGATGTGAGTGGCAGGGGGTCTGCCGGGAAAGAGTGGAGACAGTGACCCACAGTTCCCCATCCCAGTGCACGGGCCGTGTGCAGTGATCCTGTCGCCACTTCTCTCCTGTGTTGAAGGCACTGGCCGAGACCCCGAGTCTGCCTGAGCACCAGAGTAAAAGGCAAAGCCTTACCTACCCCAGGAGATGGTAATAGGCATAGAGGGCCATGCTAGGACACGCACGCTCCTGCAGGGTTGTGACTGTGTCTGCTTAGTTCGGCAAAGCAAGTTGAAGCCCGGGCGTGATCTTGGAGCCCGGGAAAGCAAGGCCCAAGAGGCATCAGCTCTCCTGCAGCTCGTCTTCCCTGACGCGACTGAAGCCTTGCTGAGGAAGCAGCAGCGAAGTGCTGTTCGCTCCAAGCCAAAGCCTCTGCGAAAGCACAGCATTCGCTGAGAAATGTTCTGCGGGCTGCTGCTGCTTGCCTGAGCCCTGTCTCGCGGTGGGAGAAACCCAAATAAAGCAACAACCTCTTTGCCTAGGCATCTTCCCTGGGAAAGCTCACCGTTCCTTGGGAAATCAGAGTTGGGTTTGGGGATGCTGCTGCTGCTTGCCTGAGCTAGTCTCCGAAACACGGTGCAAGTACCCGCATGGAGCGAAATACTCTTTGCCCTAGCATCCCCTCTGCCTGAGAGAGAAGCCAAGTGTGGGGAAGGCGCAGCACACGGCCCCGAAGAAGAGAAGGAGCCGTTGGCCGTGGAGTCGGGAAACGCTCGGGAAGCAGGATAGCCTGCAGTGGCACGAACAGCAGGCCGGTGGCAAGACAAGTGTCACCCGCTCCCTGCGCGGAGAGATGGAAGCCTGGCTGCTAAGGAGAAATGAGGGGACGACTAGGGCAGAGGCGCGTGCTCCACTCTGAGGAAGGAGTCTGGGCAGAAGGCAGGCCTGTCCTGTGCCTCTGGACCCAAGGGGACAGCATCACCTTGGCCACCTGTCCCAAGGGCAGACTTGGGCTTGCCACCAGGTGCCATACCCGGAACTCACAGAAACAACCCCATGGAGAAACGGGCAGTCAGATGCCGTCTTCCACCAAGATGTGGCAGCGATGTGAGTGGCAGGGGGTGTGCCGGGAAAGAGTGGAGACAGTGACCCAGAGTTCCCCATCCCAGTGCACGGGCCGTGTGCAGTGATCCTGTCGCCACTTCTCTCCTGTGTTGAAGGCACTAGCCGAGACCCCGAGTCTGCCTGAGCGCCAAAGCAAAAGGCAAAGCCTTACCTAGCCCTGGGGATGGTAATAGGCATAGAGGGCCATGCTAGGACACGCACGCTGCTGCAGGGTTGTGACTGTGTCTGCTTAGTTCGGCATAGCAAGGGGAAGCCCGGGCGTGAACTTGGAGCCCGGGAAAGCAAGGCCCAAGAGGCACCAGCTCTCCTGCAGCTCGTCTTCCCTGACGCGACTGAAGCCTTGCTGAGGAAGCAGCGGCAAAGTGCTGTTCGCTCCAAGCCAAAGCCTCTGCGAAAGCACAACATTCGCTGAGAAATGTTCTGCGGGCTGCTGCTGCTTGCCTGAGCCCAGTCTCGCGGTGGGAGAAACCCGTATACAGCAACAACCTCTTTGCCTAGGCATCTCCCCTGGGAAAGCTCACCGTTCCTTGGGAAATCAGAGTTGGGTTTGGGGATGCTGCTGCTGCTTGCCTGAGCTAGTCTCCGAAGCACGGTGCAAGATACCCGCATGGAGCGAAATACTCTTTGCCCTAGCATCCCCTCTGCCTGAGAGAGAAGCCAAGTGTGGGGAAGGCGCAGCACATGGCCCCGGAGAAGAGAAAGAGCCGTTGGCTGTGGGGTGGGGAAACGCTCGGGAAGCAGGATAGCCTGCAGTGGCACGAACAGCAGGCCGGTGGCAAGACAAGTGTCACCCGCTCCCTGCGCGGAGAGATGGAAGCCTGGCTGCTAAGGAGAAATGAGGGGACGACTAGGGCAGAGGCGCGTGCTCCACTCTGAGGAAGGAGTCTGGGCAGAAGGCAGGCCTGTCCTGTGCCTCTGGACCCAAGGGGACAGCATCTCCTTGGCCACCTGTCCCAAGGGCAGACTTGGGCTTGCCACCAGGTGCCATACCCGGAACTCACAGAAACAACCCCATGGAGAAACGGGCAGTCAGATGCCGTCTTCCACCAAGATGTGGCAGCGATGTGAGTGGCAGGGGGTGTGCCGGGAAAGAGTGGAGACAGTGACCCACACTTCCCCATCCCAGTGCACGGGCCGTGTGCAGTGATCCTGTCGCCACTTCTCTCCTGTGTTGAAGGCACTGGCCGAGACCCCGAGTCTGCCTGAGCGCCAAAGCAAAAGGCAAAGCCTTACCTAGCCTTGGGGATGGTAATAGGCATAGAGTGCCATGCTAGGAAACGCAAGCTGCTGCAGGGTTGTGACCATGTCTGCTTAGTTCGGCATAGCAATGTGAAACCTGGACGTGAACTTGGAGGCCGGAAAAGCAATTCCCAAGAGGCACCAGCTCTCCCGTGGCTCTTCTTCCCTGCTGCGACAGAGCGAACACCCAAGCCTTTCTGAGGAAGGAGCAGCTAAATACGGTTCGTGCCAAGCTAAAAACATCTGCGAAAGCTTAGCAGTCGCTGCGAAATCAGAGTCGGTTCTGCGGGTTGCTGTTGCTGCTTGCCTTAGCCTAGTATTCGCAGCACGATGGGAGAAACCCGCCTAGAGCGAAAGCCTCTTTGCCCTGGCATCTCCTCTGGGAAAGCACAGCATTCTTTGGAAAATCAGAGTCCGGACTGAAGGATGCTCCTGTTTGCCAGAGCTGGTCTCCTCAGCATGGTGCAATGAACCCGCATTGAACAAAATCCTCTATGCCTGGGCATCCCCTCTGCCTGAGAGAGAAGCGCGGTTGCGTCTTTGGAAAGAGCCTTAAGGGAAGGGACACGTTTTTCACTTCGCTCCCCAGGAGAATGTCTGTGGAGGTACAGCACGCTGCCCCTGGAGAAGAGCAGGAACCGTTGACCTTCTGGACTGGAAACAGTTGGGAATCAAGAGAGCCGGCCCTGGCAGGCCCCGCGGCCGGTGGCAATACAAGTGTCACCCTCTCCCAGTGCAGAGAGACAGAAGCCTGGCTGCTATGGAGACAGGAGGGGATGAGTAGGACAGGGCGCGTGCTCCACTCTTAGGAAGCAGTCTTTGCAGAAAGCATGCCTGTCCTGAGCCTCTGGGCCCAAGGACACAGCAGCTCCTTGGCCACCTGTCCCTGGGGCAGACATGCGCTAGCCACCAGGCGCCTACGCTGAACTTTCAGAAACAGTTACCTGAAATAACAGGTAGTCAATGCCGTCTTCCTCCAGGATGTGGAAGCCTGGAGGAGGCACGGGGTTTAAGGGGAAGGAGTGGGGATAGTCCACCAAAGCTACCTAATCAGTGCATGGGAAGTTTGCAGGGATCCTGTCACCTATCCTTTCCTGTGGGGAAAGCACTGTCCTAGTCCGCGAGTCCGCCTGAGCGCCAGAGTAAAAGGCCAAGCGACGCCTACATGGGAGATGGTAGTGTGCATAGAGTGCCATCCCTGGCTACGCATGCTACTGTAGGGTTGTGGCTGTGACTGCTTAGTTTGGCCTGGGAGGGTGAACCCAGGACGCGAACATGGAGCCCGGAAAAGCAAGGCCCAAGAGGCACCTGCTCTCCCGCAGCTCTTCTTCCCTGACGCGACTGAAGCCTTGCTGAGGAAGCAGCAGCGAAGTGCTGTTCGCTCCAAGCCAAAGCCTCTGCGAAAGCACAACATTCGCTGAGAAATGTTCTGCGGGCTGCTGCTGCTTGCCTGAGCCCAGTCTCGCGGTGGGAGAACCCGCATACATCGAAAGCCTCTCTGCCTTGGCATCTCCCCTGGGAAAGCACAACGTTCCTTGGGAAATCAGAGTTGGGTTTGGGGATGCTGCTGCTGCTTGCCTGAGCTAGTCTCTGAAGCACGGTGCACGATACCCGCATGGAGCGAAATACTCTTTGCCCTAGCATCCCCTCTGCCTGAGAGAGAAGCCAAGTGTGGGGAAGGCGCAGCACACGGCCCCGGAGAAGAGAAAGAGCCGTTGGCTGTGGGGTGGGGAAACGCTCGGGAAGCAGGATAGCCTGCAGTGGCACGAACAGCAGGCCGGTGGCAAGACAAGTGTCACCCGCTCCCTGCGCGGAGAGATGGAAGCCTGGCTGCTAAGGAGAAATGAGGGGACGACTAGGGCAGAGGCGCGTGCTCCACTCTGAGGAAGGAGTCTGGGCAGAAGGCAGGCCTGTCCTGTGCCTCTGGACCCAAGGGGACAGCATCTCCTTGGCCACCTGTCCCAAGGGCAGACTTGGGCTTGCCACCAGGTGCCATACCCGGAACTCACAGAAACAACCCCATGGAGAAACCGGCAGTCAGATGCCATCTTCCACCAAGATGTGGCAGCGATGTGAGTGGCAGGGGGTCTGCCGGGAAAGAGTGGAGACAGTGACCCACAGTTCCCCATCCCAGTGCACGGGCCGTGTGCAGTGAACCTGTCGCCACTTCTCTCCTGTGTTGAAGGCACTGGCCGAGACCCCGAGTCTGCCTGAGCACCAGAGTAAAAGGCAAAGCCTTACCTACCCCAGGAGATGGTAATAAGCATAGAGGGCCATGCTAGGACACGCACGCTGCTGCAGGGTTGTGACTGTGTCTGCTTAGTTCGGCATAGCAAGGTGAAGCACGGGCGTGAACTTGGAGCCCGGGAAAGCAAGGCCCAAGAGGCACCAGCTCTCCTGCAGCTCGTCTTCCCTGACGCGACTGAAGCCTTGCTGAGGAAGCAGCAGCAAAGTGCTGTTCGCTCCAAGCCAAAGCCTCTGCGAAAGCACAGCATTCGCTGAGAAATGTTCTGCGGGCTGCTGCTGCTTGCCTGAGCCCAGTCTCGCGGTGGGAGAAACCCGTATACAGCAACAACCTCTTTGCCTAGGCATCTCCCCTGGGAAAGCTCACCGTTCCTTGGGAAATCAGAGTTGGGTTTGGGGATGCTGCTGCTGCTTGCCTGAGCTAGTCTCCGAAGCACGGTGCAAGATACCCGCATGGAGCGAAATACTCTTTGCCCTAGCATCCCCTCTGCCTGAGAGAGAAGCCAAGTGTGGGGAAGGCGCAGCACACGGCCCCGGAGAAGAGAAGGAGCCGTTGGCCGTGGGGTCGGGAAACGCTCGGGAAGCAGGATAGCCTGCAGTGGCACGAACAGCAGGCCGGTGGCAAGACAAGTGTCACCCGCTCCCTGCGCGGAGAGATGGAAGCCTGGCTGCTAAGGAGAAATGAGGGGACGACTAGGGCAGAGGCGCGTGCTCCACTCTGAGGAAGGAGTCTGGGCAGAAAGCAGGCCTGTCCTGTGCCTCTGGACCCAAGGGGACAGCATCTCCTTGGCCACCTGTCCCAAGGGCAGACTTGGGCTTGCCACCAGGTGCCATACCCGGAACTCACAGAAACAACCCCATGGAGAAACGGGCAGTCAGATGCCGTCTTCCACCAAGATGTGGCAGCGATGTGAGTGGCAAAATGTGTGCCGGGAAAGAGTGGAGACAGTGACCCACAGTTCCTCATCCCAGTGTACGGGCCGTGTGCAGTGATCCTGTCGCCACTTCTCTCCTGTGTTGAAGGCACTGGCCGAGACCCCGAGTCTGCCTGAGCACCAGAGTAAAAGGCAAAGCCTTACCTACCCCAGGAGATGGTAATAGGCATAGAGGGCCATGCTAGGACACGCACGCTCCTGCAGGGTTGTGACTGTGTCTGCTTAGTTCGGCAAAGCAAGTTGAAGCCCGGGCGTGATCTTGGAGCCCTGGAAAGCAAGGCCCAAGAGGCATCAGCTCTCCTGCAGCTCGTCTTCCCTGACGCGACTGAAGCCTTGCTGAGGAAGCAGCAGCGAAGTGCTGTTCGCTCCAAGCCAAAGCCTCTGAGAAAGCACAGCATTCGCTGAGAAATGTTCTGCGGGCTGCTGCTGCTTGCCTGAGCCCTGTCTCGCGGTGGGAGAAACCCAAATAAAGCAACAACCTCTTTGCCTAGGCATCTTCCCTGGGAAAGCTCACCGTTCCTTGGGAAATCAGAGTTGGGTTTGGGGATGCTGCTGCTGCTTGCCTGAGCTAGTCTCCGAAACACGGTGCAAGATACCCGCATGGAGCGAAATACTCTTTGCCCTAGCATCCCCTCTGCCTGAGAGAGAAGCCAAGTGTGGGGAAGGCGCAGCACACGGCCCCGAAGAAGAGAAGGAGCCGTTGGCCGTGGAGTCGGGAAACGCTCGGGAAGCAGGATAGCCTGCAGTGGCACGAACAGCAGGCCGGTGGCAAGACAAGTGTCACCTGCTCCCTGCGCGGAGAGATGGAAGCCTGGCTGCTAAGGAGAAATGAGGGGACGACTAGGGCAGAGGCGCGTGCTCCACTCTGAGGAAGGAGTCTGGGCAGAAGGCAGGCCTGTCCTGTGCCTCTGGACCCAAGGGGACAGCATCTCCTTGGCCACCTGTCCCAAGGGCAGACTTGGGCTTGCCACCAGGTGCCATACCCGGAACTCACAGAAACAACCCCATGGAGAAACGGGCAGTCAGATGCCGTCTTCCACCAAGATGTGGCAGCGATGTGAGTGGCAGGGGGTGTGCGGGAAAGAGTGGAGACAGTGACCCACAGTTCCCCATCCCAGTGCACGGGCCGTGTGCAGTGATCCTGTCGCCACTTCTCTCCTGTGTTGAAGGCACTGGCCGAGACCCCGAGTCTGCCTGAGCGCCAAAGCAAAAGGCAAAGCCTTACCTAGCCCTGGGGATGGTAATAGGCATAGAGGGCCATGCTAGGACACGCACGCTGCTGCAGGGTTGTGACTGTGTCTGCTTAGTTCGGCATAGCAAGGGGAAGCCCGGGCGTGAACTTGGAGCCCGGGAAAGCAAGGCCCAAGAGGCACCAGCTCTCCTGCAGCTCGTCTTCCCTGACGCGACTGAAGCCTTGCTGAGGAAGCAGCAGCAAAGTGCTGTTCGCTCCAAGCCAAAGCCTCTGCGAAAGCACAGCATTCGCTGAGAATGTTCTGCGGGCTGCTGCTGCTTGCCTGAGCCCAGTTTCGCGGTGGGAGAAACCCGTATACAGCAACAACCTCTTTGCCTAGGCATCTCCCCTGGGAAAGCTCACCGTTCCTTGGGAAATCAGAGTTGGGTTTGGGGATGCTGCTGCTGCTTGCCTGAGCTAGTCTCCGAAGCACGGTGCAAGATACCCGCATGGAGTGAAATACTCTTTGCCCTAGCATCCCCTCTGCCTGAGAGAGAAGACAAGTGTGGGGAAGGCGCAGCACACGGCCCCGGAGAAGAGAAGGAGCCGTTGGCCGTGGGGTCGGGAAACGCTCGGGAAGCAGGATAGCCTGCAGTGGCACGAACAGCAGGCCGGTGGCAAGACAAGTGTCACCCGCTCCCTGCGCGGAGAGATGGAAGCCTGGCTGCTAAGGAGAAATGAGGGGACGACTAGGGCAGAGGCGCGTGCTCCACTCTGAGGAAGGAGTCTGGGCAGAAGGCAGGCCTGTCCTGTGCCTCTGGACCCAAGGGGACAGCATCACCTTGGCCACCTGTCCCAAGGGCAGACTTGGGCTTGCCACCAGGTGCCATACCCGGAACTCACAGAAACAACCCCATGGAGAAACGGGCAGTCAGATGCCGTCTTCCACCAAGATGTGGCAGCGATGTGAGTGGCAGGGGGTGTGCCGGGAAAGAGTGGAGACAGTGACCCACAGTTCCCCATCCCAGTGCACGGGCCGTGTGCAGTGATCCTGTCGCCACTTCTCTCCTGTGTTGAAGGCACTGGCCGAGACCCCGAGTCTGCCTGAGCGCCAAAGCAAAAGGCAAAGCCTTACCTAGCCCTGGGGATGGTAATAGGCATAGAGGGCCATGCTAGGACACGCACGCTGCTGCAGGGTTGTGACTGTGTCTGCTTAGTTCGGCATAGCAAGGGGAAGCCCGGGCGTGAACTTGGAGCCCGGGAAAGCAAGGCCCAAGAGGCACCAGCTCTCCTGCAGCTCGTCTTCCCTGACGCGACTGAAGCCTTGCTGAGGAAGCAGCAGCAAAGTGCTGTTCGCTCCAAGCCAAAGCCTCTGCGAAAGCACAGCATTCGCTGAGAAATGTTCTGCGGGCTGCTGCTGCTTGCCTGAGCCCAGTTTCGCGGTGGGAGAAACTCGTATACAGCAACAACCTCTTTGCCTAGGCATCTCCCCTGGGAAAGCTCACCGTTCCTTGGGAAATCAGAGTTGGGTTTGGGGATGCTGCTGCTGCTTGCCTGAGCTAGTCTCCGAAGCACGGTGCAAGATACCCGCATGGAGCGAAATACTCTTTGCCCTAGCATCCCCTCTGCCTGAGAGAGAAGCCAAGTGTGGGGAAGGCGCAGCACATGGCCCCGGAGAAGAGAAAGAGCCGTTGGCTGTGGGGTGGGGAAACGCTCGGGAAGCAGGATAGCCTGCAGTGGCACGAACAGCAGGCCGGTGGCAAGACAAGTGTCACCCGCTCCCTGCGCGGAGAGATGGAAGCCTGGCTGCTAAGGAGAAATGAGGGGACGACTAGGGCAGAGGCGCGTGCTCCACTCTGAGGAAGGAGTCTGGGCAGAAGGCAGGCCTGTCCTGTGCCTCTGGACCCAAGGGGACAGCATCTCCTTGGCCACCTGTCCCAAGGGCAGACTTGGGCTTGCCACCAGGTGCCATACCCGGAACTCACAGAAACAACCCCATGGAGAAACGGGCAGTCAGATGCCGTCTTCCACCAAGATGTGGCAGCGATGTGAGTGGCAGGGGGTGTGCCGGGAAAGAGTGGAGACAGTGACCCACACTTCCCCATCCCAGTGCACGGGCCGTGTGCAGTGATCCTGTCGCCACTTCTCTCCTGTGTTGAAGGCACTGGCCGAGACCCCGAGTCTGCCTGAGCGCCAAAGCAAAAGGCAAAGCCTTACCTAGCCCTGGGGATGGTAATAGGCATAGAGTGCCATGCTAGGAAACGCAAGCTGCTGCAGGGTTGTGACCATGTCTGCTTAGTTCGGCATAGCAAGGTGAAACCTGGACGTGAACTTGGAGGCCGGAAAAGCAATTCCCAAGAGGCACCAGCTCTCCCGTGGCTCTTCTTCCCTGCTGCGACAGAGCGAACACCCAAGCCTTTCTGAGGAAGGAGCAGCTAAATACGGTTCATGCCAAGCTAAAAACATCTGCGAAAGCTTAGCAGTCGCTGCGAAATCAGAGTCGGTTCTGCGGGCTGCTGTTGCTGCTTGCCTTAGCCTAGTATTCGCAGCACGATGGGAGAAACCCGCCTAGAGCGAAAGCCTCTTTGCCCTGGCATCTCCTCTGGGAAAGCACAGCATTCTTTGGAAAATCAGAGTCCGGACTGAAGGATGCTCCTGTTTGCCAGAGCTGGTCTCCTCAGCATGGTGCAATGAACCCGCATTGAACAAAATCCTCTATGCCTGGGCATCCCCTCTGCCTGAGAGAGAAGCGCGGTTGCGTCTTTGGAAAGAGCCTTAAGGAAAGGGACACGTTTTTCACTTCGCTCCCCAGGAGAATGTCTGTGGAGGTACAGCACGCTGCCCCTGGAGAAGAGCAGGAACCGTTGACCTTCTGGACTGGAAACAGTTGGGAATCAAGAGAGCCGGCCCTGGCAGGCCCCGCGGCCGGTGGCAATACAAGTGTCACCCTCTCCCAGTGCAGAGAGACAGAAGCCTGGCTGCTATGGAGACAGAAGGGGATGAGTAGGACAGGGCGCGTGCTCCACTCTTAGGAAGCAGTCTTTGCAGAAAGCATGCCTGTCCTGAGCCTCTGGGCCCAAGGACACAGCAGCTCCTTGGCCACCTGTCCCTGGGGCAGACATGCGCTAGCCACCAGGCGCCTACGCTGAACTTTCAGAAACAGTTACCTGAAATAACAGGTAGTCAATGCCGTCTTCCTCCAGGATGTGGAAGCCTGGAGGAGGCACGGGGTTTAAGGGGAAGGAGTGGGGATAGTCCACCAAAGCTACCTAATCAGTGCATGGGAAGTTTGCAGGGATCCTGTCACCTATCCTTTCCTGTGGGGAAAGCACTGTCCTAGTCCGCGAGTCCGCCTGAGCGCCAGAGTAAAAGGCCAAGCGACGCCTACATGGGAGATGGTAGTGTGCATAGAGTGCCATCCCTGGCTACGCATGCTACTGTAGGGTTGTGGCTGTGACTGCTTAGTTTGGCCTGGGAGGGTGAACCCAGGACGCGAACATGGAGCCCGGAAAAGCAAGGCCCAAGAGGCACCTGCTCTCCCGCAGCTCTTCTTCCCTGACGCGACTGAAGCCTTGCTGAGGAAGCAGCAGCGAAGTGCTGTTCGCTCCAAGCCAAAGCCTCTGCGAAAGCACAACATTCGCTGAGAAATGTTCTGCGGGCTGCTGCTGCTTGCCTGAGCCCAGTCTCGCGGTGGGAGAACCCGCATACATCGAAAGCCTCTCTGCCTTGGCATCTCCCCTGGGAAAGCACAACGTTCCTTGGGAAATCAGAGTTGGGTTTGGGGATGCTGCTGCTGCTTGCCTGAGCTAGTCTCTGAAGCACGGTGCACGATACCCGCATGGAGCGAAATACTCTTTGCCCTAGCATCCCCTCTGCCTGAGAGAGAAGCCAAGTGTTGGGAAGGCGCAGCACACGGCCCCGGAGAAGAGAAAGAGCCGTTGGCTGTGGGGTGGGGAAACGCTCGGGAAGCAGGATAGCCTGCAGTGGCACGAACAGCAGGCCGGTGGCAAGACAAGTGTCACCCGCTCCCTGCGCGGAGAGATGGAAGCCTGGCTGCTAAGGAGAAATGAGGGGACGACTAGGGCAGAGGCGCGTGCTCCACTCTGAGGAAGGAGTCTGGGCAGAAGGCAGGCCTGTCCTGTGCCTCTGGACCCAAGGGGACAGCATCTCCTTGGCCACCTGTCCCAAGGGCAGACTTGGGCTTGCCACCAGGTGCCATACCCGGAACTCACAGAAACAACCCCATGGAGAAACCGGCAGTCAGATGCCATCTTCCACCAAGATGTGGCAGCGATGTGAGTGGCAGGGGGTCTGCCGGGAAAGAGTGGAGACAGTGACCCACAGTTCCCCATCCCAGTGCACGGGCCGTGTGCAGTGATCCTGTCGCCACTTCTCTCCTGTGTTGAAGGCACTGGCCGAGACCCCGAGTCTGCCTGAGCACCAGAGTAAAAGGCAAAGCCTTACCTACCCCAGGAGATGGTAATAGGCATAGAGGGCCATGCTAGGACACGCAGGCTGCTGCAGGGTTGTGACTGTGTCTGCTTAGTTCGGCATAGCAAGGTGAAGCACGGGCGTGAACTTGGAGCCCGGGAAAGCAAGGCCCAAGAGGCACCAGCTCTCCTGCAGCTCGTCTTCCCTGACGCGACTGAAGCCTTGCTGAGGAAGCAGCAGCAAAGTGCTGTTCGCTCCAAGCCAAAGCCTCTGCGAAAGCACAGCATTCGCTGAGAAATGTTCTGCGGGCTGCTGCTGCTTGCCTGAGCCCAGTCTCGCGGTGGGAGAAACCCGTATACAGCAACAACCTCTTTGCCTAGGCATCTCCCCTGGGAAAGCTCACCGTTCCTTGGGAAATCAGAGTTGGGTTTGGGGATGCTGCTGCTGCTTGCCTGAGCTAGTCTCCGAAGCACGGTGCAAGATACCCGCATGGAGCGAAATACTCTTTGCCCTAGCATCCCCTCTGCCTGAGAGAGAAGCCAAGTGTGGGGAAGGCGCAGCACCCGGCCCTGGAGAAGAGAAGGAGCCGTTGGCTGTGGGGTCGGGAAACGCTCGGGAAGCAGGATAGCCTGCAGTGGCACGAACAGCAGGCCGGTGGCAAGACAAGTGTCACCCGCTCCCTGCGCGGAGAGATGGAAGCCTGGCTGCTAAGGAGAAATGAGGGGACGACTAGGGCAGAGGCGCGTGCTCCACTCTGAGGAAGGAGTCTGGGCAGAAGGCAGGCCTGTCCTGTGCCTCTGGACCCAAGGGGACAGCATCTCCTTGGCCACCTGTCCCAAGGGCAGACTTGGGCTTGCCACCAGGTGCCATACCCGGAACTCACAGAAACAACCCCATGGAGAAACGGGCAGTCAGATGCCGTCTTCCACCAAGATGTGGCAGCGATGTGAGTGGCAGGGGGTCTGCCGGGAAAGAGTGGAGACAGTGACCCACAGTTCCTCATCCCAGTGTACGGGCCGTGTGCAGTGATCCTGTCGCCACTTCTCTCCTGTGTTGAAGGCACTGGCCGAGACCCCGAGTCTGCCTGAGCACCAGAGTAAAAGGCAAAGCCTTACCTACCCCAGGAGATGGTAATAGGCATAGAGGGCCATGCTAGGACACGCACGCTCCTGCAGTGTTGTGACTGTGTCTGCTTAGTTCGGCAAAGCAAGTTGAAGCCCGGGTGTGATCTTGGAGCCCGGGAAAGCAAGGCCCAAGAGGCATCAGCTCCCCTGCAGCTCGTCTTCCCAGACGCGACTGAAGCCTTGCTGAGGAAGCAGCAGCGAAGTGCTGTTCGCTCCAAGTCAAAGCCTCTGCGAAAGCACAGCATTCGCTGAGAAATGTTCTGCGGGCAGCTGCTGCTTGCCTGAGCCCTGTCTCGCGGTGGGAGAAACCCAAATAAAGCAACAACCTCTTTGCCTAGGCATCTTCACTGGGAAAGCTCACCGTTCCTTGGGAAATCAGAGTTGGGTTTGGGGATGCTGCTGCTGCTTGCCTGAGCTAGTCTCTGAAACACGGTGCAAGATACCCGCATGGAGCGAAATACTCTTTGCCCTAGCATCCCCTCTGCCTGAGAGAGAAGCCAAGTGTGGGGAAGGCGCAGCACACGGCCCCGAAGAAGAGAAGGAGCCGTTGGCCGTGGAGTCGGGAAACGCTCGGGAAGCAGGATAGCCTGCAGTGGCACGAACAGCAGGCCGGTGGCAAGACAAGTGTCACCCGCTCCCTGCGCGGAGAGATGGAAGCCTGGCTGCTAAGGAGAAATGAGGGGACGACTAGGGCAGAGGCGCGTGCTCCACTCTGAGGAAGGAGTCTGGGCAGAAGGCAGGCCTGTCCTGTGCCTCTGGACCCAAGGGGACAGCATCTCCTTGGCCACATGTCCCAAGGGCAGACTTGGGCTTGCCACAAGGTGCCATACCCGGAACTCACAGAAACAACCCCATGGAGAAACGGGCAGTCAGATGCCGTCTTCCTCCAAGATTGGCAGCGATGTGAGTGGCAGGGGGTGTGCGGGAAAGAGTGGAGACAGTGACCCACAGTTCCCCATCCCAGTGCACGGGCCGTGTGCAGTGATCCTGTCGCCACTTCTCTCCTGTGTTGAAGGCACTGGCCGAGACCCCGAGTCTGCCTGAGCACCAGAGTAAAAGGCAAAGCCTTACCTACCCCAGGAGATGGTAATAGGCATAGAAGGCCATGCTAGGACACGCACGCTGCTGCAGGGTTGTGACTGTGTCTGCTTAGTTCGGCATAGCAAGGTGAAGCCCGGGCGTGAACTTGGAGCCCGGGTAAGCAAGGCCCAAGAGGCACCAGCTCTCCTGCAGCTCCTCTTCCCTGACGCGACTGAAGCCTTGCTGAGGAAGCAGCAGCGAAGTGCTGTTCGCTCCAAGCCAAAGACTCTGCGAAACCACAGCATTCGCTGAGAAATGTTCTGCGGGCTGCTGCTTGCCTGAGCCCAGTGTCGCGGTGGGAGAAACCCGTATACAGCAACAACCTCTTTGCCTAGGCATCTCCCCTGGGAAAGCTCACCGTTCCTTGGGAAATCAGAGTTGGGTTTGGGGATGCTGCTGCTGCTTGCCTGAGCTAGTCTCCGAAGCACGGTGCAAGATACCTGCATGGAGCGAAATACTCTTTGCCCTAGCATCCCCTCTGCCTGAGAGAGAAGCCAAGTGTGGGGAAGGCGCAGCACACGGCCCCGAAGAAGAGAAGGAGCCGTTGGCTGTGGGGTCGGGAAACGCTCGGGAAGCAGGATAGCCTGCAGTGGCACGAACAGCAGGCCGGTAGCAAGACAAGTGTCACCCGATCCCTGCGCGGAGAGATGGAAGCCTGGCTGCTAAGGAGAAATGAGGGGACGACTAGGGCAGAGGCGCGTGCTCCACTCTGAGGAAGGAGTCTGGGCAGAAGGCAGGCCTGTCCTGTGCCTCTGGACCCAAGGGGACAGCATCTCCTTGGCCACCTGTCCCAAGGGCAGACTTGGGCTTGCCACCAGGTGCCATACCCGGAACTCACAGAAACAACCCCATGGAGAAACGGGCAGTCAGATGCCGTCTTCCACCAAGATGTGGCAGCGATGTGAGTGGCAGGGGGTGTGCGGGAAAGAGTGGAGACAGTGACCCACAGTTCCCCATCCCAGTGCACGGGCCGTGTGCAGTGATCCTGTCGCCACTTCTCTCCTGTGTTGAAGGCACTGGCCGAGACCCCGAGTCTGCCTGAGCACCAGAGTAAAAGGCAAAGCCTTACCTACCCCAGGAGATGGTAATAGGCATAGAGGGCCATGCTAGGACACGCACGCTGCTGCAGGGTTGTGACTGTGTCTGCTTAGTTCGGCATAGCAAGGGGAAGCCCGGGCGTGAACTTGGAGCCCGGGAAAGCAAGGCCCAAGAGGCACCAGCTCTCCTGCAGCTCGTCTTCCCTGACGCGACTGAAGCCTTGCTGAGGAAGCAGCAGCAAAGTGCTGTTCGCTCCAAGCCAAAGCCTCTGCGAAAGCACAGCATTCGCTGAGAATGTTCTGCGGGCTGCTGCTGCTTGCCTGAGCCCAGTTTCGCGGTGGGAGAAACCCGTATACAGCAACAACCTCTTTGCCTAGGCATCTCCCCTGGGAAAGCTCACCGTTCCTTGGGAAATCAGAGTTGGGTTTGGGGATGCTGCTGCTGCTTGCCTGAGCTAGTCTCCGAAGCACGGTGCAAGATACCCGCATGGAGTGAAATACTCTTTGCCCTAGCATCCCCTCTGCCTGAGAGAGAAGACAAGTGTGGGGAAGGCGCAGCACACGGCCCCGGAGAAGAGAAGGAGCCGTTGGCCGTGGGGTCGGGAAACGCTCGGGAAGCAGGATAGCCTGCAGTGGCACGAACAGCAGGCCGGTGGCAAGACAAGTGTCACCCGCTCCCTGCGCGGAGAGATGGAAGCCTGGCTGCTAAGGAGAAATGAGGGGACGACTAGGGCAGAGGCGCGTGCTCCACTCTGAGGAAGGAGTCTGGGCAGAAGGCAGGCCTGTCCTGTGCCTCTGGACCCAAGGGGACAGCATCACCTTGGCCACCTGTCCCAAGGGCAGACTTGGGCTTGCCACCAGGTGCCATACCCGGAACTCACAGAAACAACCCCATGGAGAAACGGGCAGTCAGATGCCGTCTTCCACCAAGATGTGGCAGCGATGTGAGTGGCAGGGGGTGTGCCGGGAAAGAGTGGAGACAGTGACCCACAGTTCCCCATCCCAGTGCACGGGCCGTGTGCAGTGATCCTGTCGCCACTTCTCTCCTGTGTTGAAGGCACTGGCCGAGACCCCGAGTCTGCCTGAGCGCCAAAGCAAAAGGCAAAGCCTTACCTAGCCCTGGGGATGGTAATAGGCATAGAGGGCCATGCTAGGACACGCACGCTGCTGCAGGGTTGTGACTGTGTCTGCTTAGTTCGGCATAGCAAGGGGAAGCCCGGGCGTGAACTTGGAGCCCGGGAAAGCAAGGCCCAAGAGGCACCAGCTCTCCTGCAGCTCGTCTTCCCTGACGCGACTGAAGCCTTGCTGAGGAAGCAGCAGCAAAGTGCTGTTCGCTCCAAGCCAAAGCCTCTGCGAAAGCACAGCATTCGCTGAGAAATGTTCTGCGGGCTGCTGCTGCTTGCCTGAGCCCAGTTTCGCGGTGGGAGAAACTCGTATACAGCAACAACCTCTTTGCCTAGGCATCTCCCCTGGGAAAGCTCACCGTTCCTTGGGAAATCAGAGTTGGGTTTGGGGATGCTGCTGCTGCTTGCCTGAGCTAGTCTCCGAAGCACGGTGCAAGATACCCGCATGGAGCGAAATACTCTTTGCCCTAGCATCCCCTCTGCCTGAGAGAGAAGCCAAGTGTGGGGAAGGCGCAGCACATGGCCCCGGAGAAGAGAAAGAGCCGTTGGCTGTGGGGTGGGGAAACGCTCGGGAAGCAGGATAGCCTGCAGTGGCACGAACAGCAGGCCGGTGGCAAGACAAGTGTCACCCGCTCCCTGCGCGGAGAGATGGAAGCCTGGCTGCTAAGGAGAAATGAGGGGACGACTAGGGCAGAGGCGCGTGCTCCACTCTGAGGAAGGAGTCTGGGCAGAAGGCAGGCCTGTCCTGTGCCTCTGGACCCAAGGGGACAGCATCTCCTTGGCCACCTGTCCCAAGGGCAGACTTGGGCTTGCCACCAGGTGCCATACCCGGAACTCACAGAAACAACCCCATGGAGAAACGGGCAGTCAGATGCCGTCTTCCACCAAGATGTGGCAGCGATGTGAGTGGCAGGGGGTGTGCCGGGAAAGAGTGGAGACAGTGACCCACAGTTCCCCATCCCAGTGCACGGGCCGTGTGCAGTGATCCTGTCGCCACTTCTCTCCTGTGTTGAAGGCACTGGCCGAGACCCCGAGTCTGCCTGAGCGCCAAAGCAAAAGGCAAAGCCTTACCTAGCCCTGGGGATGGTAATAGGCATAGAGTGCCATGCTAGGAAACGCAAGCTGCTGCAGGGTTGTGACCATGTCTGCTTAGTTCGGCATAGCAAGGTGAAACCTGGACGTGAACTTGGAGGCCGGAAAAGCAATTCCCAAGAGGCACCAGCTCTCCCGTGGCTCTTCTTCCCTGCTGCGACAGAGCGAACACCCAAGCCTTTCTGAGGAAGGAGCAGCTAAATACGGTTCATGCCAAGCTAAAAACATCTGCGAAAGCTTAGCAGTCGCTGCGAAATCAGAGTCGGTTCTGCGGGCTGCTGTTGCTGCTTGCCTTAGCCTAGTATTCGCAGCACGATGGGAGAAACCCGCCTAGAGCGAAAGCCTCTTTGCCCTGGCATCTCCTCTGGGAAAGCACAGCATTCTTTGGAAAATCAGAGTCCGGACTGAAGGATGCTCCTTTTTGCCAGAGCTGGTCTCCTCAGCATGGTGCAATGAACCCGCATTGAACAAAATCCTCTATGCCTGGGCATCCCCTCTGCCTGAGAGAGAAGCGCGGTTGCGTCTTTGGAAAGAGCCTTAAGGAAAGGGACACGTTTTTCACTTCGCTCCCCAGGAGAATGTCTGTGGAGGTACAGCACGCTGCCCCTGGAGAAGAGCAGGAACCGTTGACCTTCTGGACTGGAAACAGTTGGGAATCAAGAGAGCCGGCCCTGGCAGGCCCCGCGGCCGGTGGCAATACAAGTGTCACCCTCTCCCAGTGCAGAGAGACAGAAGCCTGGCTGCTATGGAGACAGGAGGGGATGAGTAGGACAGGGCGCGTGCTCCACTCTTAGGAAGCAGTCTTTGCAGAAAGCATGCCTGTCCTGAGCCTCTGGGCCCAAGGACACAGCAGCTCCTTGGCCACCTGTCCCTGGGGCAGACATGCGCTAGCCACCAGGCGCCTACGCTGAACTTTCAGAAACAGTTACCTGAAATAACAGGTAGTCAATGCCGTCTTCCTCCAGGATGTGGAAGCTTGGAGGAGGCACGGGGTTTAAGGGGAAGGAGTGGGGATAGTCCACCAAAGCTACCTAATCAGTGCACGGGCGGTTTGCAGGGATCCTGTCACCTATCCTTTCCTGTGGGGAAAGCACTGTCCTAGTCCGCGAGTCCGCCTGAGCGCCAGAGTAAAAGGCCAAGCGACGCCTACATGGGAGATGGTAGTGTGCATAGAGTGCCATCCCTGGCTACGCATGCTACTGTAGGGTTGTGGCTGTGACTGCTTAGTTTGGCCTGGGAGGGTGAACCCAGGACGCGAACATGGAGCCCGGAAAAGCAAGGCCCAAGAGGCACCTGCTCTCCCGCAGCTCTTCTTCCCTGACGCGACTGAAGCCTTGCTGAGGAAGCAGCAGCGAAGTGCTGTTTGCTCCAAGCCAAAGCCTCTGCGAAAGCACAACATTCGCTGAGAAATGTTCTGCGGGCTGCTGCTGCTTGCCTGAGCCCAGTCTCGCGGTGGGAGAACCCGCATACATCGAAAGCCTCTCTGCCTTGGCATCTCCCCTGGGAAAGCACAACGTTCCTTGGGAAATCAGACTTGGGTTTGGGGATGCTGCTGCTGCTTGCCTGAGCTAGTCTCTGAAGCACGGTGCACGATACCCGCATGGAGCGAAATACTCTTTGCCCTAGCATCCCCTCTGACTGAGAGAGAAGCCAAGTGTGGGGAAGGCGCAGCACACGGCCCCGGAGAAGAGAAAGAGCCGTTGGCTGTGGGGTGGGGAAACGCTCGGGAAGCAGGATAGCCTGCAGTGGCACGAACAGCAGGCCGGTGGCAAGACAAGTGTCACCCGCTCCCTGCGCGGAGAGATGGAAGCCTGGCTGCTAAGGAGAAATGAGGGGACGACTAGGGCAGAGGCGCGTGCTCCACTCTGAGGAAGGAGTCTGGGCAGAAGGCAGGCCTGTCCTGTGCCTCTGGACCCAAGGGGACAGCATCTCCTTGGCCACCTGTCCCAAGGGCAGACTTGGGCTTGCCACCAGGTGCCATACCCGGAACTCACAGAAACAACCCCATGGAGAAACGGGCAGTCAGATGCCATCTTCCACCAAGATGTGGCAGCGATGTGAGTGGCAGGGGGTCTGCCGGGAAAGAGTGGAGACAGTGACCCACAGTTCCCCATCCCAGTGCACGGGCCGTGTGCAGTGATCCTGTCGCCACTTCTCTCCTGTGTTGAAGGCACTGGCCGAGACCCCGAGTCTGCCTGAGCACCAGAGTAAAAGGCAAAGCCTTACCTACCCCAGGAGATGGTAATAGGCATAGAGGGCCATGCTAGGACACGCACGCTGCTGCAGGGTTGTGACTGTGTCTGCTTAGTTAGGCATAGCAAGGTGAAGCACGGGCGTGAACTTGGAGCCCGGGAAAGCAAGGCCCAAGAGGCACCAGCTCTCCCGCAGCTTTTCATCCCTGACGCAACTGAAGCCTTGCTGAGGAAGCAGCAGCAAAGTGCTGTTCGCTCCAAGCCAAAGCCTCTGCGAAAGCACAGCATTCGCTGAGAAATGTTCTGCGGGCTGCTGCTGCTTGCCTGAGCCCAGTCTCGCGGTGGGAGAACCCGCATACATCGAAAGCCTCTCTGCCTTGGCATCTCCCCTGGGAAAGCACAACGTTCCTTGGGAAATCAGAGTTGGGTTTGGGGATGCTGCTGCTGCTTGCCTGAGCTAGTCTCTGAAGCACGGTGCACGATACCCGCATGGAGCGAAATACTCTTTGCCCTAGCATCCCCTCTGCCTGAGAGAGAAGCCAAGTGTGGGGAAGGCGCAGCACATGGCCCCGGAGAAGAGAAAGAGCCGTTGGCTGTGGGGTGGGGAAACGCTCGGGAAGCAGGATAGCCTGCAGTGGCACGAACAGCAGGCCGGTGGCAAGACAAGTGTCACCCGATCCCTGCGCGGAGAGATGGAAGCCTGGCTGCTAAGGAGAAATGAGGGGACGACTAGGGCAGAGGCGCGTGCTCCACTCTGAGGAAGGAGTCTGGGCAGAAGGCAGGCCTGTCCTGTGCCTCTGGACCCAAGGGGACAGCATCTCCTTGGCCACCTGTCCCAAGGGCAGACTTGGGCTTGCCACCAGGTGCCATACCCGGAACTCACAGAAACAACCCCATGGAGAAACGGGCAGTCAGATGCCGTCTTCCACCAAGATGTGGCAGCGATGTGAGTGGCAGGGGGTGTGCCGGGAAAGAGTGGAGACAGTGACCCACAGTTCCCCATCCCAGTGCACGGGCCGTGTGCAGTGATCCTGTCGCCACTTCTCTCCTGTGTTGAAGGCACTGGCCGAGACCCCGAGTCTGCCTGAGCGCCAAAGCAAAAGGCAAAGCCTTACCTAGCCCTGGGGATGGTAATAGGCATAGAGTGCCATGCTAGGAAACGCAAGCTGCTGCAGGGTTGTGACCATGTCTGCTTAGTTCGGCATAGCAAGGTGAAACCTGGACGTGAACTTGGAGGCCGGAAAAGCAATTCCCAAGAGACACCAGCTCTCCCGTGGCTCTTCTTCCCTGCTGCGACAGAGCGAACACCCAAGCCTTTCTGAGGAAGGAGCAGCTAAATACGGTTCATGCCAAGCTAAAAACATCTGCGAAAGCTTAGCAGTCGCTGCGAAATCAGAGTCGGTTCAGCGGGCTGCTGTTGCTGCTTGCCTTAGCCTAGTATTCGCAGCACGATGGGAGAAACCCGCCTAGAGCGAAAGCCTCTTTGCCCTGGCATCTCCTCTGGGAAAGCACAGCATTCTTTGGAAAATCAGAGTCCGGACTGAAGGATGCTCCTGTTTGCCAGAGCTGGTCTCCTCAGCATGGTGCAATGAACCCGCATTGAACAAAATCCTCTATGCCTGGGCATCCCCTCTGCCTGAGAGAGAAGCGCGGTTGCGTCTTTGGAAAGAGCCTTAAGGGAAGGGACACGTTTTTCACTTCGCTCCCCAGGAGAATGTCTGTGGAGGTACAGCACGCTGCCCCTGGAGAAGAGCAGGAACCGTTGACCTTCTGGACTGGAAACAGTTGGGAATCAAGAGAGCCGGCCCTGGCAGGCCCCGCGGCCGGTGGCAATACAAGTGTCACCCTCTCCCAGTGCAGAGAGACAGAAGCCTGGCTGCTATGGAGACAGGAGGGGATGAGTAGGACAGGGCGCGTGCTCCACTCTTAGGAAGCAGTCTTTGCAGAAAGCATGCCTGTCCTGAGCCTCTGGGCCCAAGGACACAGCAGCTCCTTGGCCACCTGTCCCTGGGGCAGACATGCGCTAGCCACCAGGCGCCTACGCTGAACTTTCAGAAACAGTTACCTGAAATAACAGGTAGTCAATGCCGTCTTCCTCCAGGATGTGGAAGCCTGGAGGAGGCACGGGGTTTAAGGGGAAGGAGTGGGGATAGTCCACCAAAGCTACCTAATCAGTGCACGGGCGGTTTGCAGGGATCCTGTCACCTATCCTTTCCTGTGGGGAAAGCACTGTCCTAGTCCGCGAGTCCGCCTGAGCGCCAGAGTAAAAGGCCAAGCGACGCCTACATGGGAGATGGTAGTGTGCATAGAGTGCCATCCCTGGCTACGCATGCTACTGTAGGGTTGTGGCTGTGACTGCTTAGTTTGGCCTGGGAGGGTGAACCCAGGACGCGAACATGGAGCCCGGAAAAGCAAGGCCCAAGAGGCACCTGCTCTCCCGCAGCTCTTCTTCCCTGACGCGACTGAAGCCTTGCTGAGGAAGCAGCAGCGAAGTGCTGTTCGCTCCAAGCCAAAGCCTCTGCGAAAGCACAACATTCGCTGAGAAATGTTCTGCGGGCTGCTGCTGCTTGCCTGAGCCCAGTCTCGCGGTGGGAGAACCCGCATACATCGAAAGCCTCTCTGCCTTGGCATCTCCCCTGGGAAAGCACAACGTTCCTTGGGAAATCAGAGTTGGGTTTGGGGATGCTGCTGCTGCTTGCCTGAGCTAGTCTCTGAAGCACGGTGCACGATACCCGCATGGAGCGAAATACTCTTTGCCCTAGCATCCCCTCTGCCTGAGAGAGAAGCCAAGTGTGGGGAAGGCGCAGCACACGGCCCCGGAGAAGAGAAAGAGCCGTTGGCTGTGGGGTGGGGAAACGCTCGGGAAGCAGGATAGCCTGCAGTGGCACGAACAGCAGGCCGGTGGCAAGACAAGTGTCACCCGATCCCTGCGCGGAGAGATGGAAGCCTGGCTGCTAAGGAGAAATGAGGGGACGACTAGGGCAGAGGCGCGTGCTCCACTCTGAGGAAGGAGTCTGGGCAGAAGGCAGGCCTGTCCTGTGCCTCTGGACCCAAGGGGACAGCATCTCCTTGGCCACCTGTCCCAAGGGCAGACTTGGGCTTGCCACCAGGTGCCATACCCGGAACTCACAGAAACAACCCCATGGAGAAACCGGCAGTCAGATGCCATCTTCCACCAAGATGTGGCAGCGATGTGAGTGGCAGGGGGTCTGCCGGGAAAGAGTGGAGACAGTGACCCACAGTTCCCCATCCCAGTGCACGGGCCGTGTGCAGTGATCCTGTCGCCACTTCTCTCCTGTGTTGAAGGCACTGGCCGAGACCCCGAGTCTGCCTGAGCACCAGAGTAAAAGGCAAAGCCTTACCTACCCCAGGAGATGGTAATAGGCATAGAGGGCCATGCTAGGACACGCACGCTGCTGCAGGGGTGTGACTGTGTCTGCTTAGTTCGGCATAGCAAGGTGAAGCACGGGCGTGAACTTGGAGCCCGGGAAAGCAAGGCCCAAGAGTCACCAGCTCTCCTGCAGCTCGTCTTCCCTGACGCGACTGAAGCCTTGCTGAGGAAGCAGCAGCAAAGTGCTGTTCGCTCCAAGCCAAAGCCTCTGCGAAAGCACAGCATTCGCTGAGAAATGTTCTGCGGGCTGCTGCTGCTTGCCTGAGCCCAGACTCGTGGTGGGAGAAACCCGTATACAGCAACAACCTCTTTGCCTAGGCATCTCCCCTGGGAAAGCTCACCGTTCCTTGGGAAATCAGAGTTGGGTTTGGGGATGCTGCTGCTGCTTGCCTGAGCTAGTCTCCGAAGCACGGTGCAAGATACCCGCATGGAGCGAAATACTCTTTGCCCTAGCATCCCCTCTGCCTGAGAGAGAAGCCAAGTGTGGGGAAGGCGCAGCACACGGCCCCGGAGAAGAGAAGGAGCCCTTGGCTGTGGGGTCGGGAAACGCTCGGGAAGCAGGATAGCCTGCAGTGGCACGAACAGCAGGCCGGTGGCAAGACAAGTGTCACCCGCTCCCTGCGCGGAGAGATGGAAGCCTGGCTGCTAAGGAGAAATGAGGGGACGACTAGGGCAGAGGCGCGTGCTCCACTCTGAGGAAGGAGTCTGGGCAGAAGGCAGGCCTGTCCTGTGCCTCTGGACCCAAGGGGACAGCATCTCCTTGGCCACCTGTCCCAAAGGCAGACTTGGGCTTGCCACCAGGTGCCATACCCGGAACTCACAGAAACAACCCCATGGAGAAACCGGCAGTCAGATGCCATCTTCCACCAAGATGTGGCAGCGATGTGAGTGGCAGGGGGTCTGCCGGGAAAGAGTGGAGACAGTGACCCACAGTTCCCCATCCCAGTGCACGGGCCGTGTGCAGTGAACCTGTCGCCACTTCTCTCCTGTGATGAAGGCACTGGCCGAGACCCCGAGTCTGCCTGAGCACCAGAGTAAAAGGCAAAGCCTTACCTACCCCAGGAGATGGTAATAGGCATAGAGGGCCATGCTAGGACACGCACGCTCCTGCAGGGTTGTGACTGTGTCTGCTTAGTTCGGCAAAGCAAGTTGAAGCCCGGGCGTGATCTTGGAGCCCGGGCAAGCAAGGCCCAAGAGGCATCAGCTCTCCTGCAGCTCGTCTTCCCTGACGCGACTGAAGCCTTGCTGAGGAAGCAGCAGCGAAGTGCTGTTCGCTCCAAGCCAAAGCCTCTGCGAAAGCACAGCATTCGCTGAGAAATGTTCTGCGGGCTGCTGCTGCTTGCCTGAGCCCTGTCTCGCGGTGGGAGAAACCCAAATAAAGCAACAACCTCTTTGCCTAGGCATCTTCCCTGGGAAAGCTCACCGTTCCTTGGGAAATCAGAGATGGGTTTGGGGATGCTGCTGCTGCTTGCCTGAGCTAGTCTCCGAAGCACGGTGCAAGATACCCGCATGGAGCGAAATACTCTTTGCCCTAGCATCCCCTCTGCCTGAGAGAGAAGCCAAGTGTGGGGAAGGCGCAGCACACGGCCCCGGAGAAGAGAAGGAGCCGTTGGCTGTGGGGTCGGGAAACGCTCGGGAAGCAGGATAGCCTGCAGTGGCACGAACAGCAGGCCGGTGGCAAGACAAGTGTCACCCGCTCCCTGCGCGGAGAGATGGAAGCCTGGCTGCTAAGGAGAAATGAGGGGACGACTAGGGCAGAGGCGCGTGCTCCACTCTGAGGAAGGAGTCTGGGCAGAAGGCAGGCCTGTCCTGTGCCTCTGGACCCAAGGGGACAGCATCTCCTTGGCCACCTGTCCCAAGGGCAGACTTGGGCTTGCCACCAGGTGCCATACCCGGAACTCACAGAAACAACCCCATGGAGAAACCGGCAGTCAGATGCCATCTTCCACCAAGATGTGGCAGCGATGTGAGTGGCAGGGGGTCTGCCGGGAAAGAGTGGAGACAGTGACCCACAGTTCCCCATCCCAGTGCACGGGCCGTGTGCAGTGATCCTGTCGCCACTTCTCTCCTGTGTTGAAGGCACTGGCCGAGACCCCGAGTCTGCCTGAGCACCAGAGTAAAAGGCAAAGCCTTACCTACCCCAGGAGATGGTAATAGGCATAGAGGGCCATGCTAGGACACGCACGCTCCTGCAGGGTTGTGACTGTGTCTGCTTAGTTCGGCAAAGCAAGTTGAAGCCCGGGCGTGATCTTGGAGCCCGGGAAAGCAAGGCCCAAGAGGCATCAGCTCTCCTGCAGCTCGTCTTCCCTGACGCGACTGAAGCCTTGCTGAGGAAGCAGCAGCGAAGTGCTGTTCGCTCCAAGCCAAAGCCTCTGCGAAAGCACAGCATTCGCTGAGAAATGTTCTGCGGGCTGCTGCTGCTTGCCTGAGCCCTGTCTCGCGGTGGGAGAAACCCAAATAAAGCAACAACCTCTTTGCCTAGGCATCTTCCCTGGGAAAGCTCACCGTTCCTTGGGAAATCAGAGTTGGGTTTGGGGATGCTGCTGCTGCTTGCCTGAGCTAGTCTCCGAAACACGGTGCAAGTACCCGCATGGAGCGAAATACTCTTTGCCCTAGCATCCCCTCTGCCTGAGAGAGAAGCCAAGTGTGGGGAAGGCGCAGCACACGGCCCCGAAGAAGAGAAGGAGCCGTTGGCCGTGGAGTCGGGAAACGCTCGGGAAGCAGGATAGCCTGCAGTGGCACGAACAGCAGGCCGGTGGCAAGACAAGTGTCACCCGCTCCCTGCGCGGAGAGATGGAAGCCTGGCTGCTAAGGAGAAATGAGGGGACGACTAGGGCAGAGGCGCGTGCTCCACTCTGAGGAAGGAGTCTGGGCAGAAGGCAGGCCTGTCCTGTGCCTCTGGACCCAAGGGGACAGCATCACCTTGGCCACCTGTCCCAAGGGCAGACTTGGGCTTGCCACCAGGTGCCATACCCGGAACTCACAGAAACAACCCCATGGAGAAACGGGCAGTCAGATGCCGTCTTCCACCAAGATGTGGCAGCGATGTGAGTGGCAGGGGGTGTGCCGGGAAAGAGTGGAGACAGTGACCCAGAGTTCCCCATCCCAGTGCACGGGCCGTGTGCAGTGATCCTGTCGCCACTTCTCTCCTGTGTTGAAGGCACTAGCCGAGACCCCGAGTCTGCCTGAGCGCCAAAGCAAAAGGCAAAGCCTTACCTAGCCCTGGGGATGGTAATAGGCATAGAGGGCCATGCTAGGACACGCACGCTGCTGCAGGGTTGTGACTGTGTCTGCTTAGTTCGGCATAGCAAGGGGAAGCCCGGGCGTGAACTTGGAGCCCGGGAAAGCAAGGCCCAAGAGGCACCAGCTCTCCTGCAGCTCGTCTTCCCTGACGCGACTGAAGCCTTGCTGAGGAAGCAGCGGCAAAGTGCTGTTCGCTCCAAGCCAAAGCCTCTGCGAAAGCACAACATTCGCTGAGAAATGTTCTGCGGGCTGCTGCTGCTTGCCTGAGCCCAGTCTCGCGGTGGGAGAAACCCGTATACAGCAACAACCTCTTTGCCTAGGCATCTCCCCTGGGAAAGCTCACCGTTCCTTGGGAAATCAGAGTTGGGTTTGGGGATGCTGCTGCTGCTTGCCTGAGCTAGTCTCCGAAGCACGGTGCAAGATACCCGCATGGAGCGAAATACTCTTTGCCCTAGCATCCCCTCTGCCTGAGAGAGAAGCCAAGTGTGGGGAAGGCGCAGCACATGGCCCCGGAGAAGAGAAAGAGCCGTTGGCTGTGGGGTGGGGAAACGCTCGGGAAGCAGGATAGCCTGCAGTGGCACGAATAGCAGGCCGGTGGCAAGACAAGTGTCACCCGCTCCCTGCGCGGAGAGATGGAAGCCTGGCTGCTAAGGAGAAATGAGGGGACGACTAGGGCAGAGGCGCGTGCTCCACTCTGAGGAAGGAGTCTGGGCAGAAGGCAGGCCTGTCCTGTGCCTCTGGACCCAAGGGGACAGCATCTCCTTGGCCACCTGTCCCAAGGGCAGACTTGGGCTTGCCACCAGGTGCCATACCCGGAACTCACAGAAACAACCCCATGGAGAAACGGGCAGTCAGATGCCGTCTTCCACCAAGATGTGGCAGCGATGTGAGTGGCAGGGGGTGTGCCGGGAAAGAGTGGAGACAGTGACCCACACTTCCCCATCCCAGTGCACGGGCCGTGTGCAGTGATCCTGTCGCCACTTCTCTCCTGTGTTGAAGGCACTGGCCGAGACCCCGAGTCTGCCTGAGCGCCAAAGCAAAAGGCAAAGCCTTACCTAGCCTTGGGGATGGTAATAGGCATAGAGTGCCATGCTAGGAAACGCAAGCTGCTGCAGGGTTGTGACCATGTCTGCTTAGTTCGGCATAGCAATGTGAAACCTGGACGTGAACTTGGAGGCCGGAAAAGCAATTCCCAAGAGGCACCAGCTCTCCCGTGGCTCTTCTTCCCTGCTGCGACAGAGCGAACACCCAAGCCTTTCTGAGGAAGGAGCAGCTAAATACGGTTCATGCCAAGCTAAAAACATCTGCGAAAGCTTAGCAGTCGCTGCGAAATCAGAGTCGGTTCTGCGGGTTGCTGTTGCTGCTTGCCTTAGCCTAGTATTCGCAGCACGATGGGAGAAACCCGCCTAGAGCGAAAGCCTCTTTGCCCTGGCATCTCCTCTGGGAAAGCACAGCATTCTTTGGAAAATCAGAGTCCGGACTGAAGGATGCTCCTGTTTGCCAGAGCTGGTCTCCTCAGCATGGTGCAATGAACCCGCATTGAACAAAATCCTCTATGCCTGGGCATCCCCTCTGCCTGAGAGAGAAGCGCGGTTGCGTCTTTGGAAAGAGCCTTAAGGGAAGGGACACGTTTTTCACTTCGCTCCCCAGGAGAATGTCTGTGGAGGTACAGCACGCTGCCCCTGGAGAAGAGCAGGAACCGTTGACCTTCTGGACTGGAAACAGTTGGGAATCAAGAGAGCCGGCCCTGGCAGGCCCCGCGGCCGGTGGCAATACAAGTGTCACCCTCTCCCAGTGCAGAGAGACAGAAGCCTGGCTGCTATGGAGACAGGAGGGGATGAGTAGGACAGGGCGCGTGCTCCACTCTTAGGAAGCAGTCTTTGCAGAAAGCATGCCTGTCCTGAGCCTCTGGGCCCAAGGACACAGCAGCTCCTTGGCCACCTGTCCCTGGGGCAGACATGCGCTAGCCACCAGGCGCCTACGCTGAACTTTCAGAAACAGTTACCTGAAATAACAGGTAGTCAATGCCGTCTTCCTCCAGGATGTGGAAGCCTGGAGGAGGCACGGGGTTTAAGGGGAAGGAGTGGGGATAGTCCACCAAAGCTACCTAATCAGTGCATGGGAAGTTTGCAGGGATCCTGTCACCTATCCTTTCCTGTGGGGAAAGCACTGTCCTAGTCCGCGAGTCCGCCTGAGCGCCAGAGTAAAAGGCCAAGCGACGCCTACATGGGAGATGGTAGTGTGCATAGAGTGCCATCCCTGGCTACGCATGCTACTGTAGGGTTGTGGCTGTGACTGCTTAGTTTGGCCTGGGAGGGTGAACCCAGGACGCGAACATGGAGCCCGGAAAAGCAAGGCCCAAGAGGCACCTGCTCTCCCGCAGCTCTTCTTCCCTGACGCGACTGAAGCCTTGCTGAGGAAGCAGCAGCGAAGTGCTGTTCGCTCCAAGCCAAAGCCTCTGCGAAAGCACAACATTCGCTGAGAAATGTTCTGCGGGCTGCTGCTGCTTGCCTGAGCCCAGTCTCGCGGTGGGAGAACCCGCATACATCGAAAGCCTCTCTGCCTTGGCATCTCCCCTGGGAAAGCACAACGTTCCTTGGGAAATCAGAGTTGGGTTTGGGGATGCTGCTGCTGCTTGCCTGAGCTAGTCTCTGAAGCACGGTGCACGATACCCGCATGGAGCGAAATACTCTTTGCCCTAGCATCCCCTCTGCCTGAGAGAGAAGCCAAGTGTGGGGAAGGCGCAGCACACGGCCCCGGAGAAGAGAAAGAGCCGTTGGCTGTGGGGTGGGGAAACGCTCGGGAAGCAGGATAGCCTGCAGTGGCACGAACAGCAGGCCGGTGGCAAGACAAGTGTCACCCGCTCCCTGCGCGGAGAGATGGAAGCCTGGCTGCTAAGGAGAAATGAGGGGACGACTAGGGCAGAGGCGCGTGCTCCACTCTGAGGAAGGAGTCTGGGCAGAAGGCAGGCCTGTCCTGTGCCTCTGGACCCAAGGGGACAGCATCTCCTTGGCCACCTGTCCCAAGGGCAGACTTGGGCTTGCCACCAGGTGCCATACCCGGAACTCACAGAAACAACCCCATGGAGAAACCGGCAGTCAGATGCCATCTTCCACCAAGATGTGGCAGCGATGTGAGTGGCAGGGGGTCTGCCGGGAAAGAGTGGAGACAGTGACCCACAGTTCCCCATCCCAGTGCACGGGCCGTGTGCAGTGAACCTGTCGCCACTTCTCTCCTGTGTTGAAGGCACTGGCCGAGACCCCGAGTCTGCCTGAGCACCAGAGTAAAAGGCAAAGCCTTACCTACCCCAGGAGATGGTAATAAGCATAGAGGGCCATGCTAGGACACGCACGCTGCTGCAGGGTTGTGACTGTGTCTGCTTAGTTCGGCATAGCAAGGTGAAGCACGGGCGTGAACTTGGAGCCCGGGAAAGCAAGGCCCAAGAGGCACCAGCTCTCCTGCAGCTCGTCTTCCCTGACGCGACTGAAGCCTTGCTGAGGAAGCAGCAGCAAAGTGCTGTTCGCTCCAAGCCAAAGCCTCTGCGAAAGCACAGCATTCGCTGAGAAATGTTCTGCGGGCTGCTGCTGCTTGCCTGAGCCCAGTCTCGCGGTGGGAGAAACCCGTATACAGCAACAACCTCTTTGCCTAGGCATCTCCCCTGGGAAAGCTCACCGTTCCTTGGGAAATCAGAGTTGGGTTTGGGGATGCTGCTGCTGCTTGCCTGAGCTAGTCTCCGAAGCACGGTGCAAGATACCCGCATGGAGCGAAATACTCTTTGCCCTAGCATCCCCTCTGCCTGAGAGAGAAGCCAAGTGTGGGGAAGGCGCAGCACACGGCCCCGGAGAAGAGAAGGAGCCGTTGGCCGTGGGGTCGGGAAACGCTCGGGAAGCAGGATAGCCTGCAGTGGCACGAACAGCAGGCCGGTGGCAAGACAAGTGTCACCCGCTCCCTGCGCGGAGAGATGGAAGCCTGGCTGCTAAGGAGAAATGAGGGGACGACTAGGGCAGAGGCGCGTGCTCCACTCTGAGGAAGGAGTCTGGGCAGAAGGCAGGCCTGTCCTGTGCCTCTGGACCCAAGGGGACAGCATCTCCTTGGCCACCTGTCCCAAGGGCAGACTTGGGCTTGCCACCAGGTGCCATACCCGGAACTCACAGAAACAACCCCATGGAGAAACGGGCAGTCAGATGCCGTCTTCCACCAAGATGTGGCAGCGATGTGAGTGGCAAAGGGTGTGCCGGGAAAGAGTGGAGACAGTGACCCACAGTTCCTCATCCCAGTGTACGGGCCGTGTGCAGTGATCCTGTCGCCACTTCTCTCCTGTGTTGAAGGCACTGGCCGAGACCCCGAGTCTGCCTGAGCACCAGAGTAAAAGGCAAAGCCTTACCTACCCCAGGAGATGGTAATAGGCATAGAGGGCCATGCTAGGACACGCACGCTCCTGCAGGGTTGTGACTGTGTCTGCTTAGTTCGGCAAAGCAAGTTGAAGCCCGGGCGTGATCTTGGAGCCCTGGAAAGCAAGGCCCAAGAGGCATCAGCTCTCCTGCAGCTCGTCTTCCCTGACGCGACTGAAGCCTTGCTGAGGAAGCAGCAGCGAAGTGCTGTTCGCTCCAAGCCAAAGCCTCTGAGAAAGCACAGCATTCGCTGAGAAATGTTCTGCGGGCTGCTGCTGCTTGCCTGAGCCCTGTCTCGCGGTGGGAGAAACCCAAATAAAGCAACAACCTCTTTGCCTAGGCATCTTCCCTGGGAAAGCTCACCGTTCCTTGGGAAATCAGAGTTGGGTTTGGGGATGCTGCTGCTGCTTGCCTGAGCTAGTCTCCGAAACACGGTGCAAGATACCCGCATGGAGCGAAATACTCTTTGCCCTAGCATCCCCTCTGCCTGAGAGAGAAGCCAAGTGTGGGGAAGGCGCAGCACACGGCCCCGAAGAAGAGAAGGAGCCGTTGGCCGTGGAGTCGGGAAACGCTCGGGAAGCAGGATAGCCTGCAGTGGCACGAACAGCAGGCCGGTGGCAAGACAAGTGTCACCTGCTCCCTGCGCGGAGAGATGGAAGCCTGGCTGCTAAGGAGAAATGAGGGGACGACTAGGGCAGAGGCGCGTGCTCCACTCTGAGGAAGGAGTCTGGGCAGAAGGCAGGCCTGTCCTGTGCCTCTGGACCCAAGGGGACAGCATCTCCTTGGCCACCTGTCCCAAGGGCAGACTTGGGCTTGCCACCAGGTGCCATACCCGGAACTCACAGAAACAACCCCATGGAGAAACGGGCAGTCAGATGCCGTCTTCCACCAAGATGTGGCAGCGATGTGAGTGGCAGGGGGTGTGCGGGAAAGAGTGGAGACAGTGACCCACAGTTCCCCATCCCAGTGCACGGGCCGTGTGCAGTGATCCTGTCGCCACTTCTCTCCTGTGTTGAAGGCACTGGCCGAGACCCCGAGTCTGCCTGAGCGCCAAAGCAAAAGGCAAAGCCTTACCTAGCCCTGGGGATGGTAATAGGCATAGAGGGCCATGCTAGGACACGCACGCTGCTGCAGGGTTGTGACTGTGTCTGCTTAGTTCGGCATAGCAAGGGGAAGCCCGGGCGTGAACTTGGAGCCCGGGAAAGCAAGGCCCAAGAGGCACCAGCTCTCCTGCAGCTCGTCTTCCCTGACGCGACTGAAGCCTTGCTGAGGAAGCAGCAGCAAAGTGCTGTTCGCTCCAAGCCAAAGCCTCTGCGAAAGCACAGCATTCGCTGAGAAATGTTCTGCGGGCTGCTGCTGCTTGCCTGAGCCCAGTCTCGCGGTGGGAGAAACCCGTATACAGCAACAACCTCTTTGCCTAGGCATCTCCCCTGGGAAAGCTCACCGTTCCTTGGGAAATCAGAGTTGGGTTTGGGGATGCTGCTGCTGCTTGCCTGAGCTAGTCTCCGAAGCACGGTGCAAGATACCCGCATGGAGCGAAATACTCTTTGCCCTAGCATCCCCTCTGCCTGAGAGAGAAGCCAAGTGTGGGGAAGGCGCAGCACATGGCCCCGGAGAAGAGAAAGAGCCGTTGGCTGTGGGGTGGGGAAACGCTCGGGAAGCAGGATAGCCTGCAGTGGCACGAACAGCAGGCCGGTGGCAAGACAAGTGTCACCCGCTCCCTGCGCGGAGAGATGGAAGCCTGGCTGCTAAGGAGAAATGAGGGGACGACTAGGGCAGAGGCGCGTGCTCCACTCTGAGGAAGGAGTCTGGGCAGAAGGCAGGCCTGTCCTGTGCCTCTGGACCCAAGGGGACAGCATCTCCTTGGCCACCTGTCCCAAGGGCAGACTTGGGCTTGCCACCAGGTGCCATACCCGGAACTCACAGAAACAACCCCATGGAGAAACGGGCAGTCAGATGCCGTCTTCCACCAAGATGTGGCAGCGATGTGAGTGGCAGGGGGTGTGCCGGGAAAGAGTGGAGACAGTGACCCACACTTCCCCATCCCAGTGCACGGGCCGTGTGCAGTGATCCTGTCGCCACTTCTCTCCTGTGTTGAAGGCACTGGCCGAGACCCCGAGTCTGCCTGAGCGCCAAAGCAAAAGGCAAAGCCTTACCTAGCCCTGGGGATGGTAATAGGCATAGAGTGCCATGCTAGGAAACGCAAGCTGCTGCAGGGTTGTGACCGTGTCTGCTTAGTTCGGCATAGCAAGGTGAAACCTGGACGTGAACTTGGAGGCCGGAAAAGCAATTCCCAAGAGGCACCAGCTCTCCCGTGGCTCTTCTTCCCTGCTGCGACAGAGCGAACACCCAAGCCTTTCTGAGGAAGGAGCAGCTAAATACGGTTCATGCCAAGCTAAAAACATCTGCGAAAGCTTAGCAGTCGCTGCGAAATCAGAGTCGGTTCTGCGGGCTGCTGTTGCTGCTTGCCTTAGCCTAGTATTCGCAGCACGATGGGAGAAACCCGCCTAGAGCGAAAGCCTCTTTGCCCTGGCATCTCCTCTGGGAAAGCACAGCATTCTTTGGAAAATCAGAGTCCGGACTGAAGGATGCTCCTGTTTGCCAGAGCTGGTCTCCTCAGCATGGTGCAATGAACCCGCATTGAACAAAATCCTCTATGCCTGGGCATCCCCTCTGCCTGAGAGAGAAGCGCGGTTGCGTCTTTGGAAAGAGCCTTAAGGAAAGGGACACGTTTTTCACTTCGCTCCCCAGGAGAATGTCTGTGGAGGTACAGCACGCTGCCCCTGGAGAAGAGCAGGAACCGTTGACCTTCTGGACTGGAAACAGTTGGGAATCAAGAGAGCCGGCCCTGGCAGGCCCCGCGGCCGGTGGCAATACAAGTGTCACCCTCTCCCAGTGCAGAGAGACAGAAGCCTGGCTGCTATGGAGACAGGAGGGGATGAGTAGGACAGGGCGCGTGCTCCACTCTTAGGAAGCAGTCTTTGCAGAAAGCATGCCTGTCCTGAGCCTCTGGGCCCAAGGACACAGCAGCTCCTTGGCCACCTGTCCCTGGGGCAGACATGCGCTAGCCACCAGGCGCCTACGCTGAACTTTCAGAAACAGTTACCTGAAATAACAGGTAGTCAATGCCGTCTTCCTCCAGGATGTGGAAGCCTGGAGGAGGCACGGGGTTTAAGGGGAAGGAGTGGGGATAGTCCACCAAAGCTACCTAATCAGTGCACGGGCGGTTTGCAGGGATCCTGTCACCTATCCTTTCCTGTGGGGAAAGCACTGTCCTAGTCCGCGAGTCCGCCTGAGCGCCAGAGTAAAAGGCCAAGCGACGCCTACATGGGAGATGGTAGTGTGCATAGAGTGCCATCCCTGGCTACGCATGCTACTGTAGGGTTGTGGCTGTGACTGCTTAGTTTGGCCTGGGAGGGTGAACCCAGGACGCGAACATGGAGCCCGGAAAAGCAAGGCCCAAGAGGCACCTGCTCTCCCGCAGCTCTTCTTCCCTGACGCGACTGAAGCCTTGCTGAGGAAGCAGCAGCGAAGTGCTGTTCGCTCCAAGCCAAAGCCTCTGCGAAAGCACAACATTCGCTGAGAAATGTTCTGCGGGCTGCTGCTGCTTGCCTGAGCCCAGTCTCGCGGTGGGAGAACCCGCATACATCGAAAGCCTCTCTGCCTTGGCATCTCCCCTGGGAAAGCACAACGTTCCTTGGGAAATCAGAGTTGGGTTTGGGGATGCTGCTGCTGCTTGCCTGAGCTAGTCTCCGAAGCACGGTGCAAGATACCCGCATGGAGCGAAATACTCTTTGCCCTAGCATCCCCTCTGCCTGAGAGAGAAGCCAAGTGTGGGGAAGGCGCAGCACACGGCCCCGGAGAAGAGAAAGAGCCGTTGGCTGTGGGGTGGGGAAACGCTCGGGAAGCAGGATAGCCTGCAGTGGCACGAACAGCAGGCCGGTGGCAAGACAAGTGTCACCCGCTCCCTGCGCGGAGAGATGGAAGCCTGGCTGCTAAGGAGAAATGAGGGGACGACTAGGGCAGAGGCGCGTGCTCCACTCTGAGGAAGGAGTCTGGGCAGAAGGCAGGCCTGTCCTGTGCCTCTGGACCCAAGGGGACAGCATCTCCTTGGCCACCTGTCCCAAGGGCAGACTTGGGCTTGCCACCAGGTGCCATACCCGGAACTCACAGAAACAACCCCATGGAGAAACCGGCAGTCAGATGCCATCTTCCACCAAGATGTGGCAGCGATGTGAGTGGCAGGGGGTCTGCCGGGAAAGAGTGGAGACAGTGACCCACAGTTCCCCATCCCAGTGCACGGGCCGTGTGCAGTGATCCTGTCGCCACTTCTCTCCTGTGTTGAAGGCACTGGCCGAGACCCCGAGTCTGCCTGAGCACCAGAGTAAAAGGCAAAGCCTTACCTACCCCAGGAGATGGTAATAGGCATAGAGGGCCATGCTAGGACACGCACGCTGCTGCAGGGTTGTGACTGTGTCTGCTTAGTTCGGCAAAGCAAGTTGAAGCCCGGGCGTGATCTTGGAGCCCGGGAAAGCAAGGCCCAAGAGGCATCAGCTCTCCTGCAGCTCGTCTTCCCTGACGCGACTGAAGCCTTGCTGAGGAAGCAGCAGCGAAGTGCTGTTCGCTCCAAGCCAAAGCCTCTGCGAAAGCACAGCATTCGCTGAGAAATGTTCTGCGGGCTGCTGCTGCTTGCCTGAGCCCTGTCTCGCGGTGGGAGAAACCCAAATAAAGCAACAACCTCTTTGCCTAGGCATCTTCCCTGGGAAAGCTCACCGTTCCTTGGGAAATCAGAGTTGGGTTTGGGGATGCTGCTGCTGCTTGCCTGAGCTAGTCTCCGAAACACGGTGCAAGATACCCGCATGGAGCGAAATACTCTTTGCCCTAGCATCCCCTCTGCCTGAGAGAGAAGCCAAGTGTGGGGAAGGCGCAGCACACGGCCCCAAAGAAGAGAAGGAGCCGTTGGCCGTGGAGTCGGGAAACGCTCGGGAAGCAGGATAGCCTGCAGTGGCACGAACAGCAGGCCGGTGGCAAGACAAGTGTCACCCGCTCCCTGCGCGGAGAGATGGAAGCCTGGCTGCTAAGGAGAAATGAGGGGACGACTAGGGCAGAGGCGCGTGCTCCACTCTGAGGAAGGAGTCTGGGCAGAAGGCAGGCCTGTCCTGTGCCTCTGGACCCAAGGGGACAGCATCTCCTTGGCCACCTGTCCCAAGGGCAGACTTGGGCTTGCCACCAGGTGCCATACCCGGAACTCACAGAAACAACCCCATGGAGAAACGGGCAGTCAGATGCCGTCTTCCACCAAGATGTGGCAGCGATGTGAGTGGCAGGGGGTGTGCCGGGAAAGAGTGGAGACAGTGACCCACAGTTCCCCATCCCAGTGCACGGGCCGTGTGCAGTGATCCTGTCGCCACTTCTCTCCTGTGTTGAAGGCACTGGCCGAGACCCCGAGTCTGCCTGAGCGCCAAAGCAAAAGGCAAAGCCTTACCTAGCCCTGGGGATGGTAATAGGCATAGAGTGCCATGCTAGGAAACGCAAGCTGCTGCAGGGTTGTGACCATGTCTGCTTAGTTCGGCATAGCAAGGTGAAACCTGGACGTGAACTTGGAGGCCGGAAAAGCAATTCCCAAGAGGCACCAGCTCTCCCGTGGCTCTTCTTCCCTGCTGCGACAGAGCGAACACCCAAGCCTTTCTGAGGAAGGAGCAGCTAAATACGGTTCATGCCAAGCTAAAAACATCTGCGAAAGCTTAGCAGTCGCTGCGAAATCAGAGTCGGTTCTGCGGGCTGCTGTTGCTGCTTGCCTTAGCCTAGTATTCGCAGCACGATGGGAGAAACCCGCCTAGAGCGAAAGCCTCTTTGCCCTGGCATCTCCTCTGGGAATGCACAGCATTCTTTGGAAAATCAGAGTCCGGACTGAAGGATGCTCCTGTTTGCCAGAGCTGGTCTCCTCAGCATGGTGCAATGAACCCGAATTGAACAAAATCCTCTATGCCTGGGCATCCCCTCTGCCTGAGAGAGAAGCGCGGTTGCGTCTTTGGAAAGAGCCTTAAGGAAAGGGACACGTTTTTCACTTCGCTCCCCAGGAGAATGTCTGTGGAGGTACAGCACGCTGCCCCTGGAGAAGAGCAGGAACCGTTGACCTTCTGGACTGGAAACAGTTGGGAATCAAGAGAGCCGGCCCTGGCAGGCCCCGCGGCCGGTGGCAATACAAGTGTCACCCTCTCCCAGTGCAGAGAGACAGAAGCCTGGCTGCTATGGAGACAGGAGGGGATGAGTAGGACAGGGCGCGTGCTCCACTCTTAGGAAGCAGTCTTTGCAGAAAGCATGCCTGTCCTGAGCCTCTGGGCCCAAGGACACAGCAGCTCCTTGGCCACCTGTCCCTGGGGCAGACATGCGCTAGCCACCAGGCGCCTACGCTGAACTTTCAGAAACAGTTACCTGAAATAACAGGTAGTCAATGCCGTCTTCCTCCAGGATGTGGAAGCCTGGAGGAGGCACGGGGTTTAAGGGGAAGGAGTGGGGATAGTCCACCAAAGCTACCTAATCAGTGCACGGGCGGTTTGCAGGGATCCTGTCACCTATCCTTTCCTGTGGGGAAAGCACTGTCCTAGTCCGCGAGTCCGCCTGAGCGCCAGAGTAAAAGGCCAAGCGACGCCTACATGGGAGATGGTAGTGTGCATAGAGTGCCATCCCTGGCTACGCATGCTACTGTAGGGTTGTGGCTGTGACTGCTTAGTTTGGCCTGGGAGGGTGAACCCAGGACGCGAACATGGAGCCCGGAAAAGCAAGGCCCAAGAGGCACCTGCTCTCCCGCAGCTCTTCTTCCCTGACGCGACTGAAGCCTTGCTGAGGAAGCAGCAGCGAAGTGCTGTTCGCTCCAAGCCAAAGCCTCTGCGAAAGCACAACATTCGCTGAGAAATGTTCTGCGGGCTGCTGCTGCTTGCCTGAGCCCAGTCTCGCGGTGGGAGAACCCGCATACATCGAAAGCCTCTCTGCCTAGGCATCTCCCCTGGGAAAGCACAACGTTCCTTGGGAAATCAGAGTTGGGTTTGGGGATGCTGCTGCTGCTTGCCTGAGCTAGTCTCCGAAGCACGGTGCACGATACCCGCATGGAGCGAAATACTCTTTGCCCTAGCATCCCCTCTGCCTGAGAGAGAAGCCAAGTGTGGGGAAGGCGCAGCACACGGCCCCGGAGAAGAGAAAGAGCCGTTGGCTGTGGGGTGGGGAAACGCTCGGGAAGCAGGATAGCCTGCAGTGGCACGAACAGCAGGCCGGTGGCAAGACAAGTGTCACCCGCTCCCTGCGCGGAGAGATGGAAGCCTGGCTGCTAAGGAGAAATGAGGGGACGACTAGGGCAGAGGCGCGTGCTCCACTCTGAGGAAGGAGTCTGGGCAGAAGGCAGGCCTGTCCTGTGCCTCTGGACCCAAGGGGACAGCATCTCCTTGGCCACCTGTCCCAAGGGCAGACTTGGGCTTGCCACCAGGTGCCATACCCGGAACTCACAGAAACAACCCCATGGAGAAACCGGCAGTCAGATGCCATCTTCCACCAAGATGTGGCAGCGATGTGAGTGGCAGGGGGTCTGCCGGGAAAGAGTGGAGACAGTGACCCACAGTTCCCCATCCCAGTGCACGGGCCGTGTGCAGTGATCCTGTCGCCACTTCTCTCCTGTGTTGAAGGCACTGGCCGAGACCCCGAGTCTGCCTGAGCACCAGAGTAAAAGGCAAAGCCTTACCTACCCCAGGAGATGGTAATAGGCATAGAGGGCCATGCTAGGACACGCACGCTCCTGCAGGGTTGTGACTGTGTCTGCTTAGTTCGGCAAAGCAAGTTGAAGCCCGGGCGTGATCTTGGAGCCCGGGAAAGCAAGGCCCAAGAGGCATCAGCTCTCCTGCAGCTCGTCTTCCCTGACGCGACTGAAGCCTTGCTGAGGAAGCAGCAGCGAAGTGCTGTTCGCTCCAAGCCAAAGCCTCTGCGAAAGCACAGCATTCGCTGAGAAATGTTCTGCGGGCTGCTGCTGCTTGCCTGAGCCCTGTCTCGCGGTGGGAGAAACCCAAATAAAGCAACAACCTCTTTGCCTAGGCATCTTCCCTGGGAAAGCTCACCGTTCCTTGGGAAATCAGAGATGGGTTTGGGGATGCTGCTGCTGCTTGCCTGAGCTAGTCTCCGAAGCACGGTGCAAGATACCCGCATGGAGCGAAATACTCTTTGCCCTAGCATCCCCTCTGCCTGAGAGAGAAGCCAAGTGTGGGGAAGGCGCAGCACACGGCCCCGGAGAAGAGAAGGAGCCGTTGGCTGTGGGGTCGGGAAACGCTCGGGAAGCAGGATAGCCTGCAGTGGCACGAACAGCAGGCCGGTGGCAAGACAAGTGTCACCCGCTCCCTGCGCGGAGAGATGGAAGCCTGGCTGCTAAGGAGAAATGAGGGGACGACTAGGGCAGAGGCGCGTGCTCCACTCTGAGGAAGGAGTCTGGGCAGAAGGCAGGCCTGTCCTGTGCCTCTGGACCCAAGGGGACAGCATCTCCTTGGCCACCTGTCCCAAGGGCAGACTTGGGCTTGCCACCAGGTGCCATACCCGGAACTCACAGAAACAACCCCATGGAGAAACCGGCAGTCAGATGCCATCTTCCACCAAGATGTGGCAGCGATGTGAGTGGCAGGGGGTGTGCCGGGAAAGAGTGGAGACAGTGACCCACAGTTCCCCATCCCAGTGCACGGGCCGTGTGCAGTGATCCTGTCGCCACTTCTCTCCTGTGTTGAAGGCACTGGCCGAGACCCCGAGTCTGCCTGAGCACCAGAGTAAAAGGCAAAGCCTTACCTACCCCAGGAGATGGTAATAGGCATAGAGGGCCATGCTAGGACACGCACGCTCCTGCAGGGTTGTGACTGTGTCTGCTTAGTTCGGCAAAGCAAGTTGAAGCCCGGGCGTGATCTTGGAGCCCGGGAAAGCAAGGCCCAAGAGGCATCAGCTCTCCTGCAGCTCGTCTTCCCTGACGCGACTGAAGCCTTGCTGAGGAAGCAGCAGCGAAGTGCTGTTCGCTCCAAGCCAAAGCCTCTGCGAAAGCACAGCATTCGCTGAGAAATGTTCTGCGGGCTGCTGCTGCTTGCCTGAGCCCTGTCTCGCGGTGGGAGAAACCCAAATAAAGCAACAACCTCTTTGCCTAGGCATCTTCCCTGGGAAAGCTCACCGTTCCTTGGGAAATCAGAGTTGGGTTTGGGGATGCTGCTGCTGCTTGCCTGAGCTAGTCTCCGAAACACGGTGCAAGTACCCGCATGGAGCGAAATACTCTTTGCCCTAGCATCCCCTCTGCCTGAGAGAGAAGCCAAGTGTGGGGAAGGCGCAGCACACGGCCCCGAAGAAGAGAAGGAGCCGTTGGCCGTGGAGTCGGGAAACGCTCGGGAAGCAGGATAGCCTGCAGTGGCACGAACAGCAGGCCGGTGGCAAGACAAGTGTCACCCGCTCCCTGCGCGGAGAGATGGAAGCCTGGCTGCTAAGGAGAAATGAGGGGACGACTAGGGCAGAGGCGCGTGCTCCACTCTGAGGAAGGAGTCTGGGCAGAAGGCAGGCCTGTCCTGTGCCTCTGGACCCAAGGGGACAGCATCTCCTTGGCCACCTGTCCCAAGGGCAGACTTGGGCTTGCCACCAGGTGCCATACCCGGAACTCACAGAAACAACCCCATGGAGAAACGGGCAGTCAGATGCCGTCTTCCACCAAGATGTGGCAGCGATGTGAGTGGCAGGGGGTGTGCCGGGAAAGAGTGGAGACAGTGACCCACAGTTCCCCATCCCAGTGCACGGGCCGTGTGCAGTGATCCTGTCGCCACTTCTCTCCTGTGTTGAAGGCACTGGCCGAGACCCCGAGTCTGCCTGAGCGCCAAAGCAAAAGGCAAAGCCTTACCTAGCCTTGGGGATGGTAATAGGCATAGAGTGCCATGCTAGGAAACGCAAGCTGCTGCAGGGTTGTGACCATGTCTGCTTAGTTCGGCATAGCAATGTGAAACCTGGACGTGAACTTGGAGGCCGGAAAAGCAATTCCCAAGAGGCACCAGCTCTCCCGTGGCTCTTCTTCCCTGCTGCGACAGAGCGAACACCCAAGCCTTTCTGAGGAAGGAGCAGCTAAATACGGTTCATGCCAAGCTAAAAACATCTGCGAAAGCTTAGCAGTCGCTGCGAAATCAGAGTCGGTTCTGCGGGTTGCTGTTGCTGCTTGCCTTAGCCTAGTATTCGCAGCACGATGGGAGAAACCCGCCTAGAGCGAAAGCCTCTTTGCCCTGGCATCTCCTCTGGGAAAGCACAGCATTCTTTGGAAAATCAGAGTCCGGACTGAAGGATGCTCCTGTTTGCCAGAGCTGGTCTCCTCAGCATGGTGCAATGAACCCGCATTGAACAAAATCCTCTATGCCTGGGCATCCCCTCTGCCTGAGAGAGAAGCGCGGTTGCGTCTTTGGAAAGAGCCTTAAGGAAAGGGACACGTTTTTCACTTCGCTCCCCAGGAGAATGTCTGTGGAGGTACAGCACGCTGCCCCTGGAGAAGAGCAGGAACCGTTGACCTTCTGGACTGGAAACAGTTGGGAATCAAGAGAGCCGGCCCTGGCAGGCCCCGCGGCCGGTGGCAATACAAGTGTCACCCTCTCCCAGTGCAGAGAGACAGAAGCCTGGCTGCTATGGAGACAGGAGGGGATGAGTAGGACAGGGCGCGTGCTCCACTCTTAGGAAGCAGTCTTTGCAGAAAGCATGCCTGTCCTGAGCCTCTGGGCCCAAGGACACAGCAGCTCCTTGGCCACCTGTCCCTGGGGCAGACATGCGCTAGCCACCAGGCGCCTACGCTGAACTTTCAGAAACAGTTACCTGAAATAACAGGTAGTCAATGCCGTCTTCCTCCAGGATGTGGAAGCCTGGAGGAGGCACGGGGTTTAAGGGGAAGGAGTGGGGATAGTCCACCAAAGCTACCTATTCAGTGCATGGGAAGTTTGCAGGGATCCTGTCACCTATCCTTTCCTGTGGGGAAAGCACTGTCCTAGTCCGCGAGTCCGCCTGAGCGCCAGAGTAAAAGGCCAAGCGACGCCTACATGGGAGATGGTAGTGTGCATAGAGTGCCATCCCTGGCTACGCATGCTACTGTAGGGTTGTGGCTGTGACTGCTTAGTTTGGCCTGGGAGGGTGAACCCAGGACGCGAACATGGAGCCCGGAAAAGCAAGGCCCAAGAGGCACCTGCTCTCCCGCAGCTCTTCTTCCCTGACGCGACTGAAGCCTTGCTGAGGAAGCAGCAGCGAAGTGCTGTTCGCTCCAAGCCAAAGCCTCTGCGAAAGCACAACATTCGCTGAGAAATGTTCTGCGGGCTGCTGCTGCTTGCCTGAGCCCAGTCTCGCGGTGGGAGAACCCGCATACATCGAAAGCCTCTCTGCCTTGGCATCTCCCCTGGGAAAGCACAACGTTCCTTGGGAAATCAGAGTTGGGTTTGGGGATGCTGCTGCTGCTTGCCTGAGCTAGTCTCTGAAGCACGGTGCACGATACCCGCATGGAGCGAAATACTCTTTGCCCTAGCATCCCCTCTGCCTGAGAGAGAAGCCAAGTGTGGGGAAGGCGCAGCACACGGCCCCGGAGAAGAGAAAGAGCCGTTGGCTGTGGGGTGGGGAAACGCTCGGGAAGCAGGATAGCCTGCAGTGGCACGAACAGCAGGCCGGTGGCAAGACAAGTGTCACCCGCTCCCTGCGCGGAGAGATGGAAGCCTGGCTGCTAAGGAGAAATGAGGGGACGACTAGGGCAGAGGCGCGTGCTCCACTCTGAGGAAGGAGTCTGGGCAGAAGGCAGGCCTGTCCTGTGCCTCTGGACCCAAGGGGACAGCATCTCCTTGGCCACCTGTCCCAAGGGCAGACTTGGGCTTGCCACCAGGTGCCATACCCGGAACTCACAGAAACAACCCCATGGAGAAACCGGCAGTCAGATGCCATCTTCCACCAAGATGTGGCAGCGATGTGAGTGGCAGGGGGTCTGCCGGGAAAGAGTGGAGACAGTGACCCACAGTTCCCCATCCCAGTGCACGGGCCGTGTGCAGTGAACCTGTCGCCACTTCTCTCCTGTGTTGAAGGCACTGGCCGAGACCCCGAGTCTGCCTGAGCACCAGAGTAAAAGGCAAAGCCTTACCTACCCCAGGAGATGGTAATAAGCATAGAGGGCCATGCTAGGACACGCACGCTGCTGCAGGGTTGTGACTGTGTCTGCTTAGTTCGGCATAGCAAGGTGAAGCACGGGCGTGAACTTGGAGCCCGGGAAAGCAAGGCCCAAGAGGCACCAGCTCTCCTGCAGCTCGTCTTCCCTGACGCGACTGAAGCCTTGCTGAGGAAGCAGCAGCGAAGTGCTGTTCGCTCCAAGCCAAAGCCTCTGCGAAAGCACAGCATTCGCTGAGAAATGTTCTGCGGGCTGCTGCTGCTTGCCTGAGCCCAGTCTCGCGGTGGGAGAAACCCGTATACAGCAACAACCTCTTTGCCTAGGCATCTCCCCTGGGAAAGCTCACCGTTCCTTGGGAAATCAGAGTTGGGTTTGGGGATGCTGCTGCTGCTTGCCTGAGCTAGTCTCCGAAGCACGGTGCAAGATACCCGCATGGAGCGAAATACTCTTTGCCCTAGCATCCCCTCTGCCTGAGAGAGAAGCCAAGTGTGGGGAAGGCGCAGCACACGGCCCCGGAGAAGAGAAGGAGCCGTTGGCCGTGGGGTCGGGAAACGCTCGGGAAGCAGGATAGCCTGCAGTGGCACGAACAGCAGGCCGGTGGCAAGACAAGTGTCACCCGCTCCCTGCGCGGAGAGATGGAAGCCTGGCTGCTAAGGAGAAATGAGGGGACGACTAGGGCAGAGGCGCGTGCTCCACTCTGAGGAAGGAGTCTGGGCAGAAGGCAGGCCTGTCCTGTGCCTCTGGACCCAAGGGGACAGCATCTCCTTGGCCACCTGTCCCAAGGGCAGACTTGGGCTTGCCACCAGGTGCCATACCCGGAACTCACAGAAACAACCCCATGGAGAAACGGGCAGTCAGATGCCGTCTTCCACCAAGATGTGGCAGCGATGTGAGTGGCAAAGGGTGTGCCGGGAAAGAGTGGAGACAGTGACCCACAGTTCCTCATCCCAGTGTACGGGCCGTGTGCAGTGATCCTGTCGCCACTTCTCTCCTGTGTTGAAGGCACTGGCCGAGACCCCGAGTCTGCCTGAGCACCAGAGTAAAAGGCAAAGCCTTACCTACCCCAGGAGATGGTAATAGGCATAGAGGGCCATGCTAGGACACGCACGCTCCTGCAGGGTTGTGACTGTGTCTGCTTAGTTCGGCAAAGCAAGTTGAAGCCCGGGCGTGATCTTGGAGCCCGGGAAAGCAAGGCCCAAGAGGCATCAGCTCTCCTGCAGCTCGTCTTCCCTGACGCGACTGAAGCCTTGCTGAGGAAGCAGCAGCGAAGTGCTGTTCGCTCCAAGCCAAAGCCTCTGAGAAAGCACAGCATTCGCTGAGAAATGTTCTGCGGGCTGCTGCTGCTTGCCTGAGCCCTGTCTCGCGGTGGGAGAAACCCAAATAAAGCAACAACCTCTTTGCCTAGGCATCTTCCCTGGGAAAGCTCACCGTTCCTTGGGAAATCAGAGTTGGGTTTGGGGATGCTGCTGCTGCTTGCCTGAGCTAGTCTCCGAAACACGGTGCAAGATACCCGCATGGAGCGAAATACTCTTTGCCCTAGCATCCCCTCTGCCTGAGAGAGAAGCCAAGTGTGGGGAAGGCGCAGCACACGGCCCCGAAGAAGAGAAGGAGCCGTTGGCCGTGGAGTCGGGAAACGCTCGGGAAGCAGGATAGCCTGCAGTGGCACGAACAGCAGGCCGGTGGCAAGACAAGTGTCACCCGCTCCCTGCGCGGAGAGATGGAAGCCTGGCTGCTAAGGAGAAATGAGGGGACGACTAGGGCAGAGGCGCGTGCTCCACTCTGAGGAAGGAGTCTGGGCAGAAGGCAGGCCTGTCCTGTGCCTCTGGACCCAAGGGGACAGCATCTCCTTGGCCACCTGTCCCAAGGGCAGACTTGGGCTTGCCACCAGGTGCCATACCCGGAACTCACAGAAACAACCCCATGGAGAAACGGGCAGTCAGATGCCGTCTTCCACCAAGATGTGGCAGCGATGTGAGTGGCAGGGGGTGTGCGGGAAAGAGTGGAGACAGTGACCCACAGTTCCCCATCCCAGTGCACGGGCCGTGTGCAGTGATCCTGTCGCCACTTCTCTCCTGTGTTGAAGGCACTGGCCGAGACCCCGAGTCTGCCTGAGCGCCAAAGCAAAAGGCAAAGCCTTACCTAGCCCTGGGGATGGTAATAGGCATAGAGGGCCATGCTAGGACACGCACGCTGCTGCAGGGTTGTGACTGTGTCTGCTTAGTTCGGCATAGCAAGGGGAAGCCCGGGCGTGAACTTGGAGCCCGGGAAAGCAAGGCCCAAGAGGCACCAGCTCTCCTGCAGCTCGTCTTCCCTGACGCGACTGAAGCCTTGCTGAGGAAGCAGCAGCAAAGTGCTGTTCGCTCCAAGCCAAAGCCTCTGCGAAAGCACAGCATTCGCTGAGAAATGTTCTGCGGGCTGCTGCTGCTTGCCTGAGCCCAGTCTCGCGGTGGGAGAAACCCGTATACAGCAACAACCTCTTTGCCTAGGCATCTCCCCTGGGAAAGCTCACCGTTCCTTGGGAAATCAGAGTTGGGTTTGGGGATGCTGCTGCTGCTTGCCTGAGCTAGTCTCCGAAGCACGGTGCAAGATACCCGCATGGAGCGAAATACTCTTTGCCCTAGCATCCCCTCTGCCTGAGAGAGAAGCCAAGTGTGGGGAAGGCGCAGCACACGGCCCCGGAGAAGAGAAGGAGCCGTTGGCCGTGGGGTCGGGAAACGCTCGGGAAGCAGGATAGCCTGCAGTGGCACGAACAGCAGGCCGGTGGCAAGACAAGTGTCACCCGCTCCCTGCGCGGAGAGATGGAAGCCTGGCTGCTAAGGAGAAATGAGGGGACGACTAGGGCAGAGGCGCGTGCTCCACTCTGAGGAAGGAGTCTGGGCAGAAGGCAGGCCTGTCCTGTGCCTCTGGACCCAAGGGGACAGCATCTCCTTGGCCACCTGTCCCAAGGGCAGACTTGGGCTTGCCACCAGGTGCCATACCCGGAACTCACAGAAACAACCCCATGGAGAAACGGGCAGTCAGATGCCGTCTTCCACCAAGATGTGGCAGCGATGTGAGTGGCAAAGGGTGTGCCGGGAAAGAGTGGAGACAGTGACCCACAGTTCCTCATCCCAGTGTACGGGCCGTGTGCAGTGATCCTGTCGCCACTTCTCTCCTGTGTTGAAGGCACTGGCCGAGACCCCGAGTCTGCCTGAGCACCAGAGTAAAAGGCAAAGCCTTACCTACCCCAGGAGATGGTAATAGGCATAGAGGGCCATGCTAGGACACACACGCTCCTGCAGGGTTGTGACTGTGTCTGCTTAGTTCGGCAAAGCAAGTTGAAGCCCGGGCGTGATCTTGGAGCCCTGGAAAGCAAGGCCCAAGAGGCATCAGCTCTCCTGCAGCTCGTCTTCCCTGACGCGACTGAAGCCTTGCTGAGGAAGCAGCAGCGAAGTGCTGTTCGCTCCAAGCCAAAGCCTCTGAGAAAGCACAGCATTCGCTGAGAAATGTTCTGCGGGCTGCTGCTGCTTGCCTGAGCCCTGTCTCGCGGTGGGAGAAACCCAAATAAAGCAACAACCTCTTTGCCTAGGCATCTTCCCTGGGAAAGCTCACCGTTCCTTGGGAAATCAGAGTTGGGTTTGGGGATGCTGCTGCTGCTTGCCTGAGCTAGTCTCCGAAACACGGTGCAAGATACCCGCATGGAGCGAAATACTCTTTGCCCTAGCATCCCCTCTGCCTGAGAGAGAAGCCAAGTGTGGGGAAGGCGCAGCACACGGCCCCGAAGAAGAGAAGGAGCCGTTGGCCGTGGAGTCGGGAAACGCTCGGGAAGCAGGATAGCCTGCAGTGGCACGAACAGCAGGCCGGTGGCAAGACAAGTGTCACCTGCTCCCTGCGCGGAGAGATGGAAGCCTGGCTGCTAAGGAGAAATGAGGGGACGACTAGGGCAGAGGCGCGTGCTCCACTCTGAGGAAGGAGTCTGGGCAGAAGGCAGGCCTGTCCTGTGCCTCTGGACCCAAGGGGACAGCATCTCCTTGGCCACCTGTCCCAAGGGCAGACTTGGGCTTGCCACCAGGTGCCATACCCGGAACTCACAGAAACAACCCCATGGAGAAACGGGCAGTCAGATGCCGTCTTCCACCAAGATGTGGCAGCGATGTGAGTGGCAGGGTGTGTGCGGGAAAGAGTGGAGACAGTGACCCACAGTTCCCCATCCCAGTGCACGGGCCGTGTGCAGTGATCCTGTCGCCACTTCTCTCCTGTGTTGAAGGCACTGGCCGAGACCCCGAGTCTGCCTGAGCGCCAAAGCAAAAGGCAAAGCCTTACCTAGCCCTGGGGATGGTAATAGGCATAGAGGGCCATGCTAGGACACGCACGCTGCTGCAGGGTTGTGACTGTGTCTGCTTAGTTCGGCATAGCAAGGGGAAGCCCGGGCGTGAACTTGGAGCCCGGGAAAGCAAGGCCCAAGAGGCACCAGCTCTCCTGCAGCTCGTCTTCCCTGACGCGACTGAAGCCTTGCTGAGGAAGCAGCAGCAAAGTGCTGTTCGCTCCAAGCCAAAGCCTCTGCGAAAGCACAGCATTCGCTGAGAAATGTTCTGCGGGCTGCTGCTGCTTGCCTGAGCCCAGTCTCGCGGTGGGAGAAACCCGTATACAGCAACAACCTCTTTGCCTAGGCATCTCCCCTGGGAAAGCTCACCGTTCCTTGGGAAATCAGAGTTGGGTTTGGGGATGCTGCTGCTGCTTGCCTGAGCTAGTCTCCGAAGCACGGTGCAAGATACCCGCATGGAGCGAAATACTCTTTGCCCTAGCATCCCCTCTGCCTGAGAGAGAAGCCAAGTGTGGGGAAGGCGCAGCACATGGCCCCGGAGAAGAGAAAGAGCCGTTGGCTGTGGGGTGGGGAAACGCTCGGGAAGCAGGATAGCCTGCAGTGGCACGAACAGCAGGCCGGTGGCAAGACAAGTGTCACCCGCTCCCTGCGCGGAGAGATGGAAGCCTGGCTGCTAAGGAGAAATGAGGGGACGACTAGGGCAGAGGCGCGTGCTCCACTCTGAGGAAGGAGTCTGGGCAGAAGGCAGGCCTGTCCTGTGCCTCTGGACCCAAGGGGACAGCATCTCCTTGGCCACCTGTCCCAAGGGCAGACTTGGGCTTGCCACCAGGTGCCATACCCGGAACTCACAGAAACAACCCCATGGAGAAACGGGCAGTCAGATGCCGTCTTCCACCAAGATGTGGCAGCGATGTGAGTGGCAGGGGGTGTGCCGGGAAAGAGTGGAGACAGTGACCCACAGTTCCCCATCCCAGTGCACGGGCCGTGTGCAGTGATCCTGTCGCCACTTCTCTCCTGTGTTGAAGGCACTGGCCGAGACCCCGAGTCTGCCTGAGCGCCAAAGCAAAAGGCAAAGCCTTACCTAGCCTTGGGGATGGTAATAGGCATAGAGTGCCATGCTAGGAAACGCAAGCTGCTGCAGGGTTGTGACCATGTCTGCTTAGTTCGGCATAGCAATGTGAAACCTGGACGTGAACTTGGAGGCCGGAAAAGCAATTCCCAAGAGGCACCAGCTCTCCCGTGGCTCTTCTTCCCTGCTGCGACAGAGCGAACACCCAAGCCTTTCTGAGGAAGGAGCAGCTAAATACGGTTCATGCCAAGCTAAAAACATCTGCGAAAGCTTAGCAGTCGCTGCGAAATCAGAGTCGGTTCTGCGGGTTGCTGTTGCTGCTTGCCTTAGCCTAGTATTCGCAGCACGATGGGAGAAACCCGCCTAGAGCGAAAGCCTCTTTGCCCTGGCATCTCCTCTGGGAAAGCACAGCATTCTTTGGAAAATCAGAGTCCGGACTGAAGGATGCTCCTGTTTGCCAGAGCTGGTCTCCTCAGCATGGTGCAATGAACCCGCATTGAACAAAATCCTCTATGCCTGGGCATCCCCTCTGCCTGAGAGAGAAGCGCGGTTGCGTCTTTGGAAAGAGCCTTAAGGGAAGGGACACGTTTTTCACTTCGCTCCCCAGGAGAATGTCTGTGGAGGTACAGCACGCTGCCCCTGGAGAAGAGCAGGAACCGTTGACCTTCTGGACTGGAAACAGTTGGGAATCAAGAGAGCCGGCCCTGGCAGGCCCCGCGGCCGGTGGCAATACAAGTGTCACCCTCTCCCAGTGCAGAGAGACAGAAGCCTGGCTGCTATGGAGACAGGAGGGGATGAGTAGGACAGGGCGCGTGCTCCACTCTTAGGAAGCAGTCTTTGCAGAAAGCATGCCTGTCCTGAGCCTCTGGGCCCAAGGACACAGCAGCTCCTTGGCCACCTGTCCCTGGGGCAGACATGCGCTAGCCACCAGGCGCCTACGCTGAACTTTCAGAAACAGTTACCTGAAATAACAGGTAGTCAATGCCGTCTTCCTCCAGGATGTGGAAGCCTGGAGGAGGCACGGGGTTTAAGGGGAAGGAGTGGGGATAGTCCACCAAAGCTACCTAATCAGTGCATGGGAAGTTTGCAGGGATCCTGTCACCTATCCTTTCCTGTGGGGAAAGCACTGTCCTAGTCCGCGAGTCCGCCTGAGCGCCAGAGTAAAAGGCCAAGCGACGCCTACATGGGAGATGGTAGTGTGCATAGAGTGCCATCCCTGGCTACGCATGCTACTGTAGGGTTGTGGCTGTGACTGCTTAGTTTGGCCTGGGAGGGTGAACCCAGGACGCGAACATGGAGCCCGGAAAAGCAAGGCCCAAGAGGCACCTGCTCTCCCGCAGCTCTTCTTCCCTGACGCGACTGAAGCCTTGCTGAGGAAGCAGCAGCGAAGTGCTGTTCGCTCCAAGCCAAAGCCTCTGCGAAAGCACAACATTCGCTGAGAAATGTTCTGCGGGCTGCTGCTGCTTGCCTGAGCCCAGTCTCGCGGTGGGAGAACCCGCATACATCGAAAGCCTCTCTGCCTTGGCATCTCCCCTGGGAAAGCACAACGTTCCTTGGGAAATCAGAGTTGGGTTTGGGGATGCTGCTGCTGCTTGCCTGAGCTAGTCTCTGAAGCACGGTGCACGATACCCGCATGGAGCGAAATACTCTTTGCCCTAGCATCCCCTCTGCCTGAGAGAGAAGCCAAGTGTGGGGAAGGCGCAGCACACGGCCCCGGAGAAGAGAAAGAGCCGTTGGCTGTGGGGTGGGGAAACGCTCGGGAAGCAGGATAGCCTGCAGTGGCACGAACAGCAGGCCGGTGGCAAGACAAGTGTCACCCGCTCCCTGCGCGGAGAGATGGAAGCCTGGCTGCTAAGGAGAAATGAGGGGACGACTAGGGCAGAGGCGCGTGCTCCACTCTGAGGAAGGAGTCTGGGCAGAAGGCAGGCCTGTCCTGTGCCTCTGGACCCAAGGGGACAGCATCTCCTTGGCCACCTGTCCCAAGGGCAGACTTGGGCTTGCCACCAGGTGCCATACCCGGAACTCACAGAAACAACCCCATGGAGAAACCGGCAGTCAGATGCCATCTTCCACCAAGATGTGGCAGCGATGTGAGTGGCAGGGGGTCTGCCGGGAAAGAGTGGAGACAGTGACCCACAGTTCCCCATCCCAGTGCACGGGCCGTGTGCAGTGAACCTGTCGCCACTTCTCTCCTGTGTTGAAGGCACTGGCCGAGACCCCGAGTCTGCCTGAGCACCAGAGTAAAAGGCAAAGCCTTACCTACCCCAGGAGATGGTAATAAGCATAGAGGGCCATGCTAGGACACGCACGCTGCTGCAGGGTTGTGACTGTGTCTGCTTAGTTCGGCATAGCAAGGTGAAGCACGGGCGTGAACTTGGAGCCCGGGAAAGCAAGGCCCAAGAGGCACCAGCTCTCCTGCAGCTCGTCTTCCCTGACGCGACTGAAGCCTTGCTGAGGAAGCAGCAGCAAAGTGCTGTTCGCTCCAAGCCAAAGCCTCTGCGAAAGCACAGCATTCGCTGAGAAATGTTCTGCGGGCTGCTGCTGCTTGCCTGAGCCCAGTCTCGCGGTGGGAGAAACCCGTATACAGCAACAACCTCTTTGCCTAGGCATCTCCCCTGGGAAAGCTCACCGTTCCTTGGGAAATCAGAGTTGGGTTTGGGGATGCTGCTGCTGCTTGCCTGAGCTAGTCTCCGAAGCACGGTGCAAGATACCCGCATGGAGCGAAATACTCTTTGCCCTAGCATCCCCTCTGCCTGAGAGAGAAGCCAAGTGTGGGGAAGGCGCAGCACACGGCCCCGGAGAAGAGAAGGAGCCGTTGGCCGTGGGGTCGGGAAACGCTCGGGAAGCAGGATAGCCTGCAGTGGCACGAACAGCAGGCCGGTGGCAAGACAAGTGTCACCCGCTCCCTGCGCGGAGAGATGGAAGCCTGGCTGCTAAGGAGAAATGAGGGGACGACTAGGGCAGAGGCGCGTGCTCCACTCTGAGGAAGGAGTCTGGGCAGAAGGCAGGCCTGTCCTGTGCCTCTGGACCCAAGGGGACAGCATCTCCTTGGCCACCTGTCCCAAGGGCAGACTTGGGCTTGCCACCAGGTGCCATACCCGGAACTCACAGAAACAACCCCATGGAGAAACGGGCAGTCAGATGCCGTCTTCCACCAAGATGTGGCAGCGATGTGAGTGGCAAAGGGTGTGCCGGGAAAGAGTGGAGACAGTGACCCACAGTTCCTCATCCCAGTGTACGGGCCGTGTGCAGTGATCCTGTCGCCACTTCTCTCCTGTGTTGAAGGCACTGGCCGAGACCCCGAGTCTGCCTGAGCACCAGAGTAAAAGGCAAAGCCTTACCTACCCCAGGAGATGGTAATAGGCATAGAGGGCCATGCTAGGACACGCACGCTCCTGCAGGGTTGTGACTGTGTCTGCTTAGTTCGGCAAAGCAAGTTGAAGCCCGGGCGTGATCTTGGAGCCCTGGAAAGCAAGGCCCAAGAGGCATCAGCTCTCCTGCAGCTCGTCTTCCCTGACGCGACTGAAGCCTTGCTGAGGAAGCAGCAGCGAAGTGCTGTTCGCTCCAAGCCAAAGCCTCTGAGAAAGCACAGCATTCGCTGAGAAATGTTCTGCGGGCTGCTGCTGCTTGCCTGAGCCCTGTCTCGCGGTGGGAGAAACCCAAATAAAGCAACAACCTCTTTGCCTAGGCATCTTCCCTGGGAAAGCTCACCGTTCCTTGGGAAATCAGAGTTGGGTTTGGGGATGCTGCTGCTGCTTGCCTGAGCTAGTCTCCGAAACACGGTGCAAGATACCCGCATGGAGCGAAATACTCTTTGCCCTAGCATCCCCTCTGCCTGAGAGAGAAGCCAAGTGTGGGGAAGGCGCAGCACACGGCCCCGAAGAAGAGAAGGAGCCGTTGGCCGTGGAGTCGGGAAACGCTCGGGAAGCAGGATAGCCTGCAGTGGCACGAACAGCAGGCCGGTGGCAAGACAAGTGTCACCTGCTCCCTGCGCGGAGAGATGGAAGCCTGGCTGCTAAGGAGAAATGAGGGGACGACTAGGGCAGAGGCGCGTGCTCCACTCTGAGGAAGGAGTCTGGGCAGAAGGCAGGCCTGTCCTGTGCCTCTGGACCCAAGGGGACAGCATCTCCTTGGCCACCTGTCCCAAGGGCAGACTTGGGCTTGCCACCAGGTGCCATACCCGGAACTCACAGAAACAACCCCATGGAGAAACGGGCAGTCAGATGCCGTCTTCCACCAAGATGTGGCAGCGATGTGAGTGGCAGGGGGTGTGCGGGAAAGAGTGGAGACAGTGACCCACAGTTCCCCATCCCAGTGCACGGGCCGTGTGCAGTGATCCTGTCGCCACTTCTCTCCTGTGTTGAAGGCACTGGCCGAGACCCCGAGTCTGCCTGAGCGCCAAAGCAAAAGGCAAAGCCTTACCTAGCCCTGGGGATGGTAATAGGCATAGAGGGCCATGCTAGGACACGCACGCTGCTGCAGGGTTGTGACTGTGTCTGCTTAGTTCGGCATAGCAAGGGGAAGCCCGGGCGTGAACTTGGAGCCCGGGAAAGCAAGGCCCAAGAGGCACCAGCTCTCCTGCAGCTCGTCTTCCCTGACGCGACTGAAGCCTTGCTGAGGAAGCAGCAGCAAAGTGCTGTTCGCTCCAAGCCAAAGCCTCTGCGAAAGCACAGCATTCGCTGAGAAATGTTCTGCGGGCTGCTGCTGCTTGCCTGAGCCCAGTCTCGCGGTGGGAGAAACCCGTATACAGCAACAACCTCTTTGCCTAGGCATCTCCCCTGGGAAAGCTCACCGTTCCTTGGGAAATCAGAGTTGGGTTTGGGGATGCTGCTGCTGCTTGCCTGAGCTAGTCTCCGAAGCACGGTGCAAGATACCCGCATGGAGCGAAATACTCTTTGCCCTAGCATCCCCTCTGCCTGAGAGAGAAGCCAAGTGTGGGGAAGGCGCAGCACATGGCCCCGGAGAAGAGAAAGAGCCGTTGGCTGTGGGGTGGGGAAACGCTCGGGAAGCAGGATAGCCTGCAGTGGCACGAACAGCAGGCCGGTGGCAAGACAAGTGTCACCCGCTCCCTGCGCGGAGAGATGGAAGCCTGGCTGCTAAGGAGAAATGAGGGGACGACTAGGGCAGAGGCGCGTGCTCCACTCTGAGGAAGGAGTCTGGGCAGAAGGCAGGCCTGTCCTGTGCCTCTGGACCCAAGGGGACAGCATCTCCTTGGCCACCTGTCCCAAGGGCAGACTTGGGCTTGCCACCAGGTGCCATACCCGGAACTCACAGAAACAACCCCATGGAGAAACGGGCAGTCAGATGCCGTCTTCCACCAAGATGTGGCAGCGATGTGAGTGGCAGGGGGTGTGCCGGGAAAGAGTGGAGACAGTGACCCACACTTCCCCATCCCAGTGCACGGGCCGTGTGCAGTGATCCTGTCGCCACTTCTCTCCTGTGTTGAAGGCACTGGCCGAGACCCCGAGTCTGCCTGAGCGCCAAAGCAAAAGGCAAAGCCTTACCTAGCCCTGGGGATGGTAATAGGCATAGAGTGCCATGCTAGGAAACGCAAGCTGCTGCAGGGTTGTGACCGTGTCTGCTTAGTTCGGCATAGCAAGGTGAAACCTGGACGTGAACTTGGAGGCCGGAAAAGCAATTCCCAAGAGGCACCAGCTCTCCCGTGGCTCTTCTTCCCTGCTGCGACAGAGCGAACACCCAAGCCTTTCTGAGGAAGGAGCAGCTAAATACGGTTCATGCCAAGCTAAAAACATCTGCGAAAGCTTAGCAGTCGCTGCGAAATCAGAGTCGGTTCTGCGGGCTGCTGTTGCTGCTTGCCTTAGCCTAGTATTCGCAGCACGATGGGAGAAACCCGCCTAGAGCGAAAGCCTCTTTGCCCTGGCATCTCCTCTGGGAAAGCACAGCATTCTTTGGAAAATCAGAGTCCGGACTGAAGGATGCTCCTGTTTGCCAGAGCTGGTCTCCTCAGCATGGTGCAATGAACCCGCATTGAACAAAATCCTCTATGCCTGGGCATCCCCTCTGCCTGAGAGAGAAGCGCGGTTGCGTCTTTGGAAAGAGCCTTAAGGAAAGGGACACGTTTTTCACTTCGCTCCCCAGGAGAATGTCTGTGGAGGTACAGCACGCTGCCCCTGGAGAAGAGCAGGAACCGTTGACCTTCTGGACTGGAAACAGTTGGGAATCAAGAGAGCCGGCCCTGGCAGGCCCCGCGGCCGGTGGCAATACAAGTGTCACCCTCTCCCAGTGCAGAGAGACAGAAGCCTGGCTGCTATGGAGACAGGAGGGGATGAGTAGGACAGGGCGCGTGCTCCACTCTTAGGAAGCAGTCTTTGCAGAAAGCATGCCTGTCCTGAGCCTCTGGGCCCAAGGACACAGCAGCTCCTTGGCCACCTGTCCCTGGGGCAGACATGCGCTAGCCACCAGGCGCCTACGCTGAACTTTCAGAAACAGTTACCTGAAATAACAGGTAGTCAATGCCGTCTTCCTCCAGGATGTGGAAGCCTGGAGGAGGCACGGGGTTTAAGGGGAAGGAGTGGGGATAGTCCACCAAAGCTACCTAATCAGTGCACGGGCGGTTTGCAGGGATCCTGTCACCTATCCTTTCCTGTGGGGAAAGCACTGTCCTAGTCCGCGAGTCCGCCTGAGCGCCAGAGTAAAAGGCCAAGCGACGCCTACATGGGAGATGGTAGTGTGCATAGAGTGCCATCCCTGGCTACGCATGCTACTGTAGGGTTGTGGCTGTGACTGCTTAGTTTGGCCTGGGAGGGTGAACCCAGGACGCGAACATGGAGCCCGGAAAAGCAAGGCCCAAGAGGCACCTGCTCTCCCGCAGCTCTTCTTCCCTGACGCGACTGAAGCCTTGCTGAGGAAGCAGCAGCGAAGTGCTGTTCGCTCCAAGCCAAAGCCTCTGCGAAAGCACAACATTCGCTGAGAAATGTTCTGCGGGCTGCTGCTGCTTGCCTGAGCCCAGTCTCGCGGTGGGAGAACCCGCATACATCGAAAGCCTCTCTGCCTTGGCATCTCCCCTGGGAAAGCACAACGTTCCTTGGGAAATCAGAGTTGGGTTTGGGGATGCTGCTGCTGCTTGCCTGAGCTAGTCTCCGAAGCACGGTGCACGATACCCGCATGGAGCGAAATACTCTTTGCCCTAGCATCCCCTCTGCCTGAGAGAGAAGCCAAGTGTGGGGAAGGCGCAGCACACGGCCCCGGAGAAGAGAAAGAGCCGTTGGCTGTGGGGTGGGGAAACGCTCGGGAAGCAGGATAGCCTGCAGTGGCACGAACAGCAGGCCGGTGGCAAGACAAGTGTCACCCGCTCCCTGCGCGGAGAGATGGAAGCCTGGCTGCTAAGGAGAAATGAGGGGACGACTAGGGCAGAGGCGCGTGCTCCACTCTGAGGAAGGAGTCTGGGCAGAAGGCAGGCCTGTCCTGTGCCTCTGGACCCAAGGGGACAGCATCTCCTTGGCCACCTGTCCCAAGGGCAGACTTGGGCTTGCCACCAGGTGCCATACCCGGAACTCACAGAAACAACCCCATGGAGAAACCGGCAGTCAGATGCCATCTTCCACCAAGATGTGGCAGCGATGTGAGTGGCAGGGGGTCTGCCGGGAAAGAGTGGAGACAGTGACCCACAGTTCCCCATCCCAGTGCACGGGCCGTGTGCAGTGATCCTGTCGCCACTTCTCTCCTGTGTTGAAGGCACTGGCCGAGACCCCGAGTCTGCCTGAGCACCAGAGTAAAAGGCAAAGCCTTACCTACCCCAGGAGATGGTAATAGGCATAGAGGGCCATGCTAGGACACGCACGCTGCTGCAGGGTTGTGACTGTGTCTGCTTAGTTCGGCAAAGCAAGTTGAAGCCCGGGCGTGATCTTGGAGCCCGGGAAAGCAAGGCCCAAGAGGCATCAGCTCTCCTGCAGCTCGTCTTCCCTGACGCGACTGAAGCCTTGCTGAGGAAGCAGCAGCGAAGTGCTGTTCGCTCCAAGCCAAAGCCTCTGCGAAAGCACAGCATTCGCTGAGAAATGTTCTGCGGGCTGCTGCTGCTTGCCTGAGCCCTGTCTCGCGGTGGGAGAAACCCAAATAAAGCAACAACCTCTTTGCCTAGGCATCTTCCCTGGGAAAGCTCACCGTTCCTTGGGAAATCAGAGTTGGGTTTGGGGATGCTGCTGCTGCTTGCCTGAGCTAGTCTCCGAAACACGGTGCAAGATACCCGCATGGAGCGAAATACTCTTTGCCCTAGCATCCCCTCTGCCTGAGAGAGAAGCCAAGTGTGGGGAAGGCGCAGCACACGGCCCCAAAGAAGAGAAGGAGCCGTTGGCCGTGGAGTCGGGAAACGCTCGGGAAGCAGGATAGCCTGCAGTGGCACGAACAGCAGGCCGGTGGCAAGACAAGTGTCACCCGCTCCCTGCGCGGAGAGATGGAAGCCTGGCTGCTAAGGAGAAATGAGGGGACGACTAGGGCAGAGGCGCGTGCTCCACTCTGAGGAAGGAGTCTGGGCAGAAGGCAGGCCTGTCCTGTGCCTCTGGACCCAAGGGGACAGCATCTCCTTGGCCACCTGTCCCAAGGGCAGACTTGGGCTTGCCACCAGGTGCCATACCCGGAACTCACAGAAACAACCCCATGGAGAAACGGGCAGTCAGATGCCGTCTTCCACCAAGATGTGGCAGCGATGTGAGTGGCAGGGGGTGTGCCGGGAAAGAGTGGAGACAGTGACCCACAGTTCCCCATCCCAGTGCACGGGCCGTGTGCAGTGATCCTGTCGCCACTTCTCTCCTGTGTTGAAGGCACTGGCCGAGACCCCGAGTCTGCCTGAGCGCCAAAGCAAAAGGCAAAGCCTTACCTAGCCCTGGGGATGGTAATAGGCATAGAGTGCCATGCTAGGAAACGCAAGCTGCTGCAGGGTTGTGACCATGTCTGCTTAGTTCGGCATAGCAAGGTGAAACCTGGACGTGAACTTGGAGGCCGGAAAAGCAATTCCCAAGAGGCACCAGCTCTCCCGTGGCTCTTCTTCCCTGCTGCGACAGAGCGAACACCCAAGCCTTTCTGAGGAAGGAGCAGCTAAATACGGTTCATGCCAAGCTAAAAACATCTGCGAAAGCTTAGCAGTCGCTGCGAAATCAGAGTCGGTTCTGCGGGCTGCTGTTGCTGCTTGCCTTAGCCTAGTATTCGCAGCACGATGGGAGAAACCCGCCTAGAGCGAAAGCCTCTTTGCCCTGGCATCTCCTCTGGGAATGCACAGCATTCTTTGGAAAATCAGAGTCCGGACTGAAGGATGCTCCTGTTTGCCAGAGCTGGTCTCCTCAGCATGGTGCAATGAACCCGAATTGAACAAAATCCTCTATGCCTGGGCATCCCCTCTGCCTGAGAGAGAAGCGCGGTTGCGTCTTTGGAAAGAGCCTTAAGGAAAGGGACACGTTTTTCACTTCGCTCCCCAGGAGAATGTCTGTGGAGGTACAGCACGCTGCCCCTGGAGAAGAGCAGGAACCGTTGACCTTCTGGACTGGAAACAGTTGGGAATCAAGAGAGCCGGCCCTGGCAGGCCCCGCGGCCGGTGGCAATACAAGTGTCACCCTCTCCCAGTGCAGAGAGACAGAAGCCTGGCTGCTATGGAGACAGGAGGGGATGAGTAGGACAGGGCGCGTGCTCCACTCTTAGGAAGCAGTCTTTGCAGAAAGCATGCCTGTCCTGAGCCTCTGGGCCCAAGGACACAGCAGCTCCTTGGCCACCTGTCCCTGGGGCAGACATGCGCTAGCCACCAGGCGCCTACGCTGAACTTTCAGAAACAGTTACCTGAAATAACAGGTAGTCAATGCCGTCTTCCTCCAGGATGTGGAAGCCTGGAGGAGGCACGGGGTTTAAGGGGAAGGAGTGGGGATAGTCCACCAAAGCTACCTAATCAGTGCACGGGCGGTTTGCAGGGATCCTGTCACCTATCCTTTCCTGTGGGGAAAGCACTGTCCTAGTCCGCGAGTCCGCCTGAGCGCCAGAGTAAAAGGCCAAGCGACGCCTACATGGGAGATGGTAGTGTGCATAGAGTGCCATCCCTGGCTACGCATGCTACTGTAGGGTTGTGGCTGTGACTGCTTAGTTTGGCCTGGGAGGGTGAACCCAGGACGCGAACATGGAGCCCGGAAAAGCAAGGCCCAAGAGGCACCTGCTCTCCCGCAGCTCTTCTTCCCTGACGCGACTGAAGCCTTGCTGAGGAAGCAGCAGCGAAGTGCTGTTCGCTCCAAGCCAAAGCCTCTGCGAAAGCACAACATTCGCTGAGAAATGTTCTGCGGGCTGCTGCTGCTTGCCTGAGCCCAGTCTCGCGGTGGGAGAACCCGCATACATCGAAAGCCTCTCTGCCTAGGCATCTCCCCTGGGAAAGCACAACGTTCCTTGGGAAATCAGAGTTGGGTTTGGGGATGCTGCTGCTGCTTGCCTGAGCTAGTCTCCGAAGCACGGTGCACGATACCCGCATGGAGCGAAATACTCTTTGCCCTAGCATCCCCTCTGCCTGAGAGAGAAGCCAAGTGTGGGGAAGGCGCAGCACACGGCCCCGGAGAAGAGAAAGAGCCGTTGGCTGTGGGGTGGGGAAACGCTCGGGAAGCAGGATAGCCTGCAGTGGCACGAACAGCAGGCCGGTGGCAAGACAAGTGTCACCCGCTCCCTGCGCGGAGAGATGGAAGCCTGGCTGCTAAGGAGAAATGAGGGGACGACTAGGGCAGAGGCGCGTGCTCCACTCTGAGGAAGGAGTCTGGGCAGAAGGCAGGCCTGTCCTGTGCCTCTGGACCCAAGGGGACAGCATCTCCTTGGCCACCTGTCCCAAGGGCAGACTTGGGCTTGCCACCAGGTGCCATACCCGGAACTCACAGAAACAACCCCATGGAGAAACCGGCAGTCAGATGCCATCTTCCACCAAGATGTGGCAGCGATGTGAGTGGCAGGGGGTCTGCCGGGAAAGAGTGGAGACAGTGACCCACAGTTCCCCATCCCAGTGCACGGGCCGTGTGCAGTGATCCTGTCGCCACTTCTCTCCTGTGTTGAAGGCACTGGCCGAGACCCCGAGTCTGCCTGAGCACCAGAGTAAAAGGCAAAGCCTTACCTACCCCAGGAGATGGTAATAGGCATAGAGGGCCATGCTAGGACACGCACGCTCCTGCAGGGTTGTGACTGTGTCTGCTTAGTTCGGCAAAGCAAGTTGAAGCCCGGGCGTGATCTTGGAGCCCGGGAAAGCAAGGCCCAAGAGGCATCAGCTCTCCTGCAGCTCGTCTTCCCTGACGCGACTGAAGCCTTGCTGAGGAAGCAGCAGCGAAGTGCTGTTCGCTCCAAGCCAAAGCCTCTGCGAAAGCACAGCATTCGCTGAGAAATGTTCTGCGGGCTGCTGCTGCTTGCCTGAGCCCTGTCTCGCGGTGGGAGAAACCCAAATAAAGCAACAACCTCTTTGCCTAGGCATCTTCCCTGGGAAAGCTCACCGTTCCTTGGGAAATCAGAGATGGGTTTGGGGATGCTGCTGCTGCTTGCCTGAGCTAGTCTCCGAAGCACGGTGCAAGATACCCGCATGGAGCGAAATACTCTTTGCCCTAGCATCCCCTCTGCCTGAGAGAGAAGCCAAGTGTGGGGAAGGCGCAGCACACGGCCCCGGAGAAGAGAAGGAGCCGTTGGCTGTGGGGTCGGGAAACGCTCGGGAAGCAGGATAGCCTGCAGTGGCACGAACAGCAGGCCGGTGGCAAGACAAGTGTCACCCGCTCCCTGCGCGGAGAGATGGAAGCCTGGCTGCTAAGGAGAAATGAGGGGACGACTAGGGCAGAGGCGCGTGCTCCACTCTGAGGAAGGAGTCTGGGCAGAAGGCAGGCCTGTCCTGTGCCTCTGGACCCAAGGGGACAGCATCTCCTTGGCCACCTGTCCCAAGGGCAGACTTGGGCTTGCCACCAGGTGCCATACCCGGAACTCACAGAAACAACCCCATGGAGAAACCGGCAGTCAGATGCCATCTTCCACCAAGATGTGGCAGCGATGTGAGTGGCAGGGGGTGTGCCGGGAAAGAGTGGAGACAGTGACCCACAGTTCCCCATCCCAGTGCACGGGCCGTGTGCAGTGATCCTGTCGCCACTTCTCTCCTGTGTTGAAGGCACTGGCCGAGACCCCGAGTCTGCCTGAGCACCAGAGTAAAAGGCAAAGCCTTACCTACCCCAGGAGATGGTAATAGGCATAGAGGGCCATGCTAGGACACGCACGCTCCTGCAGGGTTGTGACTGTGTCTGCTTAGTTCGGCAAAGCAAGTTGAAGCCCGGGCGTGATCTTGGAGCCCGGGAAAGCAAGGCCCAAGAGGCATCAGCTCTCCTGCAGCTCGTCTTCCCTGACGCGACTGAAGCCTTGCTGAGGAAGCAGCAGCGAAGTGCTGTTCGCTCCAAGCCAAAGCCTCTGCGAAAGCACAGCATTCGCTGAGAAATGTTCTGCGGGCTGCTGCTGCTTGCCTGAGCCCTGTCTCGCGGTGGGAGAAACCCAAATAAAGCAACAACCTCTTTGCCTAGGCATCTTCCCTGGGAAAGCTCACCGTTCCTTGGGAAATCAGAGTTGGGTTTGGGGATGCTGCTGCTGCTTGCCTGAGCTAGTCTCCGAAACACGGTGCAAGTACCCGCATGGAGCGAAATACTCTTTGCCCTAGCATCCCCTCTGCCTGAGAGAGAAGCCAAGTGTGGGGAAGGCGCAGCACACGGCCCCGAAGAAGAGAAGGAGCCGTTGGCCGTGGAGTCGGGAAACGCTCGGGAAGCAGGATAGCCTGCAGTGGCACGAACAGCAGGCCGGTGGCAAGACAAGTGTCACCCGCTCCCTGCGCGGAGAGATGGAAGCCTGGCTGCTAAGGAGAAATGAGGGGACGACTAGGGCAGAGGCGCGTGCTCCACTCTGAGGAAGGAGTCTGGGCAGAAGGCAGGCCTGTCCTGTGCCTCTGGACCCAAGGGGACAGCATCACCTTGGCCACCTGTCCCAAGGGCAGACTTGGGCTTGCCACCAGGTGCCATACCCGGAACTCACAGAAACAACCCCATGGAGAAACGGGCAGTCAGATGCCGTCTTCCACCAAGATGTGGCAGCGATGTGAGTGGCAGGGGGTGTGCCGGGAAAGAGTGGAGACAGTGACCCAGAGTTCCCCATCCCAGTGCACGGGCCGTGTGCAGTGATCCTGTCGCCACTTCTCTCCTGTGTTGAAGGCACTAGCCGAGACCCCGAGTCTGCCTGAGCGCCAAAGCAAAAGGCAAAGCCTTACCTAGCCCTGGGGATGGTAATAGGCATAGAGGGCCATGCTAGGACACGCACGCTGCTGCAGGGTTGTGACTGTGTCTGCTTAGTTCGGCATAGCAAGGGGAAGCCCGGGCGTGAACTTGGACCCCGGGAAAGCAAGGCCCAAGAGGCACCAGCTCTCCTGCAGCTCGTCTTCCCTGACGCGACTGAAGCCTTGCTGAGGAAGCAGCGGCAAAGTGCTGTTCGCTCCAAGCCAAAGCCTCTGCGAAAGCACAACATTCGCTGAGAAATGTTCTGCGGGCTGCTGCTGCTTTCCTGAGCCCAGTCTCGCGGTGGGAGAAACCCGTATACAGCAACAACCTCTTTGCCTAGGCATCTCCCCTGGGAAAGCTCACCGTTCCTTGGGAAATCAGAGTTGGGTTTGGGGATGCTGCTGCTGCTTGCCTGAGCTAGTCTCCGAAGCACGGTGCAAGATACCCGCATGGAGCGAAATACTCTTTGCCCTAGCATCCCCTCTGCCTGAGAGAGAAGCCAAGTGTGGGGAAGGCGCAGCACATGGCCCCGGAGAAGAGAAAGAGCCGTTGGCTGTGGGGTGGGGAAACGCTCGGGAAGCAGGATAGCCTGCAGTGGCACGAACAGCAGGCCGGTGGCAAGACAAGTGTCACCCGCTCCCTGCGCGGAGAGATGGAAGCCTGGCTGCTAAGGAGAAATGAGGGGACGACTAGGGCAGAGGCGCGTGCTCCACTCTGAGGAAGGAGTCTGGGCAGAAGGCAGGCCTGTCCTGTGCCTCTGGACCCAAGGGGACAGCATCTCCTTGGCCACCTGTCCCAAGGGCAGACTTGGGCTTGCCACCAGGTGCCATACCCGGAACTCACAGAAACAACCCCATGGAGAAACGGGCAGTCAGATGCCGTCTTCCACCAAGATGTGGCAGCGATGTGAGTGGCAGGGGGTGTGCCGGGAAAGAGTGGAGACAGTGACCCACACTTCCCCATCCCAGTGCACGGGCCGTGTGCAGTGATCCTGTCGCCACTTCTCTCCTGTGTTGAAGGCACTGGCCGAGACCCCGAGTCTGCCTGAGCGCCAAAGCAAAAGGCAAAGCCTTACCTAGCCTTGGGGATGGTAATAGGCATAGAGTGCCATGCTAGGAAACGCAAGCTGCTGCAGGGTTGTGACCATGTCTGCTTAGTTCGGCATAGCAATGTGAAACCTGGACGTGAACTTGGAGGCCGGAAAAGCAATTCCCAAGAGGCACCAGCTCTCCCGTGGCTCTTCTTCCCTGCTGCGACAGAGCGAACACCCAAGCCTTTCTGAGGAAGGAGCAGCTAAATACGGTTCATGCCAAGCTAAAAACATCTGCGAAAGCTTAGCAGTCGCTGCGAAATCAGAGTCGGTTCTGCGGGTTGCTGTTGCTGCTTGCCTTAGCCTAGTATTCGCAGCACGATGGGAGAAACCCGCCTAGAGCGAAAGCCTCTTTGCCCTGGCATCTCCTCTGGGAAAGCACAGCATTCTTTGGAAAATCAGAGTCCGGACTGAAGGATGCTCCTGTTTGCCAGAGCTGGTCTCCTCAGCATGGTGCAATGAACCCGCATTGAACAAAATCCTCTATGCCTGGGCATCCCCTCTGCCTGAGAGAGAAGCGCGGTTGCGTCTTTGGAAAGAGCCTTAAGGAAAGGGACACGTTTTTCACTTCGCTCCCCAGGAGAATGTCTGTGGAGGTACAGCACGCTGCCCCTGGAGAAGAGCAGGAACCGTTGACCTTCTGGACTGGAAACAGTTGGGAATCAAGAGAGCCGGCCCTGGCAGGCCCCGCGGCCGGTGGCAATACAAGTGTCACCCTCTCCCAGTGCAGAGAGACAGAAGCCTGGCTGCTATGGAGACAGGAGGGGATGAGTAGGACAGGGCGCGTGCTCCACTCTTAGGAAGCAGTCTTTGCAGAAAGCATGCCTGTCCTGAGCCTCTGGGCCCAAGGACACAGCAGCTCCTTGGCCACCTGTCCCTGGGGCAGACATGCGCTAGCCACCAGGCGCCTACGCTGAACTTTCAGAAACAGTTACCTGAAATAACAGGTAGTCAATGCCGTCTTCCTCCAGGATGTGGAAGCCTGGAGGAGGCACGGGGTTTAAGGGGAAGGAGTGGGGATAGTCCACCAAAGCTACCTATTCAGTGCATGGGAAGTTTGCAGGGATCCTGTCACCTATCCTTTCCTGTGGGGAAAGCACTGTCCTAGTCCGCGAGTCCGCCTGAGCGCCAGAGTAAAAGGCCAAGCGACGCCTACATGGGAGATGGTAGTGTGCATAGAGTGCCATCCCTGGCTACGCATGCTACTGTAGGGTTGTGGCTGTGACTGCTTAGTTTGGCCTGGGAGGGTGAACCCAGGACGCGAACATGGAGCCCGGAAAAGCAAGGCCCAAGAGGCACCTGCTCTCCCGCAGCTCTTCTTCCCTGACGCGACTGAAGCCTTGCTGAGGAAGCAGCAGCGAAGTGCTGTTCGCTCCAAGCCAAAGCCTCTGCGAAAGCACAACATTCGCTGAGAAATGTTCTGCGGGCTGCTGCTGCTTGCCTGAGCCCAGTCTCGCGGTGGGAGAACCCGCATACATCGAAAGCCTCTCTGCCTTGGCATCTCCCCTGGGAAAGCACAACGTTCCTTGGGAAATCAGAGTTGGGTTTGGGGATGCTGCTGCTGCTTGCCTGAGCTAGTCTCTGAAGCACGGTGCACGATACCCGCATGGAGCGAAATACTCTTTGCCCTAGCATCCCCTCTGCCTGAGAGAGAAGCCAAGTGTGGGGAAGGCGCAGCACACGGCCCCGGAGAAGAGAAAGAGCCGTTGGCTGTGGGGTGGGGAAACGCTCGGGAAGCAGGATAGCCTGCAGTGGCACGAACAGCAGGCCGGTGGCAAGACAAGTGTCACCCGCTCCCTGCGCGGAGAGATGGAAGCCTGGCTGCTAAGGAGAAATGAGGGGACGACTAGGGCAGAGGCGCGTGCTCCACTCTGAGGAAGGAGTCTGGGCAGAAGGCAGGCCTGTCCTGTGCCTCTGGACCCAAGGGGACAGCATCTCCTTGGCCACCTGTCCCAAGGGCAGACTTGGGCTTGCCACCAGGTGCCATACCCGGAACTCACAGAAACAACCCCATGGAGAAACCGGCAGTCAGATGCCATCTTCCACCAAGATGTGGCAGCGATGTGAGTGGCAGGGGGTCTGCCGGGAAAGAGTGGAGACAGTGACCCACAGTTCCCCATCCCAGTGCACGGGCCGTGTGCAGTGAACCTGTCGCCACTTCTCTCCTGTGTTGAAGGCACTGGCCGAGACCCCGAGTCTGCCTGAGCACCAGAGTAAAAGGCAAAGCCTTACCTACCCCAGGAGATGGTAATAAGCATAGAGGGCCATGCTAGGACACGCACGCTGCTGCAGGGTTGTGACTGTGTCTGCTTAGTTCGGCATAGCAAGGTGAAGCACGGGCGTGAACTTGGAGCCCGGGAAAGCAAGGCCCAAGAGGCACCAGCTCTCCTGCAGCTCGTCTTCCCTGACGCGACTGAAGCCTTGCTGAGGAAGCAGCAGCGAAGTGCTGTTCGCTCCAAGCCAAAGCCTCTGCGAAAGCACAGCATTCGCTGAGAAATGTTCTGCGGGCTGCTGCTGCTTGCCTGAGCCCAGTCTCGCGGTGGGAGAAACCCGTATACAGCAACAACCTCTTTGCCTAGGCATCTCCCCTGGGAAAGCTCACCGTTCCTTGGGAAATCAGAGTTGGGTTTGGGGATGCTGCTGCTGCTTGCCTGAGCTAGTCTCCGAAGCACGGTGCAAGATACCCGCATGGAGCGAAATACTCTTTGCCCTAGCATCCCCTCTGCCTGAGAGAGAAGCCAAGTGTGGGGAAGGCGCAGCACACGGCCCCGGAGAAGAGAAGGAGCCGTTGGCCGTGGGGTCGGGAAACGCTCGGGAAGCAGGATAGCCTGCAGTGGCACGAACAGCAGGCCGGTGGCAAGACAAGTGTCACCCGCTCCCTGCGCGGAGAGATGGAAGCCTGGCTGCTAAGGAGAAATGAGGGGACGACTAGGGCAGAGGCGCGTGCTCCACTCTGAGGAAGGAGTCTGGGCAGAAGGCAGGCCTGTCCTGTGCCTCTGGACCCAAGGGGACAGCATCTCCTTGGCCACCTGTCCCAAGGGCAGACTTGGGCTTGCCACCAGGTGCCATACCCGGAACTCACAGAAACAACCCCATGGAGAAACGGGCAGTCAGATGCCGTCTTCCACCAAGATGTGGCAGCGATGTGAGTGGCAAAGGGTGTGCCGGGAAAGAGTGGAGACAGTGACCCACAGTTCCTCATCCCAGTGTACGGGCCGTGTGCAGTGATCCTGTCGCCACTTCTCTCCTGTGTTGAAGGCACTGGCCGAGACCCCGAGTCTGCCTGAGCACCAGAGTAAAAGGCAAAGCCTTACCTACCCCAGGAGATGGTAATAGGCATAGAGGGCCATGCTAGGACACGCACGCTCCTGCAGGGTTGTGACTGTGTCTGCTTAGTTCGGCAAAGCAAGTTGAAGCCCGGGCGTGATCTTGGAGCCCGGGAAAGCAAGGCCCAAGAGGCATCAGCTCTCCTGCAGCTCGTCTTCCCTGACGCGACTGAAGCCTTGCTGAGGAAGCAGCAGCGAAGTGCTGTTCGCTCCAAGCCAAAGCCTCTGAGAAAGCACAGCATTCGCTGAGAAATGTTCTGCGGGCTGCTGCTGCTTGCCTGAGCCCTGTCTCGCGGTGGGAGAAACCCAAATAAAGCAACAACCTCTTTGCCTAGGCATCTTCCCTGGGAAAGCTCACCGTTCCTTGGGAAATCAGAGTTGGGTTTGGGGATGCTGCTGCTGCTTGCCTGAGCTAGTCTCCGAAACACGGTGCAAGATACCCGCATGGAGCGAAATACTCTTTGCCCTAGCATCCCCTCTGCCTGAGAGAGAAGCCAAGTGTGGGGAAGGCGCAGCACACGGCCCCGAAGAAGAGAAGGAGCCGTTGGCCGTGGAGTCGGGAAACGCTCGGGAAGCAGGATAGCCTGCAGTGGCACGAACAGCAGGCCGGTGGCAAGACAAGTGTCACCCGCTCCCTGCGCGGAGAGATGGAAGCCTGGCTGCTAAGGAGAAATGAGGGGACGACTAGGGCAGAGGCGCGTGCTCCACTCTGAGGAAGGAGTCTGGGCAGAAGGCAGGCCTGTCCTGTGCCTCTGGACCCAAGGGGACAGCATCTCCTTGGCCACCTGTCCCAAGGGCAGACTTGGGCTTGCCACCAGGTGCCATACCCGGAACTCACAGAAACAACCCCATGGAGAAACGGGCAGTCAGATGCCGTCTTCCACCAAGATGTGGCAGCGATGTGAGTGGCAGGGGGTGTGCGGGAAAGAGTGGAGACAGTGACCCACAGTTCCCCATCCCAGTGCACGGGCCGTGTGCAGTGATCCTGTCGCCACTTCTCTCCTGTGTTGAAGGCACTGGCCGAGACCCCGAGTCTGCCTGAGCGCCAAAGCAAAAGGCAAAGCCTTACCTAGCCCTGGGGATGGTAATAGGCATAGAGGGCCATGCTAGGACACGCACGCTGCTGCAGGGTTGTGACTGTGTCTGCTTAGTTCGGCATAGCAAGGGGAAGCCCGGGCGTGAACTTGGAGCCCGGGAAAGCAAGGCCCAAGAGGCACCAGCTCTCCTGCAGCTCGTCTTCCCTGACGCGACTGAAGCCTTGCTGAGGAAGCAGCAGCAAAGTGCTGTTCGCTCCAAGCCAAAGCCTCTGCGAAAGCACAGCATTCGCTGAGAAATGTTCTGCGGGCTGCTGCTGCTTGCCTGAGCCCAGTCTCGCGGTGGGAGAAACCCGTATACAGCAACAACCTCTTTGCCTAGGCATCTCCCCTGGGAAAGCTCACCGTTCCTTGGGAAATCAGAGTTGGGTTTGGGGATGCTGCTGCTGCTTGCCTGAGCTAGTCTCCGAAGCACGGTGCAAGATACCCGCATGGAGCGAAATACTCTTTGCCCTAGCATCCCCTCTGCCTGAGAGAGAAGCCAAGTGTGGGGAAGGCGCAGCACACGGCCCCGGAGAAGAGAAGGAGCCGTTGGCCGTGGGGTCGGGAAACGCTCGGGAAGCAGGATAGCCTGCAGTGGCACGAACAGCAGGCCGGTGGCAAGACAAGTGTCACCCGCTCCCTGCGCGGAGAGATGGAAGCCTGGCTGCTAAGGAGAAATGAGGGGACGACTAGGGCAGAGGCGCGTGCTCCACTCTGAGGAAGGAGTCTGGGCAGAAGGCAGGCCTGTCCTGTGCCTCTGGACCCAAGGGGACAGCATCTCCTTGGCCACCTGTCCCAAGGGCAGACTTGGGCTTGCCACCAGGTGCCATACCCGGAACTCACAGAAACAACCCCATGGAGAAACGGGCAGTCAGATGCCGTCTTCCACCAAGATGTGGCAGCGATGTGAGTGGCAAAGGGTGTGCCGGGAAAGAGTGGAGACAGTGACCCACAGTTCCTCATCCCAGTGTACGGGCCGTGTGCAGTGATCCTGTCGCCACTTCTCTCCTGTGTTGAAGGCACTGGCCGAGACCCCGAGTCTGCCTGAGCACCAGAGTAAAAGGCAAAGCCTTACCTACCCCAGGAGATGGTAATAGGCATAGAGGGCCATGCTAGGACACACACGCTCCTGCAGGGTTGTGACTGTGTCTGCTTAGTTCGGCAAAGCAAGTTGAAGCCCGGGCGTGATCTTGGAGCCCTGGAAAGCAAGGCCCAAGAGGCATCAGCTCTCCTGCAGCTCGTCTTCCCTGACGCGACTGAAGCCTTGCTGAGGAAGCAGCAGCGAAGTGCTGTTCGCTCCAAGCCAAAGCCTCTGAGAAAGCACAGCATTCGCTGAGAAATGTTCTGCGGGCTGCTGCTGCTTGCCTGAGCCCTGTCTCGCGGTGGGAGAAACCCAAATAAAGCAACAACCTCTTTGCCTAGGCATCTTCCCTGGGAAAGCTCACCGTTCCTTGGGAAATCAGAGTTGGGTTTGGGGATGCTGCTGCTGCTTGCCTGAGCTAGTCTCCGAAACACGGTGCAAGATACCCGCATGGAGCGAAATACTCTTTGCCCTAGCATCCCCTCTGCCTGAGAGAGAAGCCAAGTGTGGGGAAGGCGCAGCACACGGCCCCGAAGAAGAGAAGGAGCCGTTGGCCGTGGAGTCGGGAAACGCTCGGGAAGCAGGATAGCCTGCAGTGGCACGAACAGCAGGCCGGTGGCAAGACAAGTGTCACCTGCTCCCTGCGCGGAGAGATGGAAGCCTGGCTGCTAAGGAGAAATGAGGGGACGACTAGGGCAGAGGCGCGTGCTCCACTCTGAGGAAGGAGTCTGGGCAGAAGGCAGGCCTGTCCTGTGCCGCTTGACCCAAGGGGACAGCATCTCCTTGGCCACCTGTCCCAAGGGCAGACTTGGGCTTGCCACCAGGTGCCATACCCGGAACTCACAGAAACAACCCCATGGAGAAACGGGCAGTCAGATGCCGTCTTCCACCAAGATGTGGCAGCGATGTGAGTGGCAGGGTGTGTGCGGGAAAGAGTGGAGACAGTGACCCACAGTTCCCCATCCCAGTGCACGGGCCGTGTGCAGTGATCCTGTCGCCACTTCTCTCCTGTGTTGAAGGCACTGGCCGAGACCCCGAGTCTGCCTGAGCGCCAAAGCAAAAGGCAAAGCCTTACCTAGCCCTGGGGATGGTAATAGGCATAGAGGGCCATGCTAGGACACGCACGCTGCTGCAGGGTTGTGACTGTGTCTGCTTAGTTCGGCATAGCAAGGGGAAGCCCGGGCGTGAACTTGGAGCCCGGGAAAGCAAGGCCCAAGAGGCACCAGCTCTCCTGCAGCTCGTCTTCCCTGACGCGACTGAAGCCTTGCTGAGGAAGCAGCAGCAAAGTGCTGTTCGCTCCAAGCCAAAGCCTCTGCGAAAGCACAGCATTCGCTGAGAAATGTTCTGCGGGCTGCTGCTGCTTGCCTGAGCCCAGTCTCGCGGTGGGAGAAACCCGTATACAGCAACAACCTCTTTGCCTAGGCATCTCCCCTGGGAAAGCTCACCGTTCCTTGGGAAATCAGAGTTGGGTTTGGGGATGCTGCTGCTGCTTGCCTGAGCTAGTCTCCGAAGCACGGTGCAAGATACCCGCATGGAGCGAAATACTCTTTGCCCTAGCATCCCCTCTGCCTGAGAGAGAAGCCAAGTGTGGGGAAGGCGCAGCACATGGCCCCGGAGAAGAGAAAGAGCCGTTGGCTGTGGGGTGGGGAAACGCTCGGGAAGCAGGATAGCCTGCAGTGGCACGAACAGCAGGCCGGTGGCAAGACAAGTGTCACCCGCTCCCTGCGCGGAGAGATGGAAGCCTGGCTGCTAAGGAGAAATGAGGGGACGACTAGGGCAGAGGCGCGTGCTCCACTCTGAGGAAGGAGTCTGGGCAGAAGGCAGGCCTGTCCTGTGCCTCTGGACCCAAGGGGACAGCATCTCCTTGGCCACCTGTCCCAAGGGCAGACTTGGGCTTGCCACCAGGTGCCATACCCGGAACTCACAGAAACAACCCCATGGAGAAACGGGCAGTCAGATGCCGTCTTCCACCAAGATGTGGCAGCGATGTGAGTGGCAGGGGGTGTGCCGGGAAAGAGTGGAGACAGTGACCCACAGTTCCCCATCCCAGTGCACGGGCCGTGTGCAGTGATCCTGTCGCCACTTCTCTCCTGTGTTGAAGGCACTGGCCGAGACCCCGAGTCTGCCTGAGCGCCAAAGCAAAAGGCAAAGCCTTACCTAGCCCTGGGGATGGTAATAGGCATAGAGTGCCATGCTAGGAAACGCAAGCTGCTGCAGGGTTGTGACCGTGTCTGCTTAGTTCGGCATAGCAAGGTGAAACCTGGACGTGAACTTGGAGGCCGGAAAAGCAATTCCCAAGAGGCACCAGCTCTCCCGTGGCTCTTCTTCCCTGCTGCGACAGAGCGAACACCCAAGCCTTTCTGAGGAAGGAGCAGCTAAATACGGTTCATGCCAAGCTAAAAACATCTGCGAAAGCTTAGCAGTCGCTGCGAAATCAGAGTCGGTTCTGCGGGCTGCTGTTGCTGCTTGCCTTAGCCTAGTATTCGCAGCACGATGGGAGAAACCCGCCTAGAGCGAAAGCCTCTTTGCCCTGGCATCTCCTCTGGGAAAGCACAGCATTCTTTGGAAAATCAGAGTCCGGACTGAAGGATGCTCCTGTTTGCCAGAGCTGGTCTCCTCAGCATGGTGCAATGAACCCGCATTGAACAAAATCCTCTATGCCTGGGCATCCCCTCTGCCTGAGAGAGAAGCGCGGTTGCGTCTTTGGAAAGAGCCTTAAGGAAAGGGACACGTTTTTCACTTCGCTCCCCAGGAGAATGTCTGTGGAGGTACAGCACGCTGCCCCTGGAGAAGAGCAGGAACCGTTGACCTTCTGGACTGGAAACAGTTGGGAATCAAGAGAGCCGGCCCTGGCAGGCCCCGCGGCCGGTGGCAATACAAGTGTCACCCTCTCCCAGTGCAGAGAGACAGAAGCCTGGCTGCTATGGAGACAGGAGGGGATGAGTAGGACAGGGCGCGTGCTCCACTCTTAGGAAGCAGTCTTTGCAGAAAGCATGCCTGTCCTGAGCCTCTGGGCCCAAGGACACAGCAGCTCCTTGGCCACCTGTCCCTGGGGCAGACATGCGCTAGCCACCAGGCGCCTACGCTGAACTTTCAGAAACAGTTACCTGAAATAACAGGTAGTCAATGCCGTCTTCCTCCAGGATGTGGAAGCCTGGAGGAGGCACGGGGTTTAAGGGGAAGGAGTGGGGATAGTCCACCAAAGCTACCTAATCAGTGCACGGGCGGTTTGCAGGGATCCTGTCACCTATCCTTTCCTGTGGGGAAAGCACTGTCCTAGTCCGCGAGTCCGCCTGAGCGCCAGAGTAAAAGGCCAAGCGACGCCTACATGGGAGATGGTAGTGTGCATAGAGTGCCATCCCTGGCTACGCATGCTACTGTAGGGTTGTGGCTGTGACTGCTTAGTTTGGCCTGGGAGGGTGAACCCAGGACGCGAACATGGAGCCCGGAAAAGCAAGGCCCAAGAGGCACCTGCTCTCCCGCAGCTCTTCTTCCCTGACGCGACTGAAGCCTTGCTGAGGAAGCAGCAGCGAAGTGCTGTTCGCTCCAAGCCAAAGCCTCTGCGAAAGCACAACATTCGCTGAGAAATGTTCTGCGGGCTGCTGCTGCTTGCCTGAGCCCAGTCTCGCGGTGGGAGAACCCGCATACATCGAAAGCCTCTCTGCCTAGGCATCTCCCCTGGGAAAGCACAACGTTCCTTGGGAAATCAGAGTTGGGTTTGGGGATGCTGCTGCTGCTTGCCTGAGCTAGTCTCCGAAGCACGGTGCACGATACCCGCATGGAGCGAAATACTCTTTGCCCTAGCATCCCCTCTGCCTGAGAGAGAAGCCAAGTGTGGGGAAGGCGCAGCACACGGCCCCGGAGAAGAGAAAGAGCCGTTGGCTGTGGGGTGGGGAAACGCTCGGGAAGCAGGATAGCCTGCAGTGGCACGAACAGCAGGCCGGTGGCAAGACAAGTGTCACCCGCTCCCTGCGCGGAGAGATGGAAGCCTGGCTGCTAAGGAGAAATGAGGGGACGACTAGGGCAGAGGCGCGTGCTCCACTCTGAGGAAGGAGTCTGGGCAGAAGGCAGGCCTGTCCTGTGCCTCTGGACCCAAGGGGACAGCATCTCCTTGGCCACCTGTCCCAAGGGCAGACTTGGGCTTGCCACCAGGTGCCATACCCGGAACTCACAGAAACAACCCCATGGAGAAACCGGCAGTCAGATGCCATCTTCCACCAAGATGTGGCAGCGATGTGAGTGGCAGGGGGTGTGCCGGGAAAGAGTGGAGACAGTGACCCACAGTTCCCCATCCCAGTGCACGGGCCGTGTGCAGTGATCCTGTCGCCACTTCTCTCCTGTGTTGAAGGCACTGGCCGAGACCCCGAGTCTGCCTGAGCACCAGAGTAAAAGGCAAAGCCTTACCTACCCCAGGAGATGGTAATAGGCATAGAGGGCCATGCTAGGACACGCACGCTCCTGCAGGGTTGTGACTGTGTCTGCTTAGTTCGGCAAAGCAAGTTGAAGCCCGGGCGTGATCTTGGAGCCCGGGAAAGCAAGGCCCAAGAGGCATCAGCTCTCCTGCAGCTCGTCTTCCCTGACGCGACTGAAGCCTTGCTGAGGAAGCAGCAGCGAAGTGCTGTTCGCTCCAAGCCAAAGCCTCTGCGAAAGCACAGCATTCGCTGAGAAATGTTCTGCGGGCTGCTGCTGCTTGCCTGAGCCCTGTCTCGCGGTGGGAGAAACCCAAATAAAGCAACAACCTCTTTGCCTAGGCATCTTCCCTGGGAAAGCTCACCGTTCCTTGGGAAATCAGAGATGGGTTTGGGGATGCTGCTGCTGCTTGCCTGAGCTAGTCTCCGAAGCACGGTGCAAGATACCCGCATGGAGCGAAATACTCTTTGCCCTAGCATCCCCTCTGCCTGAGAGAGAAGCCAAGTGTGGGGAAGGCGCAGCACACGGCCCCGGAGAAGAGAAGGAGCCGTTGGCTGTGGGGTCGGGAAACGCTCGGGAAGCAGGATAGCCTGCAGTGGCACGAACAGCAGGCCGGTGGCAAGACAAGTGTCACCCGCTCCCTGCGCGGAGAGATGGAAGCCTGGCTGCTAAGGAGAAATGAGGGGACGACTAGGGCAGAGGCGCGTGCTCCACTCTGAGGAAGGAGTCTGGGCAGAAGGCAGGCCTGTCCTGTGCCTCTGGACCCAAGGGGACAGCATCTCCTTGGCCACCTGTCCCAAGGGCAGACTTGGGCTTGCCACCAGGTGCCATACCCGGAACTCACAGAAACAACCCCATGGAGAAACCGGCAGTCAGATGCCATCTTCCACCAAGATGTGGCAGCGATGTGAGTGGCAGGGGGTGTGCCGGGAAAGAGTGGAGACAGTGACCCACAGTTCCCCATCCCAGTGCACGGGCCGTGTGCAGTGATCCTGTCGCCACTTCTCTCCTGTGTTGAAGGCACTGGCCGAGACCCCGAGTCTGCCTGAGCACCAGAGTAAAAGGCAAAGCCTTACCTACCCCAGGAGATGGTAATAGGCATAGAGGGCCATGCTAGGACACGCACGCTCCTGCAGGGTTGTGACTGTGTCTGCTTAGTTCGGCAAAGCAAGTTGAAGCCCGGGCGTGATCTTGGAGCCCGGGAAAGCAAGGCCCAAGAGGCATCAGCTCTCCTGCAGCTCGTCTTCCCTGACGCGACTGAAGCCTTGCTGAGGAAGCAGCAGCGAAGTGCTGTTCGCTCCAAGCCAAAGCCTCTGCGAAAGCACAGCATTCGCTGAGAAATGTTCTGCGGGCTGCTGCTGCTTGCCTGAGCCCTGTCTCGCGGTGGGAGAAACCCAAATAAAGCAACAACCTCTTTGCCTAGGCATCTTCCCTGGGAAAGCTCACCGTTCCTTGGGAAATCAGAGTTGGGTTTGGGGATGCTGCTGCTGCTTGCCTGAGCTAGTCTCCGAAACACGGTGCAAGTACCCGCATGGAGCGAAATACTCTTTGCCCTAGCATCCCCTCTGCCTGAGAGAGAAGCCAAGTGTGGGGAAGGCGCAGCACACGGCCCCGAAGAAGAGAAGGAGCCGTTGGCCGTGGAGTCGGGAAACGCTCGGGAAGCAGGATAGCCTGCAGTGGCACGAACAGCAGGCCGGTGGCAAGACAAGTGTCACCCGCTCCCTGCGCGGAGAGATGGAAGCCTGGCTGCTAAGGAGAAATGAGGGGACGACTAGGGCAGAGGCGCGTGCTCCACTCTGAGGAAGGAGTCTGGGCAGAAGGCAGGCCTGTCCTGTGCCTCTGGACCCAAGGGGACAGCATCACCTTGGCCACCTGTCCCAAGGGCAGACTTGGGCTTGCCACCAGGTGCCATACCCGGAACTCACAGAAACAACCCCATGGAGAAACGGGCAGTCAGATGCCGTCTTCCACCAAGATGTGGCAGCGATGTGAGTGGCAGGGGGTGTGCCGGGAAAGAGTGGAGACAGTGACCCAGAGTTCCCCATCCCAGTGCACGGGCCGTGTGCAGTGATCCTGTCGCCACTTCTCTCCTGTGTTGAAGGCACTAGCCGAGACCCCGAGTCTGCCTGAGCGCCAAAGCAAAAGGCAAAGCCTTACCTCGCCCTGGGGATGGTAATAGGCATAGAGGGCCATGCTAGGACACGCACGCTGCTGCAGGGTTGTGACTGTGTCTGCTTAGTTCGGCATAGCAAGGGGAAGCCCGGGCGTGAACTTGGAGCCCGGGAAAGCAAGGCCCAAGAGGCACCAGCTCTCCTGCAGCTCGTCTTCCCTGACGCGACTGAAGCCTTGCTGAGGAAGCAGCGGCAAAGTGCTGTTCGCTCCAAGCCAAAGCCTCTGCGAAAGCACAACATTCGCTGAGAAATGTTCTGCGGGCTGCTGCTGCTTGCCTGAGCCCAGTCTCGCGGTGGGAGAAACCCGTATACAGCAACAACCTCTTTGCCTAGGCATCTCCCCTGGGAAAGCTCACCGTTCCTTGGGAAATCAGAGTTGGGTTTGGGGATGCTGCTGCTGCTTGCCTGAGCTAGTCTCCGAAGCACGGTGCAAGATACCCGCATGGAGCGAAATACTCTTTGCCCTAGCATCCCCTCTGCCTGAGAGAGAAGCCAAGTGTGGGGAAGGCGCAGCACATGGCCCCGGAGAAGAGAAAGAGCCGTTGGCTGTGGGGTGGGGAAACGCTCGGGAAGCAGGATAGCCTGCAGTGGCACGAACAGCAGGCCGGTGGCAAGACAAGTGTCACCCGCTCCCTGCGCGGAGAGATGGAAGCCTGGCTGCTAAGGAGAAATGAGGGGACGACTAGGGCAGAGGCGCGTGCTCCACTCTGAGGAAGGAGTCTGGGCAGAAGGCAGGCCTGTCCTGTGCCTCTGGACCCAAGGGGACAGCATCTCCTTGGCCACCTGTCCCAAGGGCAGACTTGGGCTTGCCACCAGGTGCCATACCCGGAACTCACAGAAACAACCCCATGGAGAAACGGGCAGTCAGATGCCGTCTTCCACCAAGATGTGGCAGCGATGTGAGTGGCAGGGGGTGTGCCGGGAAAGAGTGGAGACAGTGACCCACACTTCCCCATCCCAGTGCACGGGCCGTGTGCAGTGATCCTGTCGCCACTTCTCTCCTGTGTTGAAGGCACTGGCCGAGACCCCGAGTCTGCCTGAGCGCCAAAGCAAAAGGCAAAGCCTTACCTAGCCTTGGGGATGGTAATAGGCATAGAGTGCCATGCTAGGAAACGCAAGCTGCTGCAGGGTTGTGACCATGTCTGCTTAGTTCGGCATAGCAATGTGAAACCTGGACGTGAACTTGGAGGCCGGAAAAGCAATTCCCAAGAGGCACCAGCTCTCCCGTGGCTCTTCTTCCCTGCTGCGACAGAGCGAACACCCAAGCCTTTCTGAGGAAGGAGCAGCTAAATACGGTTCATGCCAAGCTAAAAACATCTGCGAAAGCTTAGCAGTCGCTGCGAAATCAGAGTCGGTTCTGCGGGTTGCTGTTGCTGCTTGCCTTAGCCTAGTATTCGCAGCACGATGGGAGAAACCCGCCTAGAGCGAAAGCCTCTTTGCCCTGGCATCTCCTCTGGGAAAGCACAGCATTCTTTGGAAAATCAGAGTCCGGACTGAAGGATGCTCCTGTTTGCCAGAGCTGGTCTCCTCAGCATGGTGCAATGAACCCGCATTGAACAAAATCCTCTATGCCTGGGCATCCCCTCTGCCTGAGAGAGAAGCGCGGTTGCGTCTTTGGAAAGAGCCTTAAGGAAAGGGACACGTTTTTCACTTCGCTCCCCAGGAGAATGTCTGTGGAGGTACAGCACGCTGCCCCTGGAGAAGAGCAGGAACCGTTGACCTTCTGGACTGGAAACAGTTGGGAATCAAGAGAGCCGGCCCTGGCAGGCCCCGCGGCCGGTGGCAATACAAGTGTCACCCTCTCCCAGTGCAGAGAGACAGAAGCCTGGCTGCTATGGAGACAGGAGGGGATGAGTAGGACAGGGCGCGTGCTCCACTCTTAGGAAGCAGTCTTTGCAGAAAGCATGCCTGTCCTGAGCCTCTGGGCCCAAGGACACAGCAGCTCCTTGGCCACCTGTCCCTGGGGCAGACATGCGCTAGCCACCAGGCGCCTACGCTGAACTTTCAGAAACAGTTACCTGAAATAACAGGTAGTCAATGCCGTCTTCCTCCAGGATGTGGAAGCCTGGAGGAGGCACGGGGTTTAAGGGGAAGGAGTGGGGATAGTCCACCAAAGCTACCTATTCAGTGCATGGGAAGTTTGCAGGGATCCTGTCACCTATCCTTTCCTGTGGGGAAAGCACTGTCCTAGTCCGCGAGTCCGCCTGAGCGCCAGAGTAAAAGGCCAAGCGACGCCTACATGGGAGATGGTAGTGTGCATAGAGTGCCATCCCTGGCTACGCATGCTACTGTAGGGTTGTGGCTGTGACTGCTTAGTTTGGCCTGGGAGGGTGAACCCAGGACGCGAACATGGAGCCCGGAAAAGCAAGGCCCAAGAGGCACCTGCTCTCCCGCAGCTCTTCTTCCCTGACGCGACTGAAGCCTTGCTGAGGAAGCAGCAGCGAAGTGCTGTTCGCTCCAAGCCAAAGCCTCTGTGAAAGCACAACATTCGCTGAGAAATGTTCTGCGGGCTGCTGCTGCTTGCCTGAGCCCAGTCTCGCGGTGGGAGAACCCGCATACATCGAAAGCCTCTCTGCCTTGGCATCTCCCCTGGGAAAGCACAACGTTCCTTGGGAAATCAGAGTTGGGTTTGGGGATGCTGCTGCTGCTTGCCTGAGCTAGTCTCTGAAGCACGGTGCACGATACCCGCATGGAGCGAAATACTCTTTGCCCTAGCATCCCCTCTGCCTGAGAGAGAAGCCAAGTGTGGGGAAGGCGCAGCACACGGCCCCGGAGAAGAGAAAGAGCCGTTGGCTGTGGGGTGGGGAAACGCTCGGGAAGCAGGATAGCCTGCAGTGGCACGAACAGCAGGCCGGTGGCAAGACAAGTGTCACCCGCTCCCTGCGCGGAGAGATGGAAGCCTGGCTGCTAAGGAGAAATGAGGGGACGACTAGGGCAGAGGCGCGTGCTCCACTCTGAGGAAGGAGTCTGGGCAGAAGGCAGGCCTGTCCTGTGCCTCTGGACCCAAGGGGACAGCATCTCCTTGGCCACCTGTCCCAAGGGCAGACTTGGGCTTGCCACCAGGTGCCATACCCGGAACTCACAGAAACAACCCCATGGAGAAACCGGCAGTCAGATGCCATCTTCCACCAAGATGTGGCAGCGATGTGAGTGGCAGGGGGTCTGCCGGGAAAGAGTGGAGACAGTGACCCACAGTTCCCCATCCCAGTGCACGGGCCGTGTGCAGTGAACCTGTCGCCACTTCTCTCCTGTGTTGAAGGCACTGGCCGAGACCCCGAGTCTGCCTGAGCACCAGAGTAAAAGGCAAAGCCTTACCTACCCCAGGAGATGGTAATAAGCATAGAGGGCCATGCTAGGACACGCACGCTGCTGCAGGGTTGTGACTGTGTCTGCTTAGTTCGGCATAGCAAGGTGAAGCACGGGCGTGAACTTGGAGCCCGGGAAAGCAAGGCCCAAGAGGCACCAGCTCTCCTGCAGCTCGTCTTCCCTGACGCGACTGAAGCCTTGCTGAGGAAGCAGCAGCAAAGTGCTGTTCGCTCCAAGCCAAAGCCTCTGCGAAAGCACAGCATTCGCTGAGAAATGTTCTGCGGGCTGCTGCTGCTTGCCTGAGCCCAGTCTCGCGGTGGGAGAAACCCGTATACAGCAACAACCTCTTTGCCTAGGCATCTCCCCTGGGAAAGCTCACCGTTCCTTGGGAAATCAGAGTTGGGTTTGGGGATGCTGCTGCTGCTTGCCTGAGCTAGTCTCCGAAGCACGGTGCAAGATACCCGCATGGAGCGAAATACTCTTTGCCCTAGCATCCCCTCTGCCTGAGAGAGAAGCCAAGTGTGGGGAAGGCGCAGCACACGGCCCCGGAGAAGAGAAGGAGCCGTTGGCCGTGGGGTCGGGAAACGCTCGGGAAGCAGGATAGCCTGCAGTGGCACGAACAGCAGGCCGGTGGCAAGACAAGTGTCACCCGCTCCCTGCGCGGAGAGATGGAAGCCTGGCTGCTAAGGAGAAATGAGGGGACGACTAGGGCAGAGGCGCGTGCTCCACTCTGAGGAAGGAGTCTGGGCAGAAGGCAGGCCTGTCCTGTGCCTCTGGACCCAAGGGGACAGCATCTCCTTGGCCACCTGTCCCAAGGGCAGACTTGGGCTTGCCACCAGGTGCCATACCCGGAACTCACAGAAACAACCCCATGGAGAAACGGGCAGTCAGATGCCGTCTTCCACCAAGATGTGGCAGCGATGTGAGTGGCAAAGGGTGTGCCGGGAAAGAGTGGAGACAGTGACCCACAGTTCCTCATCCCAGTGTACGGGCCGTGTGCAGTGATCCTGTCGCCACTTCTCTCCTGTGTTGAAGGCACTGGCCGAGACCCCGAGTCTGCCTGAGCACCAGAGTAAAAGGCAAAGCCTTACCTACCCCAGGAGATGGTAATAGGCATAGAGGGCCATGCTAGGACACGCACGCTCCTGCAGGGTTGTGACTGTGTCTGCTTAGTTCGGCAAAGCAAGTTGAAGCCCGGGCGTGATCTTGGAGCCCGGGAAAGCAAGGCCCAAGAGGCATCAGCTCTCCTGCAGCTCGTCTTCCCTGACGCGACTGAAGCCTTGCTGAGGAAGCAGCAGCGAAGTGCTGTTCGCTCCAAGCCAAAGCCTCTGAGAAAGCACAGCATTCGCTGAGAAATGTTCTGCGGGCTGCTGCTGCTTGCCTGAGCCCTGTCTCGCGGTGGGAGAAACCCAAATAAAGCAACAACCTCTTTGCCTAGGCATCTTCCCTGGGAAAGCTCACCGTTCCTTGGGAAATCAGAGTTGGGTTTGGGGATGCTGCTGCTGCTTGCCTGAGCTAGTCTCCGAAACACGGTGCAAGATACCCGCATGGAGCGAAATACTCTTTGCCCTAGCATCCCCTCTGCCTGAGAGAGAAGCCAAGTGTGGGGAAGGCGCAGCACACGGCCCCGAAGAAGAGAAGGAGCCGTTGGCCGTGGAGTCGGGAAACGCTCGGGAAGCAGGATAGCCTGCAGTGGCACGAACAGCAGGCCGGTGGCAAGACAAGTGTCACCCGCTCCCTGCGCGGAGAGATGGAAGCCTGGCTGCTAAGGAGAAATGAGGGGACGACTAGGGCAGAGGCGCGTGCTCCACTCTGAGGAAGGAGTCTGGGCAGAAGGCAGGCCTGTCCTGTGCCTCTGGACCCAAGGGGACAGCATCTCCTTGGCCACCTGTCCCAAGGGCAGACTTGGGCTTGCCACCAGGTGCCATACCCGGAACTCACAAAACAACCCCATGGAGAAACGGGCAGTCAGATGCCGTCTTCCACCAAGATGTGGCAGCGATGTGAGTGGCAGGGGGTGTGCGGGAAAGAGTGGAGACAGTGACCCACAGTTCCCCATCCCAGTGCACGGGCCGTGTGCAGTGATCCTGTCGCCACTTCTCTCCTGTGTTGAAGGCACTGGCCGAGACCCCGAGTCTGCCTGAGCGCCAAAGCAAAAGGCAAAGCCTTACCTAGCCCTGGGGATGGTAATAGGCATAGAGGGCCATGCTAGGACACGCACGCTGCTGCAGGGTTGTGACTGTGTCTGCTTAGTTCGGCATAGCAAGGGGAAGCCCGGGCGTGAACTTGGAGCCCGGGAAAGCAAGGCCCAAGAGGCACCAGCTCTCCTGCAGCTCGTCTTCCCTGACGCGACTGAAGCCTTGCTGAGGAAGCAGCAGCAAAGTGCTGTTCGCTCCAAGCCAAAGCCTCTGCGAAAGCACAGCATTCGCTGAGAAATGTTCTGCGGGCTGCTGCTGCTTGCCTGAGCCCAGTCTCGCGGTGGGAGAAACCCGTATACAGCAACAACCTCTTTGCCTAGGCATCTCCCCTGGGAAAGCTCACCGTTCCTTGGGAAATCAGAGTTGGGTTTGGGGATGCTGCTGCTGCTTGCCTGAGCTAGTCTCCGAAGCACGGTGCAAGATACCCGCATGGAGCGAAATACTCTTTGCCCTAGCATCCCCTCTGCCTGAGAGAGAAGCCAAGTGTGGGGAAGGCGCAGCACATGGCCCCGGAGAAGAGAAAGAGCCGTTGGCTGTGGGGTGGGGAAACGCTCGGGAAGCAGGATAGCCTGCAGTGGCACGAACAGCAGGCCGGTGGCAAGACAAGTGTCACCCGCTCCCTGCGCGGAGAGATGGAAGCCTGGCTGCTAAGGAGAAATGAGGGGACGACTAGGGCAGAGGCGCGTGCTCCACTCTGAGGAAGGAGTCTGGGCAGAAGGCAGGCCTGTCCTGTGCCTCTGGACCCAAGGGGACAGCATCTCCTTGGCCACCTGTCCCAAGGGCAGACTTGGGCTTGCCACCAGGTGCCATACCCGGAACTCACAGAAACAACCCCATGGAGAAACGGGCAGTCAGATGCCGTCTTCCACCAAGATGTGGCAGCGATGTGAGTGGCAGGGGGTGTGCCGGGAAAGAGTGGAGACAGTGACCCACAGTTCCCCATCCCAGTGCACGGGCCGTGTGCAGTGATCCTGTCGCCACTTCTCTCCTGTGTTGAAGGCACTGGCCGAGACCCCGAGTCTGCCTGAGCGCCAAAGCAAAAGGCAAAGCCTTACCTAGCCCTGGGGATGGTAATAGGCATAGAGTGCCATGCTAGGAAACGCAAGCTGCTGCAGGGTTGTGACCGTGTCTGCTTAGTTCGGCATAGCAAGGTGAAACCTGGACGTGAACTTGGAGGCCGGAAAAGCAATTCCCAAGAGGCACCAGCTCTCCCGTGGCTCTTCTTCCCTGCTGCGACAGAGCGAACACCCAAGCCTTTCTGAGGAAGGAGCAGCTAAATACGGTTCATGCCAAGCTAAAAACATCTGCGAAAGCTTAGCAGTCGCTGCGAAATCAGAGTCGGTTCTGCGGGCTGCTGTTGCTGCTTGCCTTAGCCTAGTATTCGCAGCACGATGGGAGAAACCCGCCTAGAGCGAAAGCCTCTTTGCCCTGGCATCTCCTCTGGGAAAGCACAGCATTCTTTGGAAAATCAGAGTCCGGACTGAAGGATGCTCCTGTTTGCCAGAGCTGGTCTCCTCAGCATGGTGCAATGAACCCGCATTGAACAAAATCCTCTATGCCTGGGCATCCCCTCTGCCTGAGAGAGAAGCGCGGTTGCGTCTTTGGAAAGAGCCTTAAGGAAAGGGACACGTTTTTCACTTCGCTCCCCAGGAGAATGTCTGTGGAGGTACAGCACGCTGCCCCTGGAGAAGAGCAGGAACCGTTGACCTTCTGGACTGGAAACAGTTGGGAATCAAGAGAGCCGGCCCTGGCAGGCCCCGCGGCCGGTGGCAATACAAGTGTCACCCTCTCCCAGTGCAGAGAGACAGAAGCCTGGCTGCTATGGAGACAGGAGGGGATGAGTAGGACAGGGCGCGTGCTCCACTCTTAGGAAGCAGTCTTTGCAGAAAGCATGCCTGTCCTGAGCCTCTGGGCCCAAGGACACAGCAGCTCCTTGGCCACCTGTCCCTGGGGCAGACATGCGCTAGCCACCAGGCGCCTACGCTGAACTTTCAGAAACAGTTACCTGAAATAACAGGTAGTCAATGCCGTCTTCCTCCAGGATGTGGAAGCCTGGAGGAGGCACGGGGTTTAAGGGGAAGGAGTGGGGATAGTCCACCAAAGCTACCTAATCAGTGCACGGGCGGTTTGCAGGGATCCTGTCACCTATCCTTTCCTGTGGGGAAAGCACTGTCCTAGTCCGCGAGTCCGCCTGAGCGCCAGAGTAAAAGGCCAAGCGACGCCTACATGGGAGATGGTAGTGTGCATAGAGTGCCATCCCTGGCTACGCATGCTACTGTAGGGTTGTGGCTGTGACTGCTTAGTTTGGCCTGGGAGGGTGAACCCAGGACGCGAACATGGAGCCCGGAAAAGCAAGGCCCAAGAGGCACCTGCTCTCCCGCAGCTCTTCTTCCCTGACGCGACTGAAGCCTTGCTGAGGAAGCAGCAGCGAAGTGCTGTTCGCTCCAAGCCAAAGCCTCTGCGAAAGCACAACATTCGCTGAGAAATGTTCTGCGGGCTGCTGCTGCTTGCCTGAGCCCAGTCTCGCGGTGGGAGAACCCGCATACATCGAAAGCCTCTCTGCCTTGGCATCTCCCCTGGGAAAGCACAACGTTCCTTGGGAAATCAGAGTTGGGTTTGGGGATGCTGCTGCTGCTTGCCTGAGCTAGTCTCTGAAGCACGGTGCACGATACCCGCATGGAGCGAAATACTCTTTGCCCTAGCATCCCCTCTGCCTGAGAGAGAAGCCAAGTGTGGGGAAGGCGCAGCACACGGCCCCGGAGAAGAGAAAGAGCCGTTGGCTGTGGGGTGGGGAAACGCTCGGGAAGCAGGATAGCCTGCAGTGGCACGAACAGCAGGCCGGTGGCAAGACAAGTGTCACCCGCTCCCTGCGCGGAGAGATGGAAGCCTGGCTGCTAAGGAGAAATGAGGGGACGACTAGGGCAGAGGCGCGTGCTCCACTCTGAGGAAGGAGTCTGGGCAGAAGGCAGGCCTGTCCTGTGCCTCTGGACCCAAGGGGACAGCATCTCCTTGGCCACCTGTCCCAAGGGCAGACTTGGGCTTGCCACCAGGTGCCATACCCGGAACTCACAGAAACAACCCCATGGAGAAACCGGCAGTCAGATGCCATCTTCCACCAAGATGTGGCAGCGATGTGAGTGGCAGGGGGTCTGCCGGGAAAGAGTGGAGACAGTGACCCACAGTTCCCCATCCCAGTGCACGGGCCGTGTGCAGTGATCCTGTCGCCACTTCTCTCCTGTGTTGAAGGCACTGGCCGAGACCCCGAGTCTGCCTGAGCACCAGAGTAAAAGGCAAAGCCTTACCTACCCCAGGAGATGGTAATAGGCATAGAGGGCCATGCTAGGAAACGCAAGCTGCTGCAGGGTTGTGACTGTGTCTGCTTAGTTCGGCAAAGCAAGTTGAAGCCCGGGCGTGATCTTGGAGCCCGGGAAAGCAAGGCCCAAGAGGCATCAGCTCTCCTGCAGCTCGTCTTCCCTGACGCGACTGAAGCCTTGCTGAGGAAGCAGCAGCGAAGTGCTGTTCGCTCCAAGCCAAAGCCTCTGAGAAAGCACAGCATTCGCTGAGAAATGTTCTGCGGGCTGCTGCTGCTTGCCTGAGCCCTGTCTCGCGGTGGGAGAAACCCAAATAAAGCAACAACCTCTTTGCCTAGGCATCTTCCCTGGGAAAGCTCACCGTTCCTTGGGAAATCAGAGTTGGGTTTGGGGATGCTGCTGCTGCTTGCCTGAGCTAGTCTCCGAAACACGGTGCAAGATACCCGCATGGAGCGAAATACTCTTTGCCCTAGCATCCCCTCTGCCTGAGAGAGAAGCCAAGTGTGGGGAAGGCGCAGCACACGGCCCCAAAGAAGAGAAGGAGCCGTTGGCCGTGGAGTCGGGAAACGCTCGGGAAGCAGGATAGCCTGCAGTGGCACGAACAGCAGGCCGGTGGCAAGACAAGTGTCACCCGCTCCCTGCGCGGAGAGATGGAAGCCTGGCTGCTAAGGAGAAATGAGGGGACGACTAGGGCAGAGGCGCGTGCTCCACTCTGAGGAAGGAGTCTGGGCAGAAGGCAGGCCTGTCCTGTGCCTCTGGACCCAAGGGGACAGCATCTCCTTGGCCACCTGTCCCAAGGGCAGACTTGGGCTTGCCACCAGGTGCCATACCCGGAACTCACAGAAACAACCCCATGGAGAAACGGGCAGTCAGATGCCGTCTTCCACCAAGATGTGGCAGCGATGTGAGTGGCAGGGGGTGTGCCGGGAAAGAGTGGAGACAGTGACCCACAGTTCCCCATCCCAGTGCACGGGCCGTGTGCAGTGATCCTGTCGCCACTTCTCTCCTGTGTTGAAGGCACTGGCCGAGACCCCGAGTCTGCCTGAGCGCCAAAGCAAAAGGCAAAGCCTTACCTAGCCCTGGGGATGGTAATAGGCATAGAGTGCCATGCTAGGAAACGCAAGCTGCTGCAGGGTTGTGACCATGTCTGCTTAGTTCGGCATAGCAAGGTGAAACCTGGACGTGAACTTGGAGGCCGGAAAAGCAATTCCCAAGAGGCACCAGCTCTCCCGTGGCTCTTCTTCCCTGCTGCGACAGAGCGAACACCCAAGCCTTTCTGAGGAAGGAGCAGCTAAATACGGTTCATGCCAAGCTAAAAACATCTGCGAAAGCTTAGCAGTCGCTGCGAAATCAGAGTCGGTTCTGCGGGCTGCTGTTGCTGCTTGCCTTAGCCTAGTATTCGCAGCACGATGGGAGAAACCCGCCTAGAGCGAAAGCCTCTTTGCCCTGGCATCTCCTCTGGGAAAGCACAGCATTCTTTGGAAAATCAGAGTCCGGACTGAAGGATGCTCCTGTTTGCCAGAGCTGGTCTCCTCAGCATGGTGCAATGAACCCGCATTGAACAAAATCCTCTATGCCTGGGCATCCCCTCTGCCTGAGAGAGAAGCGCGGTTGCGTCTTTGGAAAGAGCCTTAAGGAAAGGGACACGTTTTTCACTTCGCTCCCCAGGAGAATGTCTGTGGAGGTACAGCACGCTGCCCCTGGAGAAGAGCAGGAACCGTTGACCTTCTGGACTGGAAACAGTTGGGAATCAAGAGAGCCGGCCCTGGCAGGCCCCGCGGCCGGTGGCAATACAAGTGTCACCCTCTCCCAGTGCAGAGAGACAGAAGCCTGGCTGCTATGGAGACAGGAGGGGATGAGTAGGACAGGGCGCGTGCTCCACTCTTAGGAAGCAGTCTTTGCAGAAAGCATGCCTGTCCTGAGCCTCTGGGCCCAAGGACACAGCAGCTCCTTGGCCACCTGTCCCTGGGGCAGACATGCGCTAGCCACCAGGCGCCTACGCTGAACTTTCAGAAACAGTTACCTGAAATAACAGGTAGTCAATGCCGTCTTCCTCCAGGATGTGGAAGCCTGGAGGAGGCACGGGGTTTAAGGGGAAGGAGTGGGGATAGTCCACCAAAGCTACCTAATCAGTGCACGGGCGGTTTGCAGGGATCCTGTCACCTATCCTTTCCTGTGGGGAAAGCACTGTCCTAGTCCGCGAGTCCGCCTGAGCGCCAGAGTAAAAGGCCAAGCGACGCCTACATGGGAGATGGTAGTGTGCATAGAGTGCCATCCCTGGCTACGCATGCTACTGTAGGGTTGTGGCTGTGACTGCTTAGTTTGGCCTGGGAGGGTGAACCCAGGACGCGAACATGGAGCCCGGAAAAGCAAGGCCCAAGAGGCACCTGCTCTCCCGCAGCTCTTCTTCCCTGACGCGACTGAAGCCTTGCTGAGGAAGCAGCAGCGAAGTGCTGTTTGCTCCAAGCCAAAGCCTCTGCGAAAGCACAACATTCGCTGAGAAATGTTCTGCGGGCTGCTGCTGCTTGCCTGAGCCCAGTCTCGCGGTGGGAGAACCCGCATACATCGAAAGCCTCTCTGCCTAGGCATCTCCCCTGGGAAAGCACAACGTTCCTTGGGAAATCAGAGTTGGGTTTGGGGATGCTGCTGCTGCTTGCCTGAGCTAGTCTCCGAAGCACGGTGCACGATACCCGCATGGAGCGAAATACTCTTTGCCCTAGCATCCCCTCTGCCTGAGAGAGAAGCCAAGTGTGGGGAAGGCGCAGCACACGGCCCCGGAGAAGAGAAAGAGCCGTTGGCTGTGGGGTGGGGAAACGCTCGGGAAGCAGGATAGCCTGCAGTGGCACGAACAGCAGGCCGGTGGCAAGACAAGTGTCACCCGCTCCCTGCGCGGAGAGATGGAAGCCTGGCTGCTAAGGAGAAATGAGGGGACGACTAGGGCAGAGGCGCGTGCTCCACTCTGAGGAAGGAGTCTGGGCAGAAGGCAGGCCTGTCCTGTGCCTCTGGACCCAAGGGGACAGCATCTCCTTGGCCACCTGTCCCAAGGGCAGACTTGGGCTTGCCACCAGGTGCCATACCCGGAACTCACAGAAACAACCCCATGGAGAAACCGGCAGTCAGATGCCATCTTCCACCAAGATGTGGCAGCGATGTGAGTGGCAGGGGGTCTGCCGGGAAAGAGTGGAGACAGTGACCCACAGTTCCCCATCCCAGTGCACGGGCCGTGTGCAGTGATCCTGTCGCCACTTCTCTCCTGTGTTGAAGGCACTGGCCGAGACCCCGAGTCTGCCTGAGCACCAGAGTAAAAGGCAAAGCCTTACCTACCCCAGGAGATGGTAATAGGCATAGAGGGCCATGCTAGGACACGCACGCTCCTGCAGGGTTGTGACTGTGTCTGCTTAGTTCGGCAAAGCAAGTTGAAGCCCGGGCGTGATCTTGTAGCCCGGGAAAGCAAGGCCCAAGAGGCATCAGCTCTCCTGCAGCTCGTCTTCCCTGACGCGACTGAAGCCTTGCTGAGGAAGCAGCAGCGAAGTGCTGTTCGCTCCAAGCCAAAGCCTCTGAAAAGCACAGCATTCGCTGAGAAATGTTCTGCGGGCTGCTGCTGCTTGCCTGAGCCCTGTCTCGCGGTGGGAGAAACCCAAATAAAGCAACAACCTCTTTGCCTAGGCATCTTCCCTGGGAAAGCTCACCGTTCCTTGGGAAATCAGAGATGGGTTTGGGGATGCTGCTGCTGCTTGCCTGAGCTAGTCTCCGAAGCACGGTGCAAGATACCCGCAAGGAGCGAAATACTCTTTGCCCTAGCATCCCCTCTGCCTGAGAGAGAAGCCAAGTGTGGGGAAGGCGCAGCACACGGCCCCGGAGAAGAGAAGGAGCCGTTGGCTGTGGGGTCGGGAAACGCTCGGGAAGCAGGATAGCCTGCAGTGGCACGAACAGCAGGCCGGTGGCAAGACAAGTGTCACCCGCTCCCTGCGCGGAGAGATGGAAGCCTGGATGCTAAGGAGAAATGAGGGGACGACTAGGGCAGAGGCGCGTGCTCCACTCTGAGGAAGGAGTCTGGGCAGAAGGCAGGCCTGTCCTGTGCCTCTGGACCCAAGGGGACAGCATCTCCTTGGCCACCTGTCCCAAGGGCAGACTTGGGCTTGCCACCAGGTGCCATACCCGGAACTCACAGAAACAACCCCATGGAGAAACCGGCAGTCAGATGCCATCTTCCACCAAGATGTGGCAGCGATGTGAGTGGCAGGGGGTCTGCCGGGAAAGAGTGGAGACAGTGACCCACAGTTCCCCATCCCAGTGCACGGGCCGTGTGCAGTGATCCTGTCGCCACTTCTCTCCTGTGTTGAAGGCACTGGCCGAGACCCCGAGTCTGCCTGAGCGCCAAAGCAAAAGGCAAAGCCTTACCTAGCCCTGGGGATGGTAATAGGCATAGAGGGCCATGCTAGGACACGCACGCTGCTGCAGGGTTGTGACTGTGTCTGCTTAGTTCGGCATAGCAAGGGGAAGCCCGGGCGTGAACTTGGAGCCCGGGAAAGCAAGGCCCAAGAGGCACCAGCTCTCCTGCAGCTCGTCTTCCCTGACGCGACTGAAGCCTTGCTGAGGAAGCAGCAGCAAAGTGCTGTTCGCTCCAAGCCAAAGCCTCTGCGAAAGCACAGCATTCGCTGAGAAATGTTCTGCGGGCTGCTGCTGCTTGCCTGAGCCCAGTCTCGCGGTGGGAGAAACCCGTATACAGCAACAACCTCTTTGCCTAGGCATCTCCCCTGGGAAAGCTCACCGTTCCTTGGGAAATCAGAGTTGGGTTTGGGGATGCTGCTGCTGCTTGCCTGAGCTAGTCTCCGAAGCACGGTGCAAGATACCCGCATGGAGCGAAATACTCTTTGCCCTAGCATCCCCTCTGCCTGAGAGAGAAGCCAAGTGTGGGGAAGGCGCAGCACATGGCCCCGGAGAAGAGAAAGAGCCGTTGGCTGTGGGGTGGGGAAACGCTCGGGAAGCAGGATAGCCTGCAGTGGCACGAACAGCAGGCCGGTGGCAAGACAAGTGTCACCCGCTCCCTGCGCGGAGAGATGGAAGCCTGGCTGCTAAGGAGAAATGAGGGGACGACTAGGGCAGAGGCGCGTGCTCCACTCTGAGGAAGGAGTCTGGGCAGAAGGCAGGCCTGTCCTGTGCCTCTGGACCCAAGGGGACAGCATCTCCTTGGCCACCTGTCCCAAGGGCAGACTTGGGCTTGCCACCAGGTGCCATACCCGGAACTCACAGAAACAACCCCATGGAGAAACGGGCAGTCAGATGCCGTCTTCCACCAAGATGTGGCAGCGATGTGAGTGGCATGGGGTCTGCCGGGAAAGAGTGGAGACAGTGACCCACAGTTCCCCATCCCAGTGCACGGGCCGTGTGCAGTGATCCTGTCGCCACTTCTCTCCTGTGTTGAAGGCACTGGCCGAGACCCCGAGTCTGCCTGAGCGCCAAAGCAAAAGGCAAAGCCTTACCTAGCCCTGGGGATGGTAATAGGCATAGAGTGCCATGCTAGGAAACGCAAGCTGCTGCAGGGTTGTGACCATGTCTGCTTAGTTCGGCATAGCAAGGTGAAACCTGGACGTGAACTTGGAGGCCGGAAAAGCAATTCCCAAGAGGCACCAGCTCTCCCGTGGCTCTTCTTCCCTGCTGCGACAGAGCGAACACCCAAGCCTTTCTGAGGAAGGAGCAGCTAAATACGGTTCATGCCAAGCTAAAAACATCTGCGAAAGCTTAGCAGTCGCTGCGAAATCAGAGTCGGTTCTGCGGGCTGCTGTTGCTGCTTGCCTTAGCCTAGTATTCGCAGCACGATGGGAGAAACCCGCCTAGAGCGAAAGCCTCTTTGCCCTGGCATCTCCTCTGGGAAAGCACAGCATTCTTTGGAAAATCAGAGTCCGGACTGAAGGATGCTCCTGTTTGCCAGAGCTGGTCTCCTCAGCATGGTGCAATGAACCCGCATTGAACAAAATCCTCTATGCCTGGGCATCCCCTCTGCCTGAGAGAGAAGCGCGGTTGCGTCTTTGGAAAGAGCCTTAAGGAAAGGGACACGTTTTTCACTTCGCTCCCCAGGAGAATGTCTGTGGAGGTACAGCACGCTGCCCCTGGAGAAGAGCAGGAACCGTTGACCTTCTGGACTGGAAACAGTTGGGAATCAAGAGAGCCGGCCCTGGCAGGCCCCGCGGCCGGTGGCAATACAAGTGTCACCCTCTCCCAGTGCAGAGAGACAGAAGCCTGGCTGCTATGGAGACAGGAGGGGATGAGTAGGACAGGGCGCGTGCTCCACTCTTAGGAAGCAGTCTTTGCAGAAAGCATGCCTGTCCTGAGCCTCTGGGCCCAAGGACACAGCAGCTCCTTGGCCACCTGTCCCTGGGGCAGACATGCGCTAGCCACCAGGCGCCTACGCTGAACTTTCAGAAACAGTTACCTGAAATAACAGGTAGTCAATGCCGTCTTCCTCCAGGATGTGGAAGCCTGGAGGAGGCACGGGGTTTAAGGGGAAGGAGTGGGGATAGTCCACCAAAGCTACCTAATCAGTGCACGGGCGGTTTGCAGGGATCCTGTCACCTATCCTTTCCTGTGGGGAAAGCACTGTCCTAGTCCGCGAGTCCGCCTGAGCGCCAGAGTAAAAGGCCAAGCGACGCCTACATGGGAGATGGTAGTGTGCATAGAGTGCCATCCCTGGCTACGCATGCTACTGTAGGGTTGTGGCTGTGACTGCTTAGTTTGGCCTGGGAGGGTGAACCCAGGACGCGAACATGGAGCCCGGAAAAGCAAGGCCCAAGAGGCACCTGCTCTCCCGCAGCTCTTCTTCCCTGACGCGACTGAAGCCTTGCTGAGGAAGCAGCAGCGAAGTGCTGTTCGCTCCAAGCCAAAGCCTCTGCGAAAGCACAACATTCGCTGAGAAATGTTCTGCGGGCTGCTGCTGCTTGCCTGAGCCCAGTCTCGCGGTGGGAGAACCCGCATACATCGAAAGCCTCTCTGCCTTGGCATCTCCCCTGGGAAAGCACAACGTTCCTTGGGAAATCAGAGTTGGGTTTGGGGATGCTGCTGCTGCTTGCCTGAGCTAGTCTCTGAAGCACGGTGCACGATACCCGCATGGAGCGAAATACTCTTTGCCCTAGCATCCCCTCTGCCTGAGAGAGAAGCCAAGTGTGGGGAAGGCGCAGCACACGGCCCCGGAGAAGAGAAAGAGCCGTTGGCTGTGGGGTGGGGAAACGCTCGGGAAGCAGGATAGCCTGCAGTGGCACGAACAGCAGGCCGGTGGCAAGACAAGTGTCACCCGCTCCCTGCGCGGAGAGATGGAAGCCTGGCTGCTAAGGAGAAATGAGGGGACGACTAGGGCAGAGGCGCGTGCTCCACTCTGAGGAAGGAGTCTGGGCAGAAGGCAGGCCTGTCCTGTGCCTCTGGACCCAAGGGGAGAGCATCTCCTTGGCCACCTGTCCCAAGGGCAGACTTGGGCTTGCCACCAGGTGCCATACCCGGAACTCACAGAAACAACCCCATGGAGAAACGGGCAGTCAGATGCCGTCTTCCACCAAGATGTGGCAGCGATGTGAGTGGCAGGGGGTGTGCCGGGAAAGAGTGGAGACAGTGACCCACAGTTCCCCATCCCAGTGCACGGGCCGTGTGCAGTGATCCTGTCGCCACTTCTCTCCTGTGTTGAAGGCACTGGCCGAGACCCCGAGTCTGCCTGAGCACCAGAGTAAAAGGCAAAGCCTTACCTACCCCAGGAGATGGTAATAGGCATAGAGGGCCATGCTAGGACACGCACGCTGCTGCAGGGTTGTGACTGTGTCTGCTTAGTTCGGCATAGCAAGGGGAAGCCCGGGCGTGAACTTGGAGCCCGGGAAAGCAAGGCCCAAGAGGCACCAGCTCTCCTGCAGCTCGTCTTCCCTGACGCGACTGAAGCCTTGCTGAGGAAGCAGCAGCAAAGTGCTGTTCGCTCCAAGCCAAAGCCTCTGCGAAAGCACAGCATTCGCTGAGAAATGTTCTGCGGGCTGCTGCTGCTTGCCTGAGCCCAGACTCGTGGTGGGAGAAACCCGTATACAGCAACAACCTCTTTGCCTAGGCATCTTCCCTGGGAAAGCTCACCGTTCCTTGGGAAATCAGAGTTGGGTTTGGGGATGGTGCTGCTGCTTGCCTGAGCTAGTCTCCGAAACACGGTGCAAGATACCCGCATGGAGCGAAATACTCTTTGCCCTAGCATCCCCTCTGCCTGAGAGAGAAGCCAAGTGTGGGGAAGGCGCAGCACACGGCCCCGAAGAAGAGAAGGAGCTGTTGGCCGTGGAGTCGGGAAACGCTCGGGAAGCAGGATAGCCTGCAGTGGCACGAACAGCAGGCCGGTGGCAAGACAAGTGTCACCCGCTCCCTGCGCGGAGAGATGGAAGCCTGGCTGCTAAGGAGAAATGAGGGGACGACTAGGGCAGAGTCGCGTGCTCCACTCTGAGGAAGGAGTCTGGGCAGAAGGCAGGCCTGTCCTGTGCCTCTGGACCCAAGGGGACAGCATCTCCTTGGCCACCTGTCCCAAGGGCAGACTTGGGCTTGCCACCAGGTGCCATACCCGGAACTCACAGAAACAACCCCATGGAGAAACGGGCAGTCAGATGCCGTCTTCCACCAAGATGTGGCAGCGATGTGAGTGGCAGGGGGTGTGCCGGGAAAGAGTGGAGACAGTGACCCACAGTTCCTCATCCCAGTGTACGGGCCGTGTGCAGTGATCCTGTCGCCACTTCTCTCCTGTGTTGAAGGCACTGGCCGAGACCCCGAGTCTGCCTGAGCACCAGAGTAAAAGGCAAAGCCTTACCTACCCCAGGAGATGGTAATAGGCATAGAGGGCCATGCTAGGACACGCACGCTCCTGCAGGGTTGTGACTGTGTCTGCTTAGTTCGGCAAAGCAAGTTGAAGCCCGGGCGTGATCTTGGAGCCCGGGAAAGCAAGGCCCAAGAGGCATCAGCTCTCCTGCAGCTCGTCTTCCCTGACGCGACTGAAGCCTTGCTGAGGAAGCAGCAGCGAAGTGCTGTTCGCTCCAAGCCAAAGCCTCTGCGAAAGCACAGCATTCGCTGAGAAATGTTCTGCGGGCTGCTGCTGCTTGCCTGAGCCCTGTCTCGCGGTGGGAGAAACCCAAATAAAGCAACAACCTCTTTGCCTAGTCATCTTCCCTGGGAAAGCTCACCGTTCCTTGGGAAATCAGAGTTGGGTTTGGGGATGCTGCTGCTGCTTGCCTGAGCTAGTCTCCGAAACACGGTGCAAGATACCCGCATGGAGCGAAATACTCTTTGCCCTAGCATCCCCTCTGCCTGAGAGAGAAGCCAAGTGTGGGGAAGGCGCAGCACACGGCCCCGAAGAAGAGAAGGAGCTGTTGGCCGTGGAGTCGGGAAACGCTCGGGAAGCAGGATAGCCTGCAGTGGCACGAACAGCAGGCCGGTGGCAAGACAAGTGTCACCCGCTCCCTGCGCGGAGAGATGGAAGCCTGGCTGCTAAGGAGAAATGAGGGGACGACTAGGGCAGAGGCGCGTGCTCCACTCTGAGGAAGGAGTCTGGGCAGAAGGCAGGCCTGTCCTGTGCCTCTGGACCCAAGGGGAGAGCATCTCCTTGGCCACCTGTCCCAAGGGCAGACTTGGGCTTGCCACCAGGTGCCATACCCGGAACTCACAGAAACAACCCCATGGAGAAACGGGCAGTCAGATGCCGTCTTCCACCAAGATGTGGCAGCGATGTGAGTGGCAGGGGGTGTGCCGGGAAAGAGTGGAGACAGTGACCCACAGTTCCCCATCCCAGTGCACGGGCCGTGTGCAGTGATCCTGTCGCCACTTCTCTCCTGTGTTGAAGGCACTGGCCGAGACCCCGAGTCTGCCTGAGCACCAGAGTAAAAGGCAAAGCCTTACCTACCCCAGGAGATGGTAATAGGCATAGAGGGCCATGCTAGGACACGCACGCTGCTGCAGGGTTGTGACTGTGTCTGCTTAGTTCGGCATAGCAAGGGGAAGCCCGGGCGTGAACTTGGAGCCCGGGAAAGCAAGGCCCAAGAGGCACCAGCTCTCCTGCAGCTCGTCTTCCCTGACGCGACTGAAGCCTTGCTGAGGAAGCAGCAGCAAAGTGCTGTTCGCTCCAAGCCAAAGCCTCTGCGAAAGCACAGCATTCGCTGAGAAATGTTCTGCGGGCTGCTGCTGCTTGCCTGAGCCCAGACTCGTGGTGGGAGAAACCCGTATACAGCAACAACCTCTTTGCCTAGGCATCTTCCCTGGGAAAGCTCACCGTTCCTTGGGAAATCAGAGTTGGGTTTGGGGATGCTGCTGCTGCTTGCCTGAGCTAGTCTCCGAAACACGGTGCAAGATACCCGCATGGAGCGAAATACTCTTTGCCCTAGCATCCCCTCTGCCTGAGAGAGAAGCCAAGTGTGGGGAAGGCGCAGCACACGGCCCCGAAGAAGAGAAGGAGCTGTTGGCCGTGGAGTCGGGAAACGCTCGGGAAGCAGGATAGCCTGCAGTGGCACGAACAGCAGGCCGGTGGCAAGACAAGTGTCACCCGCTCCCTGCGCGGAGAGATGGAAGCCTGGCTGCTAAGGAGAAATGAGGGGACGACTAGGGCAGAGTCGCGTGCTCCACTCTGAGGAAGGAGTCTGGGCAGAAGGCAGGCCTGTCCTGTGCCTCTGGACCCAAGGGGACAGCATCTCCTTGGCCACCTGTCCCAAGGGCAGACTTGGGCTTGCCACCAGGTGCCATACCCGGAACTCACAGAAACAACCCCATGGAGAAACGGGCAGTCAGATGCCGTCTTCCACCAAGATGTGGCAGCGATGTGAGTGGCAGGGGGTGTGCCGGGAAAGAGTGGAGACAGTGACCCACAGTTCCTCATCCCAGTGTACGGGCCGTGTGCAGTGATCCTGTCGCCACTTCTCTCCTGTGTTGAAGGCACTGGCCGAGACCCCGAGTCTGCCTGAGCACCAGAGTAAAAGGCAAAGCCTTACCTACCCCAGGAGATGGTAATAGGCATAGAGGGCCATGCTAGGACACGCACGCTCCTGCAGGGTTGTGACTGTGTCTGCTTAGTTCGGCAAAGCAAGTTGAAGCCCGGGCGTGATCTTGGAGCCCGGGAAAGCAAGGCCCAAGAGGCATCAGCTCTCCTGCAGCTCGTCTTCCCTGACGCGACTGAAGCCTTGCTGAGGAAGCAGCAGCGAAGTGCTGTTCGCTCCAAGCCAAAGCCTCTGCGAAAGCACAGCATTCGCTGAGAAATGTTCTGCGGGCTGCTGCTGCTTGCCTGAGCCCTGTCTCGCGGTGGGAGAAACCCAAATAAAGCAACAACCTCTTTGCCTAGTCATCTTCCCTGGGAAAGCTCACCGTTCCTTGGGAAATCAGAGTTGGGTTTGGGGATGCTGCTGCTGCTTGCCTGAGCTAGTCTCCGAAACACGGTGCAAGATACCCGCATGGAGCGAAATACTCTTTGCCCTAGCATCCCCTCTGCCTGAGAGAGAAGCCAAGTGTGGGGAAGGCGCAGCACACGGCCCCGAAGAAGAGAAGGAGCCGTTGGCCGTGGAGTCGGGAAACGCTCGGGAAGCAGGATAGCCTGCAGTGGCACGAACAGCAGGCCGGTGGCAAGACAAGTGTCACCCGCTCCCTGCGCGGAGAGATGGAAGCCTGGCTGCTAAGGAGAAATGAGGGGACGACTAGGGCAGAGGCGCGTGCTCCACTCTGAGGAAGGAGTCTGGGCAGAAGGCAGGCCTGTCCTGTGCCTCTGGACCCAAGGGGAGAGCATCTCCTTGGCCACCTGTCCCAAGGGCAGACTTGGGCTTGCCACCAGGTGCCATACCCGGAACTCACAGAAACAACCCCATGGAGAAACGGGCAGTCAGATGCCGTCTTCCACCAAGATGTGGCAGCGATGTGAGTGGCAGGGGGTGTGCCGGGAAAGAGTGGAGACAGTGACCCACAGTTCCCCATCCCAGTGCACGGGCCGTGTGCAGTGATCCTGTCGCCACTTCTCTCCTGTGTTGAAGGCACTGGCCGAGACCCCGAGTCTGCCTGAGCACCAGAGTAAAAGGCAAAGCCTTACCTACCCCAGGAGATGGTAATAGGCATAGAGGGCCATGCTAGGACACGCACGCTGCTGCAGGGTTGTGACTGTGTCTGCTTAGTTCGGCATAGCAAGGGGAAGCCCGGGCGTGAACTTGGAGCCCGGGAAAGCAAGGCCCAAGAGGCACCAGCTCTCCTGCAGCTCGTCTTCCCTGACGCGACTGAAGCCTTGCTGAGGAAGCAGCAGCAAAGTGCTGTTCGCTCCAAGCCAAAGCCTCTGCGAAAGCACAGCATTCGCTGAGAAATGTTCTGCGGGCTGCTGCTGCTTGCCTGAGCCCAGACTCGTGGTGGGAGAAACCCGTATACAGCAACAACCTCTTTGCCTAGGCATCTTCCCTGGGAAAGCTCACCGTTCCTTGGGAAATCAGAGTTGGGTTTGGGGATGCTGCTGCTGCTTGCCTGAGCTAGTCTCCGAAACACGGTGCAAGATACCCGCATGGAGCGAAATACTCTTTGCCCTAGCATCCCCTCTGCCTGAGAGAGAAGCCAAGTGTGGGGAAGGCGCAGCACACGGCCCCGAAGAAGAGAAGGAGCTGTTGGCCGTGGAGTCGGGAAACGCTCGGGAAGCAGGATAGCCTGCAGTGGCACGAACAGCAGGCCGGTGGCAAGACAAGTGTCACCCGCTCCCTGCGCGGAGAGATGGAAGCCTGGCTGCTAAGGAGAAATGAGGGGACGACTAGGGCAGAGTCGCGTGCTCCACTCTGAGGAAGGAGTCTGGGCAGAAGGCAGGCCTGTCCTGTGCCTCTGGACCCAAGGGGACAGCATCTCCTTGGCCACCTGTCCCAAGGGCAGACTTGGGCTTGCCACCAGGTGCCATACCCGGAACTCACAGAAACAACCCCATGGAGAAACGGGCAGTCAGATGCCGTCTTCCACCAAGATGTGGCAGCGATGTGAGTGGCAGGGGGTGTGCCGGGAAAGAGTGGAGACAGTGACCCACAGTTGCTCATCCCAGTGTACGGGCCGTGTGCAGTGATCCTGTCGCCACTTCTCTCCTGTGTTGAAGGCACTGGCCGAGACCCCGAGTCTGCCTGAGCACCAGAGTAAAAGGCAAAGCCTTACCTACCCCAGGAGATGGTAATAGGCATAGAGGGCCATGCTAGGACACGCACGCTCCTGCAGGGTTGTGACTGTGTCTGCTTAGTTCGGCAAAGCAAGTTGAAGCCCGGGCGTGATCTTGGAGCCCGGGAAAGCAAGGCCCAAGAGGCATCAGCTCTCCTGCAGCTCGTCTTCCCTGACGCGACTGAAGCCTTGCTGAGGAAGCAGCAGCGAAGTGCTGTTCGCTCCAAGCCAAAGCCTCTGCGAAAGCACAGCATTCGCTGAGAAATGTTCTGCGGGCTGCTGCTGCTTGCCTGAGCCGTGTCTCGCGGTGGGAGAAACCCAAATAAAGCAACAACCTCTTTGCCTAGTCATCTTCCCTGGGAAAGCTCACCGTTCCTTGGGAAATCAGAGTTGGGTTTGGGGATGCTGCTTCTGCTTGCCTGAGCTAGTCTCCGAAACACGGTGCAAGATACCCGCATGGAGCGAAATACTCTTTGCCCTAGCATCCCCTCTGCCTGAGAGAGAAGCCAAGTGTGGGGAAGGCGCAGCACACGGCCCCGAAGAAGAGAAGGAGCCGTTGGCCGTGGAGTCGGGAAACGCTCGGGAAGCAGGATAGCCTGCAGTGGCACGAACAGCAGGCCGGTGGCAAGACAAGTGTCACCCGCTCCCTGCGCGGAGAGATGGAAGCCTGGCTGCTAAGGAGAAATGAGGGGACGACTAGGGCAGAGGCGCGTGCTCCACTCTGAGGAAGGAGTCTGGGCAGAAGGCAGGCCTGTCCTGTGCCTCTGGACCCAAGGGGACAGCATCTCCTTGGCCACCTGTCCCAAGGGCAGACTTGGGCTTGCCACCAGGTGCCATACCCGGAACTCACAGAAACAACCCCATGGAGAAACGGGCAGTCAGATGCCGTCTTCCACCAAGATGTGGCAGCGATGTGAGTGGCAGGGGGTCTGCCGGGAAAGAGTGGAGACAGTGACCCACAGTTCCCCATCCCAGTGCACGGGCCATGTGCAGTGATCCTGTCGCCACTTCTCTCCTGTGTTGAAGGCACTGGCCGAGACCCCGAGTCTGCCTGAGCACCAAAGCAAAAGGCAAAGCCTTACCTAGCCCTGGGGATGGTAATAGGCATAGAGGGCCATGCTAGGACACGCACGCTGCTGCAGGGTTGTGACTGTGTCTGCTTAGTTCGGCATAGCAAGGGGAAGCCCGGGCGTGAACTTGGAGCCCGGGAAAGCAAGGCCCAAGAGGCACCAGCTCTCCTGCAGCTCGTCTTCCCTGACGCGACTGAAGCCTTGCTGAGGAAGCAGCAGCAAAGTGCTGTTCGCTCCAAGCCAAAGCCTCTGCGAAAGCACAGCATTCGCTGAGAAATGTTCTGCGGGCTGCTGCTGCTTGCCTGAGCCCAGTCTCGCGGTGGGAGAAACCCGTATACAGCAACAACCTCTTTGCCTAGGCATCTCCCCTGGGAAAGCTCACCGTTCCTTGGGAAATCAGAGTTGGGTTTGGGGATGCTGCTGCTGCTTGCCTGAGCTAGTCTCCGAAGCACGGTGCAAGATACCCGCATGGAGCGAAATACTCTTTGCCCTAGCATCCCCTCTGCCTGAGAGAGAAGCCAAGTGTGGGGAAGGCGCAGCACCCGGCCCTGGAGAAGAGAAGGAGCCGTTGGCTGTGGGGTCGGGAAACGCTCGGGAAGCAGGATAGCCTGCAGTGGCACGAACAGCAGGCCGGTGGCAAGACAAGTGTCACCCGCTCCCTGCGCGGAGAGATGGAAGCCTGGCTGCTAAGGAGAAATGAGGGGACGACTAGGGCAGAGGCGCGTGCTCCACTCTGAGGAAGGAGTCTGGGCAGAAGGCAGGCCTGTCCTGTGCCTCTGGACCAAAGGGGACAGCATCTCCTTGGCCACCTGTCCCAAGGGCAGACTTGGGCTTGCCACCAGGTGCCATACCCGGAACTCACAGAAACAACCCCATGGAGAAACGGGCAGTCAGATGCCGTCTTCCACCAAGATGTGGCAGCGATGTGAGTGGCAGGGGGTGTGCCGGGAAAGAGTGGAGACAGTGACCCACAGTTCCCCATCCCAGTGCACGGGCCGTGTGCAGTGATCCTGTCGCCACTTCTCTCCTGTGTTGAAGGCACTGGCCGAGACCCCGAGTCTGCCTGAGCGCCAAAGCAAAAGGCAAAGCCTTACCTAGCCCTGGGGATGGTAATAGGCATAGAGTGCCATGCTAGGAAACGCAAGCTGCTGCAGGGTTGTGACCGTGTCTGCTTAGTTCGGCATAGCAAGGTGAAACCTGGACGTGAACTTGGAGGCCGGAAAAGCAATTCCCAAGAGGCACCAGCTCTCCCGTGGCTCTTCTTCCCTGCTGCGACAGAGCGAACACCCAAGCCTTTCTGAGGAAGGAGCAGCTAAATACGGTTCATGCCAAGCTAAAAACATCTGCGAAAGCTTAGCAGTCGCTGCGAAATCAGAGTCGGTTCTGCGGGCTGCTGTTGCTGCTTGCCTTAGCCTAGTATTCGCAGCACGATGGGAGAAACCCGCCTAGAGCGAAAGCCTCTTTGCCCTGGCATCTCCTCTGGGAAAGCACAGCATTCTTTGGAAAATCAGAGTCCGGACTGAAGGATGCTCCTGTTTGCCAGAGCTGGTCTCCTCAGCATGGTGCAATGAACCCGCATTGAACAAAATCCTCTATGCCTGGGCATCCCCTCTGCCTGAGAGAGAAGCGCGGTTGCGTCTTTGGAAAGAGCCTTAAGGAAAGGGACACGTTTTTCACTTCGCTCCCCAGGAGAATGTCTGTGGAGGTACAGCACGCTGCCCCTGGAGAAGAGCAGGAACCGTTGACCTTCTGGACTGGAAACAGTTGGGAATCAAGAGAGCCGGCCCTGGCAGGCCCCGCGGCCGGTGGCAATACAAGTGTCACCCTCTCCCAGTGCAGAGAGACAGAAGCCTGGCTGCTATGGAGACAGGAGGGGATGAGTAGGACAGGGCGCGTGCTCCACTCTTAGGAAGCAGTCTTTGCAGAAAGCATGCCTGTCCTGAGCCTCTGGGCCCAAGGACACAGCAGCTCCTTGGCCACCTGTCCCTGGGGCAGACATGCGCTAGCCACCAGGCGCCTACGCTGAACTTTCAGAAACAGTTACCTGAAATAACAGGTAGTCAATGCCGTCTTCCTCCAGGATGTGGAAGCCTGGAGGAGGCACGGGGTTTAAGGGGAAGGAGTGGGGATAGTCCACCAAAGCTACCTAATCAGTGCACGGGCGGTTTGCAGGGATCCTGTCACCTATCCTTTCCTGTGGGGAAAGCACTGTCCTAGTCCGCGAGTCCGCCTGAGCGCCAGAGTAAAAGGCCAAGCGACGCCTACATGGGAGATGGTAGTGTGCATAGAGTGCCATCCCTGGCTACGCATGCTACTGTAGGGTTGTGGCTGTGACTGCTTAGTTTGGCCTGGGAGGGTGAACCCAGGACGCGAACATGGAGCCCGGAAAAGCAAGGCCCAAGAGGCACCTGCTCTCCCGCAGCTCTTCTTCCCTGACGCGACTGAAGCCTTGCTGAGGAAGCAGCAGCGAAGTGCTGTTCGCTCCAAGCCAAAGCCTCTGCGAAAGCACAACATTCGCTGAGAAATGTTCTGCGGGCTGCTGCTGCTTGCCTGAGCCCAGTCTCGCGGTGGGAGAACCCGCATACATCGAAAGCCTCTCTGCCTTGGCATCTCCCCTGGGAAAGCACAACGTTCCTTGGGAAATCAGAGTTGGGTTTGGGGATGCTGCTGCTGCTTGCCTGAGCTAGTCTCTGAAGCACGGTGCACGATACCCGCATGGAGCGAAATACTCTTTGCCCTAGCATCCCCTCTGCCTGAGAGAGAAGCCAAGTGTGGGGAAGGCGCAGCACACGGCCCCGGAGAAGAGAAAGAGCCGTTGGCTGTGGGGTGGGGAAACGCTCGGGAAGCAGGATAGCCTGCAGTGGCACGAACAGCAGGCCGGTGGCAAGACAAGTGTCACCCGCTCCCTGCGCGGAGAGATGGAAGCCTGGCTGCTAAGGAGAAATGAGGGGACGACTAGGGCAGAGGCGCGTGCTCCACTCTGAGGAAGGAGTCTGGGCAGAAGGCAGGCCTGTCCTGTGCCTCTGGACCCAAGGGGACAGCATCTCCTTGGCCACCTGTCCCAAGGGCAGACTTGGGCTTGCCACCAGGTGCCATACCCGGAACTCACAGAAACAACCCCATGGAGAAACGGGCAGTCAGATGCCATCTTCCACCAAGACGTGGCAGCGATGTGAGTGGCAGGGGGTCTGCCGGGAAAGAGTGGAGACAGTGACCCACAGTTCCCCATCCCAGTGCACGGGCCGTGTGCAGTGATCCTGTCGCCACTTCTCTCCTGTGTTGAAGGCACTGGCCGAGACCCCGAGTCTGCCTGAGCACCAGAGTAAAAGGCAAAGCCTTACCTACCCCAGGAGATGGTAATAGGCATAGAGGGCCATGCTAGGACACGCACGCTGCTGCAGGGTTGTGACTGTGTCTGCTTAGTTCGGCATAGCAAGGTGAAGCACGGGCGTGAACTTGGAGCCCGGGAAAGCAAGGCCCAAGAGGCACCAGCTCTCCTGCAGCTCGTCTTCCCTGACGCGACTGAAGCCTTGCTGAGGAAGCAGCAGCAAAGTGCTGTTCGCTCCAAGCCAAAGCCTCTGCGAAAGCACAGCATTCACTGAGAAATGTTCTGCGGGCTGCTGCTGCTTGCCTGAGCCCAGTCTCGCGGTGGGAGAAACCCGTATACAGCAACAACCTCTTTGCCTAGGCATCTCCCCTGGGAAAGCTCACCGTTCCTTGGGAAATCAGAGTTGGGTTTGGGGATGCTGCTGCTGCTTGCCTGAGCTAGTCTCCGAAGCACGGTGCAAGATACCCGCATGGAGCGAAATACTCTTTGCCCTAGCATCCCCTCTGCCTGAGAGAGAAGCCAAGTGTGGGGAAGGCGCAGCACACGGCCCCGGAGAAGAGAAGGAGCCGTTGGCTGTGGGGTCGGGAAACGCTCGGGAAGCAGGATAGCCTGCAGTGGCACGAACAGCAGGCCGGTGGCAAGACAAGTGTCACCCGCTCCCTGTGCGGAGAGATGGAAGCCTGGCTGCTAAGGAGAAATGAGGGGACGACTAGGGCAGAGGCGCGTGCTCCACTCTGAGGAAGGAGTCTGGGCAGAAGGCAGGCCTGTCCTGTGCCTCTGGACCCAAGGGGACAGCATCTCCTTGGCCACCTGTCCCAAGGGCAGACTTGGGCTTGCCACCAGGTGCCATACCCGGAACTCACAGAAACAACCCCATGGAGAAACGGGCAGTCAGATGCCGTCTTCCACCAAGATGTGGCAGCGATGTGAGTGGCAGGGGGTCTGCCGGGAAAGAGTGGAGACAGTGACCCACAGTTCCCCATCCCAGTGCACGGGCCGTGTGCAGTGATCCTGTCGCCACTTCTCTCCTGTGTTGAAGGCACTGGCCGAGACCCCGAGTCAGCCTGAGCACCAGAGTAAAAGGCAAAGCCTTACCTACCCCAGGAGATGGTAATAGGCATAGAGGGCCATGCTAGGACACGCACGCTGCTGCAGGGTTGTGACTGTGTCTGCTTAGTTCGGCATAGCAAGGTGAAGCACGGGCGTGAACTTGGAGCCCGGGAAAGCAAGGCCCAAGAGGCACCAGCTCTCCTGCAGCTCGTCTTCCCTGACGCGACTGAAGCCTTGCTGAGGAAGCAGCAGCAAAGTGCTGTTCGCTCCAAGCCAAAGCCTCTGCGAAAGCACAGCATTCGCTGAGAAATGTTCTGCGGGCTGCTGCTGCTTGCCTGAGCCCTGTCTCGCGGTGGGAGAAACCCAAATAAAGCAACAACCTCTTTGCCTAGGCATCTTCCCTGGGAAAGCTCACCGTTCCTTGGGAAATCAGAGTTGGGTTTGGGGATGCTGCTGCTGCTTGCCTGAGCTAGTCTCCGAAACACTGTGCAAGATACCCGCATGGAGCGAAATACTCTTTGCCCTAGCATCCCCTCTGCCTGAGAGAGAAGCCAAGTGTGGGGAAGGCGCAGCACACGGCCCCGAAGAAGAGAAGGAGCCGTTGGCCGTGGAGTCGGGAAACGCTCGGGAAGCAGGATAGCCTGCAGTGGCACGAACAGCAGGCCGGTGGCAAGACAAGTGTCACCCGCTCCCTGCGCGGAGAGATGGAAGCCTGGCTGCTAAGGAGCAATGAGGGGACGACTAGGGCAGAGGCGCGTGCTCCACTCTGAGGAAGGAGTCTGGGCAGAAGGCAGGCCTGTCCTGTGCCTCTGGACCCAAGGGGACAGCATCTCCTTGGCCACCTGTCCCAAGGGCAGACTTGGGCTTGCCACCAGGTGCCATACCCGGAACTCACAGAAACAACCCCATGGAGAAACGGGCAGTCAGATGCCGTCTTCCACCAAGATGTGGCAGCGATGTGAGTGGCAGGGGGTGTGCCGGGAAAGAGTGGAGACAGTGACCCTCAGTTCCCCATCCCAGTGCACGGGCCGTGTGCAGTGATCCTGTCGCCACTTCTCTCCTGTGTTGAAGGCACTGGCCGAGACCCCGAGTCTGCCTGAGCGCCAAAGCAAAAGGCAAAGCCTTACCTAGCCCTGGGGATGGTAATAGGCATAGAGGGCCATGCTAGGACACGCACGCTGCTGCAGGGTTGTGACTGTGTCTGCTTAGTTCGGCATAGCAAGGGGAAGCCCGGGCGTGAACTTGGAGCCCGGGAAAGCAAGGCCCAAGAGGCACCAGCTCTCCTGCAGCTCGTCTTCCCTGACGCGACTGAAGCCTTGCTGAGGAAGCAGCAGCAAAGTGCTGTTCGCTCCAAGCCAAAGCCTCTGCGAAAGCACAGCATTCGCTGAGAAATGTTCTGCGGGCTGCTGCTGCTTGCCTGAGCCCAGTCTCGCGGTGGGAGAAACCCGTATACAGCAACAACCTCTTTGCCTAGGCATCTCCCCTGGGAAAGCTCACCGTTCCTTGGGAAATCAGAGTTGGGTTTGGGGATGCTGCTGCTGCTTGCCTGAGCTAGTCTCCGAAGCACGGTGCAAGATACCCGCATGGAGCGAAATACTCTTTGCCCTAGCATCCCCTCTGCCTGAGAGAGAAGCCAAGTGTGGGGAAGGCGCAGCACATGGCCCCGGAGAAGAGAAAGAGCCGTTGGCTGTGGGGTGGGGAAACGCTCGGGAAGCAGGATAGCCTGCAGTGGCACGAACAGCAGGCCGGTGGCAAGACAAGTGTCACCCGCTCCCTGCGCGGAGAGATGGAAGCCTGGCTGCTAAGGAGAAATGAGGGGACGACTAGGGCAGAGGCGCGTGCTCCACTCTGAGGAAGGAGTCTGGGCAGAAGGCAGGCCTGTCCTGTGCCTCTGGACCCAAGGGGACAGCATCTCCTTGGCCACCTGTCCCAAGGGCAGACTTGGGCTTGCCACCAGGTGCCATACCCGGAACTCACAGAAACAACCCCATGGAGAAACGGGCAGTCAGATGCCGTCTTCCACCAAGATGTGGCAGCGATGTGAGTGGCAGGGGGTGTGCCGGGAAAGAGTGGAGACAGTGACCCACAGTTCCCCATCCCAGTGCACGGGCCGTGTGCAGTGATCCTGTCGCCACTTCTCTCCTGTGTTGAAGGCACTGGCCGAGACCCCGAGTCTGCCTGAGCGCCAAAGCAAAAGGCAAAGCCTTACCTAGCCCTGGGGATGGTAATAGGCATAGAGTGCCATGCTAGGAAACGCAAGCTGCTGCAGGGTTGTGACCATGTCTGCTTAGTTCGGCATAGCAAGGTGAAACCTGGACGTGAACTTGGAGGCCGGAAAAGCAATTCCCAAGAGGCACCAGCTCTCCCGTGGCTCTTCTTCCCTGCTGCGACAGAGCGAACACCCAAGCCTTTCTGAGGAAGGAGCAGCTAAATACGGTTCATGCCAAGCTAAAAACATCTGCGAAAGCTTAGCAGTCGCTGCGAAATCAGAGTCGGTTCTGCGGGCTGCTGTTGCTGCTTGCCTTAGCCTAGTATTCGCAGCACGATGGGAGAAACCCGCCTAGAGCGAAAGCCTCTTTGCCCTGGCATCTCCTCTGGGAAAGCACAGCATTCTTTGGAAAATCAGAGTCCGGACTGAAGGATGCTCCTGTTTGCCAGAGCTGGTCTCCTCAGCATGGTGCAATGAACCCGCATTGAACAAAATCCTCTATGCCTGGGCATCCCCTCTGCCTGAGAGAGAAGCGCGGTTGCGTCTTTGGAAAGAGCCTTAAGGAAAGGGACACGTTTTTCACTTCGCTCCCCAGGAGAATGTCTGTGGAGGTACAGCACGCTGCCCCTGGAGAAGAGCAGGAACCGTTGACCTTCTGGACTGGAAACAGTTGGGAATCAAGAGAGCCGGCCCTGGCAGGCCCTGCGGCCGGTGGCAATACAAGTGTCACCCTCTCCCAGTGCAGAGAGACAGAAGCCTGGCTGCTATGGAGACAGGAGGGGATGAGTAGGACAGGGCGCGTGCTCCACTCTTAGGAAGCAGTCTTTGCAGAAAGCATGCCTGTCCTGAGCCTCTGGGCCCAAGGACACAGCAGCTCCTTGGCCACCTGTCCCTGGGGCAGACATGCGCTAGCCACCAGGCGCCTACGCTGAACTTTCAGAAACAGTTACCTGAAATAACAGGTAGTCAATGCCGTCTTCCTCCAGGATGTGGAAGCCTGGAGGAGGCACGGGGTTTAAGGGGAAGGAGTGGGGATAGTCCACCAAAGCTACCTAATCAGTGCACGGGCGGTTTGCAGGGATCCTGTCACCTATCCTTTCCTGTGGGGAAAGCACTGTCCTAGTCCGCGAGTCCGCCTGAGCGCCAGAGTAAAAGGCCAAGCGACGCCTACATGGGAGATGGTAGTGTGCATAGAGTGCCATCCCTGGCTACGCATGCTACTGTAGGGTTGTGGCTGTGACTGCTTAGTTTGGCCTGGGAGGGTGAACCCAGGACGCGAACATGGAGCCCGGAAAAGCAAGGCCCAAGAGGCACCTGCTCTCCCGCAGCTCTTCTTCCCTGACGCGACTGAAGCCTTGCTGAGGAAGCAGCAGCGAAGTGCTGTTCGCTCCAAGCCAAAGCCTCTGCGAAAGCACAACATTCGCTGAGAAATGTTCTGCGGGCTGCTGCTGCTTGCCTGAGCCCAGTCTCGCGGTGGGAGAACCCGCATACATCGAAAGCCTCTCTGCCTTGGCATCTCCCCTGGGAAAGCACAACGTTCCTTGGGAAATCAGAGTTGGGTTTGGGGATGCTGCTGCTGCTTGCCTGAGCTAGTCTCTGAAGCACGGTGCACGATACCCGCATGGAGCGAAATACTCTTTGCCCTAGCATCCCCTCTGCCTGAGAGAGAAGCCAAGTGTGGGGAAGGCGCAGCACACGGCCCCGGAGAAGAGAAAGAGCCGTTGGCCGTGGGGTGGGGAAACGCTCGGGAAGCAGGATAGCCTGCAGTGGCACGAACAGCAGGCCGGTGGCAAGACAAGTGTCACCCGCTCCCTGCGCGGAGAGATGGAAGCCTGGCTGCTAAGGAGAAATGAGGGGACGACTAGGGCAGAGGCGCGTGCTCCACTCTGAGGAAGGAGTCTGGGCAGAAGGCAGGCCTGTCCTGTGCCTCTGGACCCAAGGGGACAGCATCTCCTTGGCCACCTGTCCCAAGGGCAGACTTGGGCTTGCCACCAGGTGCCATACCCGGAACTCACAGAAACAACCCCATGGAGAAACGGGCAGTCAGATGCCATCTTCCACCAAGATGTGGCAGCGATGTGAGTGGCAGGGGGTCTGCCGGGAAAGAGTGGAGACAGTGACCCACAGTTCCCCATCCCAGTGCACGGGCCGTGTGCAGTGATCCTGTCGCCACTTCTCTCCTGTGTTGAAGGCACTGGCCGAGACCCCGAGTCTGCCTGAGCACCAGAGTAAAAGGCAAAGCCTTACCTACCCCAGGAGATGGTAATAGGCATAGAGGGCCATGCTAGGACACGCACGCTCCTGCAGGGTTGTGACTGTGTCTGCTTAGTTCGGCAAAGCAAGTTGAAGCCCGGGCGTGATCTTGGAGCCCGGGAAAGCAAGGCCCAAGAGGCATCAGCTCTCCTGCAGCTCGTCTTCCCTGACGCGACTGAAGCCTTGCTGAGGAAGCAGCAGCGAAGTGCTGTTCGCTCCAAGCCAAAGCCTCTGCGAAAGCACAGCATTCGCTGAGAAATGTTCTGCGGGCTGCTGCTGCTTGCCTGAGCCCTGTCTCGCGGTGGGAGAAACCCATATAAAGCAACAACCTCTTTGCCTAGGCATCTTCCCTGGGAAAGCTCACCGTTCCTTGGGAAATCAGAGTTGGGTTTGGGGATGCTGCTGCTGCTTGCCTGAGCTAGTCTCCGAAACACGGTGCAAGATACCCGCATGGAGCGAAATACTCTTTGCCCTAGCATCCCCTCTGCCTGAGAGAGAAGCCAAGTGTGGGGAAGGCGCAGCACATGGCCCCGAAGAAGAGAAGGAGCCGTTGGCCGTGGGGTGGGGAAATGCTCGGGAAGCAGGATAGCCTGCAGTGGCACGAACAGCAGGCCGGTGGCAAGACAAGTGTCACCCGATCCCTGCGCGGAGAGATGGAAGCCTGGCTGCTAAGGAGAAATGAGGGGACGACTAGGGCAGAGGCGCGTGCTCCACTCTGAGGAAGGAGTCTGGGCAGAAGGCAGGCCTGTCCTGTGCCTCTGGACCCAAGGGGACAGCATCTCCTTGGCCACCTGTCCCAAGGGCAGACTTGGGCTTGCCACCAGGTGCCATACCCGGAACTCACAGAAACAACCCCATGGAGAAACGGGCAGTCAGATGCCGTCTTCCACCAAGATGTGGCAGCGATGTGAGTGGCAGGGGGTGTGCGGGAAAGAGTGGAGACAGTGACCCACAGTTCCCCATCCCAGTGCACGGGCCGTGTGCAGTGATCCTGTCGCCACTTCTCTCCTGTGTTGAAGGCACTGGCCGAGACCCCGAGTCTGCCTGAGCGCCAAAGCAAAAGGCAAAGCCTTACCTAGCCCTGGGGATGGTAATAGGCATAGAGGGCCATGCTAGGACACGCACGCTGCTGCAGGGTTGTGACTGTGTCTGCTTAGTTCGGCATAGCAAGGGGAAGCCCGGGCGTGAACTTGGAGCCCGGGAAAGCAAGGCCCAAGAGGCACCAGCTCTCCTGCAGCTCGTCTTCCCTGACGCGACTGAAGCCTTGCTGAGGAAGCAGCAGCAAAGTGCTGTTCGCTCCAAGCCAAAGCCTCTGCGAAAGCACAGCATTCGCTGAGAAATGTTCTGCGGGCTGCTGCTGCTTGCCTGAGCCCAGTTTCGCGGTGGGAGAAACCCGTATACAGCAACAACCTCTTTGCCAAGGCATCTCCCCTGGGAAAGCTCACCGTTCCTTGGGAAATCAGAGTTGGGTTTGGGGATACTGCTGCTGCTTGCCTGAGCTAGTCTCTGAAGCACGGTGCAAGATACCCGCATGGAGCGAAATACTCTTTGCCCTAGCATCCCCTCTGCCTGAGAGAGAAGCCAAGTGTGGGGAAGGCGCAGCACACGGCCCCGAAGAAGAGAAGGAGCTGTTGGCCGTGGAGTCGGGAAACGCTCGGGAAGCAGGATAGCCTGCAGTGGCACGAACAGCAGGCCGGTGGCAAGACAAGTGTCACCCGCTCCCTGCGCGGAGAGATGGAAGCCTGGCTGCTAAGGAGAAATGAGGGGACGACTAGGGCAGAGTCGCGTGCTCCACTCTGAGGAAGGAGTCTGGGCAGAAGGCAGGCCTGTCCTGTGCCTCTGGACCCAAGGGGACAGCATCTCCTTGGCCACCTGTCCCAAGGGCAGACTTGGGCTTGCCACCAGGTGCCATACCCGGAACTCACAGAAACAACCCCATGGAGAAACGGGCAGTCAGATGCCGTCTTCCACCAAGATGTGGCAGCGATGTGAGTGGCAGGGGGTGTGCCGGGAAAGAGTGGAGACAGTGACCCACAGTTCCTCATCCCAGTGTACGGGCCGTGTGCAGTGATCCTGTCGCCACTTCTCTCCTGTGTTGAAGGCACTGGCCGAGACCCCGAGTCTGCCTGAGCACCAGAGTAAAAGGCAAAGCCTTACCTACCCCAGGAGATGGTAATAGGCATAGAGGGCCATGCTAGGACACGCACGCTCCTGCAGGGTTGTGACTGTGTCTGCTTAGTTCGGCAAAGCAAGTTGAAGCCCGGGCGTGATCTTGGAGCCCGGGAAAGCAAGGCCCAAGAGGCATCAGCTCTCCTGCAGCTCGTCTTCCCTGACGCGACTGAAGCCTTGCTGAGGAAGCAGCAGCGAAGTGCTGTTCGCTCCAAGCCAAAGCCTCTGCGAAAGCACAGCATTCGCTGAGAAATGTTCTGCGGGCTGCTGCTGCTTGCCTGAGCCCTGTCTCGCGGTGGGAGAAACCCAAATAAAGCAACAACCTCTTTGCCTAGGCATCTTCCCTGGGAAAGCTCATCGTTCCTTGGGAAATCAGAGTTGGGTTTGGGGATGCTGCTGCTGCTTGCCTGAGCTAGTCTCCGAAACACGGTGCAAGATACCCGCATGGAGCGAAATACTCTTTGCCCTAGCATCCCCTCTGCCTGAGAGAGAAGCCAAGTGTGGGGAAGGCGCAGCACACGGCCCCGAAGAAGAGAAGGAGCCGTTGGCCGTGGAGTCGGGAAACGCTCGGGAAGCAGGATAGCCTGCAGTGGCACGAACAGCAGGCCGGTGGCAAGACAAGTGTCACCCGCTCCCTGCGCGGAGAGATGGAAGCCTGGCTGCTAAGGAGAAATGAGGGGACGACTAGGGCAGAGGCGCGTGCTCCACTCTGAGGAAGGAGTCTGGGCAGAAGGCAGGCCTGTCCTGTGCCTCTGGACCCAAGGGGAGAGCATCTCCTTGACCACCTGTCCCAAGGGCAGACTTGGGCTTGCCACCAGGTGCCATACCCGGAACTCACAGAAACAACCCCATGGAGAAACGGGCAGTCAGATGCCGTCTTCCACCAAGATGTGGCAGCGATGTGAGTGGCAGGGGGTGTGCCGGGAAAGAGTGGAGACAGTGACCCACAGTTCCCCATCCCAGTGCACGGGCCTTGTGCAGTGATCCTGTCGCCACTTCTCTCCTGTGTTGAAGGCACTGGCCGAGACCCCGAGTCTGCCTGAGCACCAGAGTAAAAGGCAAAGCCTTACCTACCCCAGGAGATGGTAATAGGCATAGAGGGCCATGCTAGGACACGCACGCTGCTGCAGGGTTGTGACTGTGTCTGCTTAGTTCGGCATAGCAAGGGGAAGCCCGGGCGTGAACTTGGAGCCCGGGAAAGCAAGGCCCAAGAGGCACCAGCTCTCCTGCAGCTCGTCTTCCCTGACGCGACTGAAGCCTTGCTGAGGAAGCAGCAGCAAAGTGCTGTTCGCTCCAAGCCAAAGCCTCTGCGAAAGCACAGCATTCGCTGAGAAATGTTCTGCGGGCTGCTGCTGCTTGCCTGAGCCCAGACTCGTGGTGGGAGAAACCCGTATACAGCAACAACCTCTTTGCCTAGGCATCTTCCCTGGGAAAGCTCACCGTTCCTTGGGAAATCAGAGTTGGGTTTGGGGATGCTGCTGCTGCTTGCCTGAGCTAGTCTCCGAAACACGGTGCAAGATACCCGCATGGAGCGAAATACTCTTTGCCCTAGCATCCCCTCTGCCTGAGAGAGAAGCCAAGTGTGGGGAAGGCGCAGCACACGGCCCCGAAGAAGAGAAGGAGCTGTTGGCCGTGGAGTCGGGAAACGCTCGGGAAGCAGGATAGCCTGCAGTGGCACGAACAGCAGGCCGGTGGCAAGACAAGTGTCACCCGCTCCCTGCGCGGAGAGATGGAAGCCTGGCTGCTAAGGAGAAATGAGGGGACGACTAGGGCAGAGTCGCGTGCTCCACTCTGAGGAAGGAGTCTGGGCAGAAGGCAGGCCTGTCCTGTGCCTCTGGACCCAAGGGGACAGCATCTCCTTGGCCACCTGTCCCAAGGGCAGACTTGGGCTTGCCACCAGGTGCCATACCCGGAACTCACAGAAACAACCCCATGGAGAAACGGGCAGTCAGATGCCGTCTTCCACCAAGATGTGGCAGCGATGTGAGTGGCAGGGGGTGTGCCGGGAAAGAGTGGAGACAGTGACCCACAGTTCCTCATCCCAGTGTACGGGCCGTGTGCAGTGATCCTGTCGCCACTTCTCTCCTGTGTTGAAGGCACTGGCCGAGACCCCGAGTCTGCCTGAGCACCAGAGTAAAAGGCAAAGCCTTACCTACCCCAGGAGATGGTAATAGGCATAGAGGGCCATGCTAGGACACGCACGCTCCTGCAGGGTTGTGACTGTGTCTGCTTAGTTCGGCAAAGCAAGTTGAAGCCCGGGCGTGATCTTGGAGTCCGGGAAAGCAAGGCCCAAGAGGCATCAGCTCTCCTGCAGCTCGTCTTCCCTGACGCGACTGAAGCCTTGCTGAGGAAGCAGCAGCGAAGTGCTGTTCGCTCCAAGCCAAAGCCTCTGCGAAAGCACAGCATTCGCTGAGAAATGTTCTGCGGGCTGCTGCTGCTTGCCTGAGCCCTGTCTCGCGGTGGGAGAAACCCAAATAAAGCAACAACCTCTTTGCCTAGTCATCTTCCCTGGGAAAGCTCACCGTTCCTTGGGAAATCAGAGTTGGGTTTGGGGATGCTGCTGCTGCTTGCCTGAGCTAGTCTCCGAAACACGGTGCAAGATACCCGCATGGAGCGAAATACTCTTTGCCCTAGCATCCCCTCTGCCTGAGAGAGAAGCCAAGTGTGGGGAAGGCGCAGCACACGGCCCCGAAGAAGAGAAGGAGCCGTTGGCCGTGGAGTCGGGAAACGCTCGGGAAGCAGGATAGCCTGCAGTGGCACGAACAGCAGGCCGGTGGCAAGACAAGTGTCACCCGCTCCCTGCGCGGAGAGATGGAAGCCTGGCTGCTAAGGAGAAATGAGGGGACGACTAGGGCAGAGGCGCGTGCTCCACTCTGAGGAAGGAGTCTGGGCAGAAGGCAGGCCTGTCCTGTGCCTCTGGACCCAAGGGGACAGCATCTCCTTGGCCACCTGTCCCAAGGGCAGACTTGGGCTTGCCACCAGGTGCCATACCCGGAACTCACAGAAACAACCCCATGGAGAAACCGGCAGTCAGATGCCGTCTTCCACCAAGATGTGGCAGCGATGTGAGTGGCAGGGGGTGTGCCGGGAAAGAGTGGAGACAGTGACCCACAGTTCCCCATCCCAGTGCACGGGCCGTGTGCAGTGATCCTGTCGCCACTTCTCTCCTGTGTTGAAGGCACTGGCCGAGACCCCGAGTCTGCCTGAGCACCAAAGCAAAAGGCAAAGCCTTACCTAACCCTGGGGATGGTAATAGGCATAGAGGGCCATGCTAGGACACGCACGCTGCTGCAGGGTTGTGACTGTGTCTGCTTAGTTCGGCATAGCAAGGGGAAGCCCGGGCGTGAACTTGGAGCCCGGGAAAGCAAGGCCCAAGAGGCACCAGCTCTCCTGCAGCTCGTCTTCCCTGACGCGACTGAAGCCTTGCTGAGGAAGCAGCAGCAAAGTGCTGTTCGCTCCAAGCCAAAGCCTCTGCGAAAGCACAGCATTCGCTGAGAAATGTTCTGCGGGCTGCTGCTGCTTGCCTGAGCCCAGACTCGTGGTGGGAGAAACCCGTATACAGCAACAACCTCTTTGCCTAGGCATCTTCCCTGGGAAAGCTCACCGTTCCTTGGGAAATCAGAGTTGGGTTTGGGGATGGTGCTGCTGCTTGCCTGAGCTAGTCTCCGAAACACGGTGCAAGATACCCGCATGGAGCGAAATACTCTTTGCCCTAGCATCCCCTCTGCCTGAGAGAGAAGCCAAGTGTGGGGAAGGCGCAGCACACGGCCCCGAAGAAGAGAAGGAGCTGTTGGCCGTGGAGTCGGGAAACGCTCGGGAAGCAGGATAGCCTGCAGTGGCACGAACAGCAGGCCGGTGGCAAGACAAGTGTCACCCGCTCCCTGCGCGGAGAGATGGAAGCCTGGCTGCTAAGAAGAAATGAGGGGACGACTAGGGCAGAGTCGCGTGCTCCACTCTGAGGAAGGAGTCTGGGCAGAAGGCAGGCCTGTCCTGTGCCTCTGGACCCAAGGGGACAGCATCTCCTTGGCCACCTGTCCCAAGGGCAGACTTGGGCTTGCCACCAGGTGCCATACCCGGAACTCACAGAAACAACCCCATGGAGAAACGGGCAGTCAGATGCCGTCTTCCACCAAGATGTGGCAGCGATGTGAGTGGCAGGGGGTGTGCCGGGAAAGAGTGGAGACAGTGACCCACAGTTCCTCATCCCAGTGTACGGGCCGTGTGCAGTGATCCTGTCGCCACTTCTCTCCTGTGTTGAAGGCACTGGCCGAGACCCCGAGTCTGCCTGAGCACCAGAGTAAAAGGCAAAGCCTTACCTACCCCAGGAGATGGTAATAGGCATAGAGGGCCATGCTAGGACACGCACGCTCCTGCAGGGTTGTGACTGTGTCTGCTTAGTTCGGCAAAGCAAGTTGAAGCCCGGGCGTGATCTTGGAGCCCGGGAAAGAAAGGCCCAAGAGGCATCAGCTCTCCTGCAGCTCGTCTTCCCTGACGCGACTGAAGCCTTGCTGAGGAAGCAGCAGCGAAGTGCTGTTCGCTCCAAGCCAAAGCCTCTGCGAAAGCACAGCATTCGCTGAGAAATGTTCTGCGGGCTGCTGCTGCTTGCCTGAGCCCTGTCTCGCGGTGGGAGAAACCCAAATAAAGCAACAACCTCTTTGCCTAGTCATCTTCCCTGGGAAAGCTCACCGTTCCTTGGGAAATCAGAGTTGGGTTTGGGGATGCTGCTGCTGCTTGCCTGAGCTAGTCTCCGAAACACGGTGCAAGATACCCGCATGGAGCGAAATACTCTTTGCCCTAGCATCCCCTCTGCCTGAGAGAGAAGCCAAGTGTGGGGAAGGCGCAGCACACGGCCCCGAAGAAGAGAAGGAGCCGTTGGCCGTGGAGTCGGGAAACGCTCGGGAAGCAGGATAGCCTGCAGTGGCACGAACAGCAGGCCGGTGGCAAGACAAGTGTCACCCGCTCCCTGCGCGGAGAGATGGAAGCCTGGCTGCTAAGGAGAAATGAGGGGACGACTAGGGCAGAGGCGCGTGCTCCACTCTGAGGAAGGAGTCTGGGCAGAAGGCAGGCCTGTCCTGTGCCTCTGGACCCAAGGGGACAGCATCTCCTTGGCCACCTGTCCCAAGGGCAGACTTGGGCTTGCCACCAGGTGCCATACCCGGAACTCACAGAAACAACCCCATGGAGAAACGGGCAGTCAGATGCCGTCTTCCACCAAGATGTGGCAGCGATGTGAGTGGCAGGGGGTCTGCCGGGAAAGAGTGGAGACAGTGACCCACAGTTCCCCATCCCAGTGCACGGGCCGTGTGCAGTGATCCTGTCGCCACTTCTCTCCTGTGTTGAAGGCACTGGCCGAGACCCCGAGTCTGCCTGAGCACCAAAGCAAAAGGCAAAGCCTTACCTAGCCCTGGGGATGGTAATAGGCATAGAGGGCCATGCTAGGACACGCACGCTGCTGCAGGGTTGTGACTGTGTCTGCTTAGTTCGGCATAGCAAGGGGAAGCCCGGGCGTGAACTTGGAGCCCGGGAAAGCAAGGCCCAAGAGGCACCAGCTCTCCTGCAGCTCGTCTTCCCTGACGCGACTGAAGCCTTGCTGAGGAAGCAGCAGCAAAGTGCTGTTCGCTCCAAGCCAAAGCCTCTGCGAAAGCACAGCATTCGCTGAGAAATGTTCTGCGGGCTGCTGCTGCTTGCCTGAGCCCAGTCTCGCGGTGGGAGAAACCCGTATACAGCAACAACCTCTTTGCCTAGGCATCTCCCCTGGGAAAGCTCACCGTTCCTTGGGAAATCAGAGTTGGGTTTGGGGATGCTTCTGCTGCTTGCCTGAGCTAGTCTCCGAAGCACGGTGCAAGATACCCGCATGGAGCGAAATACTCTTTGCCCTAGCATCCCCTCTGCCTGAGAGAGAAGCCAAGTGTGGGGAAGGCGCAGCACATGGCCCCGGAGAAGAGAAAGAGCCGTTGGCTGTGGGGTGGGGAAACGCTCGGGAAGCAGGATAGCCTGCAGTGGCACGAACAGCAGGCCGGTGGCAAGACAAGTGTCACCCGCTCCCTGCGCGGAGAGATGGAAGCCTGGCTGCTAAGGAGAAATGAGGGGACGACTAGGGCAGAGGCGCGTGCTCCACTCTGAGGAAGGAGTCTGGGCAGAAGGCAGGCCTGTCCTGTGCCTCTGGACCCAAGGGGACAGCATCTCCTTGGCCACCTGTCCCAAGGGCAGACTTGGGCTTGCCACCAGGTGCCATACCCGGAACTCACAGAAACAACCCCATGGAGAAACGGGCAGTCAGATGCCGTCTTCCACCAAGATGTGGCAGCGATGTGAGTGGCAGGGGGTGTGCCGGGAAAGAGTGGAGACAGTGACCCACAGTTCCCCATCCCAGTGCACGGGCCGTGTGCAGTGATCCTGTCGCCACTTCTCTCCTGTGTTGAAGGCACTGGCCGAGACCCCGAGTCTGCCTGAGCGCCAAAGCAAAAGGCAAAGCCTTACCTAGCCCTGGGGATGGTAATAGGCATAGAGTGCCATGCTAGGAAACGCAAGCTGCTGCAGGGTTGTGACCATGTCTGCTTAGTTCGGCATAGCAAGGTGAAACCTGGACGTGAACTTGGAGGCCGGAAAAGCAATTCCCAAGAGGCACCAGCTCTCCCGTGGCTCTTCTTCCCTGCTGCGACAGAGCGAACACCCAAGCCTTTCTGAGGAAGGAGCAGCTAAATACGGTTCATGCCAAGCTAAAAACATCTGCGAAAGCTTAGCAGTCGCTGCGAAATCAGAGTCGGTTCTGCGGGCTGCTGTTGCTGCTTGCCTTAGCCTAGTATTCGCAGCACGATGGGAGAAACCCGCCTAGAGCGAAAGCCTCTTTGCCCTGGCATCTCCTCTGGGAAAGCACAGCATTCTTTGGAAAATCAGAGTCCGGACTGAAGGATGCTCCTGTTTGCCAGAGCTGGTCTCCTCAGCATGGTGCAATGAACCCGCATTGAACAAAATCCTCTATGCCTGGGCATCCCCTCTGCCTGAGAGAGAAGCGCGGTTGCGTCTTTGGAAAGAGCCTTAAGGAAAGGGACACGTTTTTCACTTCGCTCCCCAGGAGAATGTCTGTGGAGGTACAGCACGCTGCCCCTGGAGAAGAGCAGGAACCGTTGACCTTCTGGACTGGAAACAGTTGGGAATCAAGAGAGCCGGCCCTGGCAGGCCCCGCGGCCGGTGGCAATACAAGTGTCACCCTCTCCCAGTGCAGAGAGACAGAAGCCTGGCTGCTATGGAGACAGGAGGGGATGAGTAGGACAGGGCGCGTGCTCCACTCTTAGGAAGCAGTCTTTGCAGAAAGCATGCCTGTCCTGAGCCTCTGGGCCCAAGGACACAGCAGCTCCTTGGCCACCTGTCCCTGGGGCAGACATGCGCTAGCCACCAGGCGCCTACGCTGAACTTTCAGAAACAGTTACCTGAAATAACAGGTAGTCAATGCCGTCTTCCTCCAGGATGTGGAAGCCTGGAGGAGGCACGGGGTTTAAGGGGAAGGAGTGGGGATAGTCCACCAAAGCTACCTAATCAGTGCACGGGCGGTTTGCAGGGATCCTGTCACCTATCCTTTCCTGTGGGGAAAGCACTGTCCTAGTCCGCGAGTCCGCCTGAGCGCCAGAGTAAAAGGCCAAGCGACGCCTACATGGGAGATGGTAGTGTGCATAGAGTGCCATCCCTGGCTACGCATGCTACTGTAGGGTTGTGGCTGTGACTGCTTAGTTTGGCCTGGGAGGGTGAACCCAGGACGCGAACATGGAGCCCGGAAAAGCAAGGCCCAAGAGGCACCTGCTCTCCCGCAGCTCTTCTTCCCTGACGCGACTGAAGCCTTGCTGAGGAAGCAGCAGCGAAGTGCTGTTCGCTCCAAGCCAAAGCCTCTGCGAAAGCACAACATTCGCTGAGAAATGTTCTGCGGGCTGCTGCTGCTTGCCTGAGCCCAGTCTCGCGGTGGGAGAACCCGCATACATCGAAAGCCTCTCTGCCTTGGCATCTCCCCTGGGAAAGCACAACGTTCCTTGGGAAATCAGAGTTGGGTTTGGGGATGCTGCTGCTGCTTGCCTGAGCTAGTCTCTGAAGCACGGTGCACGATACCCGCATGGAGCGAAATACTCTTTGCCCTAGCATCCCCTCTGCCTGAGAGAGAAGCCAAGTGTGGGGAAGGCGCAGCACACGGCCCCGGAGAAGAGAAAGAGCCGTTGGCTGTGGGGTGGGGAAACGCTCGGGAAGCAGGATAGCCTGCAGTGGCACGAACAGCAGGCCGGTGGCAAGACAAGTGTCACCCGCTCCCTGCGCGGAGAGATGGAAGCCTGGCTGCTAAGGAGAAATGAGGGGACGACTAGGGCAGAGGCGCGTGCTCCACTCTGAGGAAGGAGTCTGGGCAGAAGGCAGGCCTGTCCTGTGCCTCTGGACCCAAGGGGACAGCATCTCCTTGGCCACCTGTCCCAAGGGCAGACTTGGGCTTGACACCAGGTGCCATACCCGGAACTCACAGAAACAACCCCATGGAGAAACGGGCAGTCAGATGCCATCTTCCACCAAGATGTGGCAGCGATGTGAGTGGCAGGGGGTCTGCCGGGAAAGAGTGGAGACAGTGACCCACAGTTCCCCATCCCAGTGCACGGGCCGTGTGCAGTGATCCTGTCGCCACTTCTCTCCTGTGTTGAAGGCACTGGCCGAGACCCCGAGTCTGCCTGAGCACCAGAGTAAAAGGCAAAGCCTTACCTACCCCAGGAGATGGTAATAGGCATAGAGGGCCATGCTAGGACACGCACGCTGCTGCAGGGTTGTGACTGTGTCTGCTTAGTTCGGCATAGCAAGGTGAAGCACGGGCGTGAACTTGGAGCCCGGGAAAGCAAGGCCCAAGAGGCACCAGCTCTCCTGCAGCTCGTCTTCCCTGACGCGACTGAAGCCTTGCTGAGGAAGCAGCAGCAAAGTGCTGTTCGCTCCAAGCCAAAGCCTCTGCGAAAGCACAGCATTCACTGAGAAATGTTCTGCGGGCTGCTGCTGCTTGCCTGAGCCCAGTCTCGCGGTGGGAGAAACCCGTATACAGCAACAACCTCTTTGCCTAGGCATCTCCCCTGGGAAAGCTCACCGTTCCTTGGGAAATCAGAGTTGGGTTTGGGGATGCTGCTGCTGCTTGCCTGAGCTAGTCTCCGAAGCACGGTGCAAGATACCCGCATGGAGCGAAATACTCTTTGCCCTAGCATCCCCTCTGCCTGAGAGAGAAGCCAAGTGTGGGGAAGGCGCAGCACACGGCCCCGGAGAAGAGAAAGAGCCGTTGGCTGTGGGGTCGGGAAACGCTCGGGAAGCAGGATAGCCTGCAGTGGCACGAACAGCAGGCCGGTGGCAAGACAAGTGTCACCCGCTCCCTGCGCGGAGAGATGGAAGCCTGGCTGCTAAGGAGAAATGAGGGGACGACTAGGGCAGAGGCGCGTGCTCCACTCTGAGGAAGGAGTCTGGGCAGAAGGCAGGCCTGTCCTGTGCCTCTGGACCCAAGGGGACAGCATCTCCTTGGCCACCTGTCCCAAGGGCAGACTTGGGCTTGCCACCAGGTGCCATACCCGGAACTCACAGAAACAACCCCATGGAGAAACGGGCAGTCAGATGCCGTCTTCCACCAAGATGTGGCAGCGATGTGAGTGGCAGGGGGTCTGCCGGGAAAGAGTGGAGACAGTGACCCACAGTTCCCCATCCCAGTGCACGGGCCGTGTGCAGTGATCCTGTCGCCACTTCTCTCCTGTGTTGAAGGCACTGGCCGAGACCCCGAGTCAGCCTGAGCACCAGAGTAAAAGGCAAAGCCTTACCTACCCCAGGAGATGGTAATAGGCATAGAGGGCCATGCTAGGACACGCACGCTGCTGCAGGGTTGTGACTGTGTCTGCTTAGTTCGGCATAGCAAGGTGAAGCACGGGCGTGAACTTGGAGCCCGGGAAAGCAAGGCCCAAGAGGCACCAGCTCTCCTGCAGCTCGTCTTCCCTGACGCGACTGAAGCCTTGCTGAGGAAGCAGCAGCAAAGTGCTGTTCGCTCCAAGCCAAAGCCTCTGCGAAAGCACAGCATTCGCTGAGAAATGTTCTGCGGGCTGCTGCTGCTTGCCTGAGCCCTGTCTCGCGGTGGGAGAAACCCAAATAAAGCAACAACCTCTTTGCCTAGGCATCTTCCCTGGGAAAGCTCACCGTTCCTTGGGAAATCAGAGTTGGGTTTGGGGATGCTGCTGCTGCTTGCCTGAGCTAGTCTCCGAAACACGGTGCAAGATACCCGCATGGAGCGAAATACTCTTTGCCCTAGCATCCCCTCTGCCTGAGAGAGAAGCCAAGTGTGGGGAAGGCGCAGCACACGGCCCCGAAGAAGAGAAGGAGCCGTTGGCCGTGGAGTCGGGAAACGCTCGGGAAGCAGGATAGCCTGCAGTGGCACGAACAGCAGGCCGGTGGCAAGACAAGTGTCACCCGCTCCCTGCGCGGAGAGATGGAAGCCTGGCTGCTAAGGAGCAATGAGGGGACGACTAGGGCAGAGGCGCGTGCTCCACTCTGAGGAAGGAGTCTGGGCAGAAGGCAGGCCTGTCCTGTGCCTCTGGACCCAAGGGGACAGCATCTCCTTGGCCACCTGTCCCAAGGGCAGACTTGGGCTTGCCACCAGGTGCCATACCCGGAACTCACAGAAACAACCCCATGGAGAAACGGGCAGTCAGATGCCGTCTTCCACCAAGATGTGGCAGCGATGTGAGTGGCAGGGGGTGTGCCGGGAAAGAGTGGAGACAGTGACCCACAGTTCCCCATCCCAGTGCACGGGCCGTGTGCAGTGATCCTGTCGCCACTTCTCTCCTGTGTTGAAGGCACTGGCCGAGACCCCGAGTCTGCCTGAGCGCCAAAGCAAAAGGCAAAGCCTTACCTAGCCCTGGGGATGGTAATAGGCATAGAGGGCCATGCTAGGACACGCACGCTGCTGCAGGGTTGTGACTGTGTCTGCTTAGTTCGGCATAGCAAGGGGAAGCCCGGGCGTGAACTTGGAGCCCGGGAAAGCAAGGCCCAAGAGGCACCAGCTCTCCTGCAGCTCGTCTTCCCTGACGCGACTGAAGCCTTGCTGAGGAAGCAGCAGCAAAGTGCTGTTCGCTCCAAGCCAAAGCCTCTGCGAAAGCACAGCATTCGCTGAGAAATGTTCTGCGGGCTGCTGCTGCTTGCCTGAGCCCAGTCTCGCGGTGGGAGAAACCCGTATACAGCAACAACCTCTTTGCCTAGGCATCTCCCCTGGGAAAGCTCACCGTTCCTTGGGAAATCAGAGTTGGGTTTGGGGATGCTTCTGCTGCTTGCCTGAGCTAGTCTCCGAAGCACGGTGCAAGATACCCGCATGGAGCGAAATACTCTTTGCCCTAGCATCCCCTCTGCCTGAGAGAGAAGCCAAGTGTGGGGAAGGCGCAGCACATGGCCCCGGAGAAGAGAAAGAGCCGTTGGCTGTGGGGTGGGGAAACGCTCGGGAAGCAGGATAGCCTGCAGTGGCACGAACAGCAGGCCGGTGGCAAGACAAGTGTCACCCGCTCCCTGCGCGGAGAGATGGAAGCCTGGCTGCTAAGGAGAAATGAGGGGACGACTAGGGCAGAGGCGCGTGCTCCACTCTGAGGAAGGAGTCTGGGCAGAAGGCAGGCCTGTCCTGTGCCTCTGGACCCAAGGGGACAGCATCTCCTTGGCCACCTGTCCCAAGGGCAGACTTGGGCTTGCCACCAGGTGCCATACCCGGAACTCACAGAAACAACCCCATGGAGAAACGGGCAGTCAGATGCCGTCTTCCACCAAGATGTGGCAGCGATGTGAGTGGCAGGGGGTGTGCCGGGAAAGAGTGGAGACAGTGACCCACAGTTCCCCATCCCAGTGCACGGGCCGTGTGCAGTGATCCTGTCGCCACTTCTCTCCTGTGTTGAAGGCACTGGCCGAGACCCCGAGTCTGCCTGAGCGCCAAAGCAAAAGGCAAAGCCTTACCTAGCCCTGGGGATGGTAATAGGCATAGAGTGCCATGCTAGGAAACGCAAGCTGCTGCAGGGTTGTGACCATGTCTGCTTAGTTCGGCATAGCAAGGTGAAACCTGGACGTGAACTTGGAGGCCGGAAAAGCAATTCCCAAGAGGCACCAGCTCTCCCGTGGCTCTTCTTCCCTGCTGCGACAGAGCGAACACCCAAGCCTTTCTGAGGAAGGAGCAGCTAAATACGGTTCATGCCAAGCTAAAAACATCTGCGAAAGCTTAGCAGTCGCTGCGAAATCAGAGTCGGTTCTGCGGGCTGCTGTTGCTGCTTGCCTTAGCCTAGTATTCGCAGCACGATGGGAGAAACCCGCCTAGAGCGAAAGCCTCTTTGCCCTGGCATCTCCTCTGGGAAAGCACAGCATTCTTTGGAAAATCAGAGTCCGGACTGAAGGATGCTCCTGTTTGCCAGAGCTGGTCTCCTCAGCATGGTGCAATGAACCCGCATTGAACAAAATCCTCTATGCCTGGGCATCCCCTCTGCCTGAGAGAGAAGCGCGGTTGCGTCTTTGGAAAGAGCCTTAAGGAAAGGGACACGTTTTTCACTTCGCTCCCCAGGAGAATGTCTGTGGAGGTACAGCACGCTGCCCCTGGAGAAGAGCAGGAACCGTTGACCTTCTGGACTGGAAACAGTTGGGAATCAAGAGAGCCGGCCCTGGCAGGCCCTGCGGCCGGTGGCAATACAAGTGTCACCCTCTCCCAGTGCAGAGAGACAGAAGCCTGGCTGCTATGGAGACAGGAGGGGATGAGTAGGACAGGGCGCGTGCTCCACTCTTAGGAAGCAGTCTTTGCAGAAAGCATGCCTGTCCTGAGCCTCTGGGCCCAAGGACACAGCAGCTCCTTGGCCACCTGTCCCTGGGGCAGACATGCGCTAGCCACCAGGCGCCTACGCTGAACTTTCAGAAACAGTTACCTGAAATAACAGGTAGTCAATGCCGTCTTCCTCCAGGATGTGGAAGCCTGGAGGAGGCACGGGGTTTAAGGGGAAGGAGTGGGGATAGTCCACCAAAGCTACCTAATCAGTGCACGGGCGGTTTGCAGGGATCCTGTCACCTATCCTTTCCTGTGGGGAAAGCACTGTCCTAGTCCGCGAGTCCGCCTGAGCGCCAGAGTAAAAGGCCAAGCGACGCCTACATGGGAGATGGTAGTGTGCATAGAGTGCCATCCCTGGCTACGCATGCTACTGTAGGGTTGTGGCTGTGACTGCTTAGTTTGGCCTGGGAGGGTGAACCCAGGACGCGAACATGGAGCCCGGAAAAGCAAGGCCCAAGAGGCACCTGCTCTCCCGCAGCTCTTCTTCCCTGACGCGACTGAAGCCTTGCTGAGGAAGCAGCAGCGAAGTGCTGTTCGCTCCAAGCCAAAGCCTCTGCGAAAGCACAACATTCGCTGAGAAATGTTCTGCGGGCTGCTGCTGCTTGCCTGAGCCCAGTCTCGCGGTGGGAGAACCCGCATACATCGAAAGCCTCTCTGCCTTGGCATCTCCCCTGGGAAAGCACAACGTTCCTTGGGAAATCAGAGTTGGGTTTGGGGATGCTGCTGCTGCTTGCCTGAGCTAGTCTCTGAAGCACGGTGCACGATACCCGCATGGAGCGAAATACTCTTTGCCCTAGCATCCCCTCTGCCTGAGAGAGAAGCCAAGTGTGGGGAAGGCGCAGCACACGGCCCCGGAGAAGAGAAAGAGCCGTTGGCCGTGGGGTGGGGAAACGCTCGGGAAGCAGGATAGCCTGCAGTGGCACGAACAGCAGGCCGGTGGCAAGACAAGTGTCACCCGCTCCCTGCGCGGAGAGATGGAAGCCTGGCTGCTAAGGAGAAATGAGGGGACGACTAGGGCAGAGGCGCGTGCTCCACTCTGAGGAAGGAGTCTGGGCAGAAGGCAGGCCTGTCCTGTGCCTCTGGACCCAAGGGGACAGCATCTCCTTGGCCACCTGTCCCAAGGGCAGACTTGGGCTTGCCACCAGGTGCCATACCCGGAACTCACAGAAACAACCCCATGGAGAAACGGGCAGTCAGATGCCATCTTCCACCAAGATGTGGCAGCGATGTGAGTGGCAGGGGGTCTGCCGGGAAAGAGTGGAGACAGTGACCCACAGTTCCCCATCCCAGTGCACGGGCCGTGTGCAGTGAACCTGTCGCCACTTCTCTCCTGTGTTGAAGGCACTGGCCGAGACCCCGAGTCTGCCTGAGCACCAGAGTAAAAGGCAAAGCCTTACCTACCCCAGGAGATGGTAATAGGCATAGAGAGCCATGCTAGGACACGCACGCTGCTGCAGGGTTGTGACTGTGTCTGCTTAGTTCGGCATAGCAAGGTGAAGCACGGGCGTGAACTTGGAGCCCGGGAAAGCAAGGCCCAAGAGGCACCAGCTCTCCTGCAGCTCGTCTTCCCTGACGCGACTGAAGCCTTGCTGAGGAAGCAGCAGCAAAGTGCTGTTCGCTCCAAGCCAAAGCCTCTGCGAAAGCACAGCATTCGCTGAGAAATGTTCTGCGGGCTGCTGCTGCTTGCCTGAGCCCAGTCTCGCGGTGGGAGAAACCCGTATACAGCAACAACCTCTTTGCCTAGGCATCTCCCCTGGGAAAGCTCACCGTTCCTTGGGAAATCAGAGTTGGGTTTGGGGATGCTGCTGCTGCTTGCCTGAGCTAGTCTCCGAAGCACGGTGCAAGATTCCCGCATGGAGCGAAATACTCTTTGCCCTAGCATCCCCTCTGCCTGAGAGAGAAGCCAAGTGTGGGGAAGGCGCAGCACACGGCCCCGGAGAAGAGAAGGAGCCGTTGGCTGTGGGGTCGGGAAACACTCGGGAAGCAGGATAGCCTGCAGTGGCACGAACAGCAGGCCGGTGGCAAGACAAGTGTCACCCGCTCCCTGCGCGGAGAGATGGAAGCCTGGCTGCTAAGGAGAAATGAGGGGACGACTAGGGCAGAGGCGCGTGCTCCACTCTGAGGAAGGAGTCTGGGCAGAAGGCAGGCCTGTCCTGTGCCTCTGGACCCAAGGGGACAGCATCTCCTTGGCCACCTGTCCCAAGGGCAGACTTGGGCTTGCCACCAGGTGCCATACCCGGAACTCACAGAAACAACCCCATGGAGAAACGGGCAGTCAGATGCCGTCTTCCACCAAGATGTGGCAGCGATGTGAGTGGCAGGGGGTGTGCCGGGAAAGAGTGGAGACAGTGACCCACAGTTCCTCATCCCAGTGTACGGGCCGTGTGCAGTGATCCTGTCGCCACTTCTCTCCTGTGTTGAAGGCACTGGCCGAGACCCCGAGTCTGCCTGAGCACCAGAGTAAAAGGCAAAGCCTTACCTACCCCAGGAGATGGTAATAGGCATAGAGGGCCATGCTAGGACACGCACGCTCCTGCAGGGTTGTGACTGTGTCTGCTTAGTTCGGCAAAGCAAGTTGAAGCCCGGGCGTGATCTTGGAGCCCGGGAAAGCAAGGCCCAAGAGGCATCAGCTCTCCTGCAGCTCGTCTTCCCTGACGCGACTGAAGCCTTCTGAGGAAGCAGCAGCGAAGTGCTGTTCGCTCCAAGCCAAAGCCTCTGCGAAAGCACAGCATTCGCTGAGAAATGTTCTGCGGGCTGCTGCTGCTTGCCTGAGCCCTGTCTCGCGGTGGGAGAAACCCATATAAAGCAACAACCTCTTTGCCTAGGCATCTTCCCTGGGAAAGCTCACCGTTCCTTGGGAAATCAGAGTTGGGTTTGGGGATGCTGCTGCTGCTTGCCTGAGCTAGTCTCCGAAACACGGTGCAAGATACCCGCATGGAGCGAAATACTCTTTGCCCTAGCATCCCCTCTGCCTGAGAGAGAAGCCAAGTGTGGGGAAGGCGCAGCACATGGCCCCGAAGAAGAGAAGGAGCCGTTGGCCGTGGGGTGGGGAAACGCTCGGGAAGCAGGATAGCCTGCAGTGGCACGAACAGCAGGCCGGTGGCAAGACAAGTGTCACCCGATCCCTGCGCGGAGAGATGGAAGCCTGGCTGCTAAGGAGAAATGAGGGGACGACTAGGGCAGAGGCGCGTGCTCCACTCTGAGGAAGGAGTCTGGGCAGAAGGCAGGCCTGTCCTGTGCCTCTGGACCCAAGGGGACAGCATCTCCTTGGCCACCTGTCCCAAGGGCAGACTTGGGCTTGCCACCAGGTGCCATACCCGGAACTCACAGAAACAACCCCATGGAGAAACGGGCAGTCAGATGCCGTCTTCCACCAAGATGTGGCAGCGATGTGAGTGGCAGGGGGTGTGCGGGAAAGAGTGGAGACAGTGACCCACAGTTCCCCATCCCAGTGCACGGGCCGTGTGCAATGATCCTGTCGCCACTTCTCTCCTGTGTTGAAGGCACTGGCCGAGACCCCGAGTCTGCCTGAACGCCAAAGCAAAAGGCAAAGCCTTACCTAGCCCTGGGGATGGTAATAGGCATAGAGGGCCATGCTAGGACACGCACGCTGCTGCAGGGTTGTGACTGTGTCTGCTTAGTTCGGCATAGCAAGGGGAAGCCCGGGCGTGAACTTGGAGCCCGGGAAAGCAAGGCCCAAGAGGCACCAGCTCTCCTGCAGCTCGTCTTCCCTGACGCGACTGAAGCCTTGCTGAGGAAGCAGCAGCAAAGTGCTGTTCGCTCCAAGCCAAAGCCTCTGCGAAAGCACAGCATTCGCTGAGAAATGTTCTGCGGGCTGCTGCTGCTTGCCTGAGCCCAGTTTCGCGGTGGGAGAAACCCGTATACAGCAACAACCTCTTTGCCAAGGCATCTCCCCTGGGAAAGCTCACCGTTCCTTGGGAAATCAGAGTTGGGTTTGGGGATACTGCTGCTGCTTGCCTGAGCTAGTCTCTGAAGCACGGTGCAAGATACCCGCATGGAGCGAAATACTCTTTGCCCTAGCATCCCCTCTGCCTGAGAGAGAAGCCAAGTGTGGGGAAGGCGCAGCACATGGCCCCGGAGAAGAGAAAGAGCCGTTGGCTGTGGGGTGGGGAAACGCTCGGGAAGCAGGATAGCCTGCAGTGGCACGAACAGCAGGCCGGTGGCAAGACAAGTGTCACCCGCTCCCTGCGCGGAGAGATGGAAGCCTGGCTGCTAAGGAGAAATGAGGGGACGACTAGGGCAGAGGCGCGTGCTCCACTCTGAGGAAGGAGTCTGGGCAGAAGGCAGGCCTGTCCTGTGCCTCTGGACCCAAGGGGACAGCATCTCCTTGGCCACCTGTCCCAAGGGCAGACTTGGGCTTGCCACCAGGTGCCATACCCGGAACTCACAGAAACAACCCCATGGAGAAACGGGCAGTCAGATGCCGTCTTCCACCAAGATGTGGCAGCGATGTGAGTGGCAGGGGGTGTGCCGGGAAAGAGTGGAGACAGTGACCCACAGTTCCCCATCCCAGTGCACGGGCCGTGTGCAGTGATCCTGTCGCCACTTCTCTCCTGTGTTGAAGGCACTGGCCGAGACCCCGAGTCTGCCTGAGCGCCAAAGCAAAAGGCAAAGCCTTACCTAGCCCTGGGGATGGTAATAGGCATAGAGTGCCATGCTAGGAAACGCAAGCTGCTGCAGGGTTGTGACCATGTCTGCTTAGTTCGGCATAGCAAGGTGAAACCTGGACGTGAACTTGGAGGCCGGAAAAGCAATTCCCAAGAGGCACCAGCTCTCCCGTGGCTCTTCTTCCCTGCTGCGACAGAGCGAACACCCAAGCCTTTCTGAGGAAGGAGCAGCTAAATACGGTTCATGCCAAGCTAAAAACATCTGCGAAAGCTTAGCAGTCGCTGCGAAATCAGAGTCGGTTCTGCGGGCTGCTGTTGCTGCTTGCCTTAGCCTAGTATTCGCAGCACGATGGGAGAAACCCGCCTAGAGCGAAAGCCTCTTTGCCCTGGCATCTCCTCTGGGAAAGCACAGCATTCTTTGGAAAATCAGAGTCCGGACTGAAGGATGCTCCTGTTTGCCAGAGCTGGTCTCCTCAGCATGGTGCAATGAACCTGCATTGAACAAAATCCTCTATGCCTGGGCATCCCCTCTGCCTGAGAGAGAAGCGCGGTTGCGTCTTTGGAAAGAGCCTTAAGGAAAGGGACACGTTTTTCACTTCGCTCCCCAGGAGAATGTCTGTGGAGGTACAGCACGCTGCCCCTGGAGAAGAGCAGGAACCGTTGACCTTCTGGACTGGAAACAGTTGGGAATCAAGAGAGCCGGCCCTGGCAGGCCCTGCGGCCGGTGGCAATACAAGTGTCACCCTCTCCCAGTGCAGAGAGACAGAAGCCTGGCTGCTATGGAGACAGGAGGGGATGAGTAGGACAGGGCGCGTGCTCCACTCTTAGGAAGCAGTCTTTGCAGAAAGCATGCCTGTCCTGAGCCTCTGGGCCCAAGGACACAGCAGCTCCTTGGCCACCTGTCCCTGGGGCAGACATGCGCTAGCCACCAGGCGCCTACGCTGAACTTTCAGAAACAGTTACCTGAAATAACAGGTAGTCAATGCCGTCTTCCTCCAGGATGTGGAAGCCTGGAGGAGGCACGGGGTTTAAGGGGAAGGAGTGGGGATAGTCCACCAAAGCTACCTAATCAGTGCACGGGCGGTTTGCAGGGATCCTGTCACCTATCCTTTCCTGTGGGGAAAGCACTGTCCTAGTCCGCGAGTCCGCCTGAGCGCCAGAGTAAAAGGCCAAGCGACGCCTACATGGGAGATGGTAGTGTGCATAGAGTGCCATCCCTGGCTACGCATGCTACTGTAGGGTTGTGGCTGTGACTGCTTAGTTTGGCCTGGGAGGGTGAACCCAGGACGCGAACATGGAGCCCGGAAAAGCAAGGCCCAAGAGGCACCAGCTCTCCCGCAGCTCTTCTTCCCTGACGCGACTGAAGCCTTGCTGAGGAAGCAGCAGCGAAGTGCTGTTCGCTCCAAGCCAAAGCCTCTGCGAAAGCACAACATTCGCTGAGAAATGTTCTGCGGGCTGCTGCTGCTTGCCTGAGCCCAGTCTCGCGGTGGGAGAACCCGCATACATCGAAAGCCTCTCTGCCTTGGCATCTCCCCTGGGAAAGCACAACGTTCCTTGGGAAATCAGAGTTGGGTTTGGGGATGCTGCTGCTGCTTGCCTGAGCTAGTCTCTGAAGCACGGTGCACGATACCCGCATGGAGCGAAATACTCTTTGCCCTAGCATCCCCTCTGCCTGAGAGAGAAGCCAAGTGTGGGGAAGGCGCAGCACACGGCCCCGGAGAAGAGAAAGAGCCGTTGGCCGTGGGGTGGGGAAACGCTCGGGAAGCAGGATAGCCTGCAGTGGCACGAACAGCAGGCCGGTGGCAAGACAAGTGTCACCCGCTCCCTGCGCGGAGAGATGGAAGCCTGGCTGCTAAGGAGAAATGAGGGGACGACTAGGGCAGAGGCGTGTGCTCCACTCTGAGGAAGGAGTCTGGGCAGAAGGCAGGCCTGTCCTGTGCCTCTGGACCCAAGGGGACAGCATCTCCTTGGCCACCTGTCCCAAGGGCAGACTTGGGCTTGCCACCAGGTGCCATACCCGGAACTCACAGAAACAACCCCATGGAGAAACGGGCAGTCAGATGCCATCTTCCACCAAGATGTGGCAGCGATGTGAGTGGCAGGGGGTCTGCCGGGAAAGAGTGGAGACAGTGACCCACAGTTCCCCATCCCAGTGCACGGGCCGTGTGCAGTGATCCTGTCGCCACTTCTCTCCTGTGTTGAAGGCACTGGCCGAGACCCCGAGTCTGCCTGAGCACCAGAGTAAAAGGCAAAGCCTTACCTACCCCAGGAGATGGTAATAGGCATAGAGAGCCATGCTAGGACACGCACGCTGCTGCAGGGTTGTGACTGTGTCTGCTTAGTTCGGCATAGCAAGGTGAAGCACGGGCGTGAACTTGGAGCCCGGGAAAGCAAGGCCCAAGAGGCACCAGCTCTCCTGCAGCTCGTCTTCCCTGACGCGACTGAAGCCTTGCTGAGGAAGCAGCAGCAAAGTGCTGTTCGCTCCAAGCCAAAGCCTCTGCGAAAGCACAGCATTCGCTGAGAAATGTTCTGCGGGCTGCTGCTGCTTGCCTGAGCCCAGTCTCGCGGTGGGAGAAACCCGTATACAGCAACAACCTCTTTGCCTAGGCATCTCCCCTGGGAAAGCTCACCGTTCCTTGGGAAATCAGAGTTGGGTTTGGGGATGCTGCTGCTGCTTGCCTGAGCTAGTCTCCGAAGCACGGTGCAAGATTCCCGCATGGAGCGAAATACTCTTTGCCCTAGCATCCCCTCTGCCTGAGAGAGAAGCCAAGTGTGGGGAAGGCGCAGCACACGGCCCCGGAGAAGAGAAGGAGCCGTTGGCTGTGGGGTCGGGATACACTCGGGAAGCAGGATAGCCTGCAGTGGCACGAACAGCAGGCCGGTGGCAAGACAAGTGTCACCCGCTCCCTGCGCGGAGAGATGGAAGCCTGGCTGCTAAGGAGAAATGAGGGGACGACTAGGGCAGAGGCGCGTGCTCCACTCTGAGGAAGGAGTCTGGGCAGAAGGCAGGCCTGTCCTGTGCCTCTGGACCCAAGGGGACAGCATCTCCTTGGCCACCTGTCCCAAGGGCAGACTTGGGCTTGCCACCAGGTGCCATACCCGGAACTCACAGAAACAACCCCATGGAGAAACGGGCAGTCAGATGCCGTCTTCCACCAAGATGTGGCAGCGATGTGAGTGGCAGGGGGTGTGCCGGGAAAGAGTGGAGACAGTGACCCACAGTTCCTCATCCCAGTGTACGGGCCGTGTGCAGTGATCCTGTCGCCACTTCTCTCCTGTGTTGAAGGCACTGGCCGAGACCCCGAGTCTGCCTGAGCACCAGAGTAAAAGGCAAAGCCTTACCTACCCCAGGAGATGGTAATAGGCATAGAGGGCCATGCTAGGACACGCACGCTCCTGCAGGGTTGTGACTGTGTCTGCTTAGTTCGGCAAAGCAAGTTGAAGCCCGGGCGTGATCTTGGAGCCCGGGAAAGCAAGGCCCAAGAGGCATCAGCTCTCCTGCAGCTCGTCTTCCCTGACGCGACTGAAGCCTTGCTGAGGAAGCAGCAGCGAAGTGCTGTTCGCTCCAAGCCAAAGCCTCTGCGAAAGCACAGCATTCGCTGAGAAATGTTCTGCGGGCTGCTGCTGCTTGCCTGAGCCCTGTCTCGCGGTGGGAGAAACCCAAATAAAGCAACAACCTCTTTGCCTAGGCATCTTCCCTGGGAAAGCTCACCGTTCCTTGGGAAATCAGAGTTGGGTTTGGGGATGCTGCTGCTGCTTGCCTGAGCTAGTCTCCGAAACACGGTGCAAGATACCCGCATGGAGCGAAATACTCTTTGCCCTAGCATCCCCTCTGCCTGAGAGAGAAGCCAAGTGTGGGGAAGGCGCAGCACATGGCCCCGAAGAAGAGAAGGAGCCGTTGGCCGTGGGGTCGGGAAACGCTCGGGAAGCAGGATAGCCTGCAGTGGCACGAACAGCAGGCCGGTGGCAAGACAAGTGTCACCCGCTCCCTGCGCGGAGAGATGGAAGCCTGGCTGCTAAGGAGAAATGAGGGGACGACTAGGGCAGAGGCGCGTGCTCCACTCTGAGGAAGGAGTCTGGGCAGAAGGCAGGCCTGTCCTGTGCCTCTGGACCCAAGGGGAGAGCATCTCCTTGGCCACCTGTCCCAAGGGCAGACTTGGGCTTGCCACCAGGTGCCATACCCGGAACTCACAGAAACAACCCCATGGAGAAACGGGCAGTCAGATGCCGTCTTCCACCAAGATGTGGCAGCGATGTGAGTGGCAGGGGGTGTGCCGGGAAAGAGTGGAGACAGTGACCCACAGTTCCTCATCCCAGTGTACGGGCCGTGTGCAGTGATCCTGTCGCCACTTCTCTCCTGTGTTGAAGGCACTGGCCGAGACCCCGAGTCTGCCTGAGCGCCAAAGCAAAAGGCAAAGCCTTACCTAGCCCTGGGGATGGTAATAGGCATAGAGGGCCATGCTAGGACACGCACGCTGCTGCAGGGTTGTGACTGTGTCTGCTTAGTTCGGCATAGCAAGGGGAAGCCCGGGCGTGAACTTGGAGCCCGGGAAAGCAAGGCCCAAGAGGCACCAGCTCTCCTGCAGCTCGTCTTCCCTGACGCGACTGAAGCCTTGCTGAGGAAGCAGCAGCAAAGTGCTGTTCGCTCCAAGCCAAAGCCTCTGCGAAAGCACAGCATTCGCTGAGAAATGTTCTGCGGGCTGCTGCTGCTTGCCTGAGCCCAGTCTCGCGGTGGGAGAAACCCGTATACAGCAACAACCTCTTTGCCTAGTCATCTCCCCTGGGAAACTCACCGTTCCTTGGGAAATCAGAGTTGGGTTTGGGGATGCTGCTGCTGCTTGCCTGAGCTAGTCTCCGAAGCACGGTGCAAGATACCCGCATGGAGCGAAATACTCTTTGCCCTAGCATCCCCTCTGCCTGAGAGAGAAGCCAAGTGTGGGGAAGGCGCAGCACATGGCCCCGGAGAAGAGAAAGTGCCGTTGGCTGTGGGGTGGGGAAACGCTCGGGAAGCAGGATAGCCTGCAGTGGCACGAACAGCAGGCCGGTGGCAAGACAAGTGTCACCCGCTCCCTGCGCGGAGAGATGGAAGCCTGGCTGCTAAGGAGAAATGAGGGGACGACTAGGGCAGAGGCGCGTGCTCCACTCTGAGGAAGGAGTCTGGGCAGAAGGCAGGCCTGTCCTGTGCCTCTGGACCCAAGGGGACAGCATCTCCTTGGCCACCTGTCCCAAGGGCAGACTTGGGCTTGCCACCAGGTGCCATACCCGGAACTCACAGAAACAACCCCATGGAGAAACGGGCAGTCAGATGCCGTCTTCCACCAAGATGTGGCAGCGATGTGAGTGGCAGGGGGTGTGCCGGGAAAGAGTGGAGACAGTGACCCACAGTTCCCCATCCCAGTGCACGGGCCGTGTGCAGTGATCCTGTCGCCACTTCTCTCCTGTGTTGAAGGCACTGGCCGAGACCCCGAGTCTGCCTGAGCGCCAAAGCAAAAGGCAAAGCCTTACCTAGCCTTGGGGATGGTAATAGGCATAGAGTGCCATGCTAGGAAACGCAAGCTGCTGCAGGGTTGTGACCATGTCTGCTTAGTTCGGCATAGCAAGGTGAAACCTGGACGTGAACTTGGAGGCCGGAAAAGCAATTCCCAAGAGGCACCAGCTCTCCCGTGGCTCTTCTTCCCTGCTGCGACAGAGCGAACACCCAAGCCTTTCTGAGGAAGGAGCAGCTAAATACGGTTCATGCCAAGCTAAAAACATCTGCGAAAGCTTAGCAGTCGCTGCGAAATCAGAGTCGGTTCTGCGGGCTGCTGTTGCTGCTTGCCTTAGCCTAGTATTCGCAGCACGATGGGAGAAACCCGCCTAGAGCGAAAGCCTCTTTGCCCTGGCATCTCCTCTGGGAAAGCACAGCATTCTTTGGAAAATCAGAGTCCGGACTGAAGGATGCTCCTGTTTGCCAGAGCTGGTCTCCTCAGCATGGTGCAATGAACCCGCATTGAACAAAATCCTCTATGCCTGGGCATCCCCTCTGCCTGAGAGAGAAGCGCGGTTGCGTCTTTGGAAAGAGCCTTAAGGAAAGGGACACGTTTTTCACTTCGCTCCCCAGGAGAATGTCTGTGGAGGTACAGCACGCTGCCCCTGGAGAAGAGCAGGAACCGTTGACCTTCTGGACTGGAAACAGTTGGGAATCAAGAGAGCCGGCCCTGGCAGGCCCCGCGGCCGGTGGCAATACAAGTGTCACCCTCTCCCAGTGCAGAGAGACAGAAGCCTGGCTGCTATGGAGACAGGAGGGGATGAGTAGGACAGGGCGCGTGCTCCACTCTTAGGAAGCAGTCTTTGCAGAAAGCATGCCTGTCCTGAGCCTCTGGGCCCAAGGACACAGCAGCTCCTTGGCCACCTGTCCCTGGGGCAGACATGCGCTAGCCACCAGGCGCCTACGCTGAACTTTCAGAAACAGTTACCTGAAATAACAGGTAGTCAATGCCGTCTTCCTCCAGGATGTGGAAGCCTGGAGGAGGCACGGGGTTTAAGGGGAAGGAGTGGGGATAGTCCACCAAAGCTACCTAATCAGTGCACGGGCGGTTTGCAGGGATCCTGTCACCTATCCTTTCCTGTGGGGAAAGCACTGTCCTAGTCCGCGAGTCCGCCTGAGCGCCAGAGTAAAAGGCCAAGCGACGCCTACATGGGAGATGGTAGTGTGCATAGAGTGCCATCCCTGGCTACGCATGCTACTGTAGGGTTGTGGCTGTGACTGCTTAGTTTGGCCTGGGAGGGTGAACCCAGGACGCGAACATGGAGCCCGGAAAAGCAAGGCCCAAGAGGCACCTGCTCTCCCGCAGCTCTTCTTCCCTGACGCGACTGAAGCCTTGCTGAGGAAGCAGCAGCGAAGTGCTGTTCGCTCCAAGCCAAAGCCTCTGCGAAAGCACAACATTCGCTGAGAAATGTTCTGCGGGCTGCTGCTGCTTGCCTGAGCCCAGTCTCGCGGTGGGAGAACCCGCATACATCGAAAGCCTCTCTGCCTTGGCATCTCCCCTGGGAAAGCACAACGTTCCTTGGGAAATCAGAGTTGGGTTTGGGGATGCTGCTGCTGCTTGCCTGAGCTAGTCTCTGAAGCACGGTGCACGATACCCGCATGGAGCGAAATACTCTTTGCCCTAGCATCCCCTCTGCCTGAGAGAGAAGCCAAGTGTGGGGAAGGCGCAGCACACGGCCCCGGAGAAGAGAAGGAGCCGTTGGCTGTGGGGTCGGGATACACTCGGGAAGCAGGATAGCCTGCAGTGGCACGAACAGCAGGCCGGTGGCAAGACAAGTGTCACCCGCTCCCTGCGCGGAGAGATGGAAGCCTGGCTGCTAAGGAGAAATGAGGGGACGACTAGGGCAGAGGCGCGTGCTCCACTCTGAGGAAGGAGTCTGGGCAGAAGGCAGGCCTGTCCTGTGCCTCTGGACCCAAGGGGACAGCATCTCCTTGGCCACCTGTCCCAAGGGCAGACTTGGGCTTGCCACCAGGTGCCATACCCGGAACTCACAGAAACAACCCCATGGAGAAACGGGCAGTCAGATGCCATCTTCCACCAAGATGTGGCAGCGATGTGAGTGGCAGGGGGTCTGCCGGGAAAGAGTGGAGACAGTGACCCACAGTTCCCCATCCCAGTGCACGGGCCGTGTGCAGTGAACCTGTCGCCACTTCTCTCCTGTGTTGAAGGCACTGGCCGAGACCCCGAGTCTGCCTGAGCACCAGAGTAAAAGGCAAAGCCTTACCTACCCCAGGAGATGGTAATAGGCATAGAGGGCCATGCTAGGACACGCACGCTGCTGCAGGGTTGTGACTGTGTCTGCTTAGTTCGGCATAGCAAGGTGAAGCACGGGCGTGAACTTGGAGCCCGGGAAAGCAAGGCCCAAGAGGCACCAGCTCTCCTGCAGCTCGTCTTCCCTGACGCGACTGAAGCCTTGCTGAGGAAGCAGCAGCAAAGTGCTGTTTGCTCCAAGCCAAAGCCTCAGCGAAAGCACAGCATTCGCTGAGAAATGTTCTGCGGGCTGCTGCTGCTTGCCTGAGCCCAGACTCGTGGTGGGAGAAACCCGTATACAGCAACAACCTCTTTGCCTAGGCATCTTCCCTGGGAAAGCTCACCGTTCCTTGGGAAATCAGAGTTGGGTTTGGGGATGCTGCTGCTGCTTGCCTGAGCTAGTCTCCGAAACACGGTGCAAGATACCCGCATGGAGCGAAATACTCTTTGCCCTAGCATCCCCTCTGCCTGAGAGAGAAGCCAAGTGTGGGGAAGGCGCAGCACACGGCCCCGGAGAAGAGAAGGAGCCGTTGGCTGTGGGGTCGGGAAACGCTCGGGAAGCAGGATAGCCTGCAGTGGCACGAACAGCAGGCCGGTGGCAAGACAAGTGTCACCCGCTCCCTGCGCGGAGAGATGGAAGCCTGGCTGCTAAGGAGAAATGAGGGGACGACTAGGGCAGAGGCGCGTGCTCCACTCTGAGGAAGGAGTCTGGGCAGAAGGCAGGCCTGTCCTGTGCCTCTGGACCCAAGGGGACAGCATCTCCTTGGCCACCTGTCCCAAGGGCAGACTTGGGCTTGCCACCAGGTGCCATACCCGGAACTCACAGAAACAACCCCATGGAGAAACGGGCAGTCAGATGCCGTCTTCCACCAAGATGTGGCAGCGATGTGAGTGGCAGGGGGTGTGCCGGGAAAGAGTGGAGACAGTGACCCACAGTTCCTCATCCCAGTGTACGGGCCATGTGCAGTGATCCTGTCGCCACTTCTCTCCTGTGTTGAAGGCACTGGCCGAGACCCCGAGTCTGCCTGAGCACCAGAGTAAAAGGCAAAGCCTTACCTACCCCAGGAGATGGTAATAGGCATAGAGGGCCATGCTAGGACACGCACGCTCCTGCAGGTTTGTGACTGTGTCTGCTTAGTTCAGCAAAGCAACTTGAAGCCCGGGCGTGATCTTGGAGCCCGGGAAAGCAAGGCCCAAGAGGCATCAGCTCTCCTGCAGCTCGTCTTCCCTGACGCGACTGAAGCCTTGCTGAGGAAGCAGCAGCGAAGTGCTGTTCGCTCCAAGCCAAAGCCTCTGAGAAAGCACAGCATTCGCTGAGAAATGTTCTGCGGGCTGCTGCTGCTTGCCTGAGCCCTGTCTCGCGGTGGGAGAAACCCAAATAAAGCAACAACCTCTTTGCCTAGGCATCTTCCCTGGGAAAGCTCACCGTTCCTTGGGAAATCAGAGTTGGGTTTGGGGATGCTGCTGCTGCTTGCCTGAGCTAGTCTCCGAAACACGGTGCAAGATACCCGCATGGAGCGAAATACTCTTTGCCCTAGCATCCCCTCTGCCTGAGAGAGAAGCCAAGTGTGGGGAAGGCGCAGCACACGGCCCCGAAGAAGAGAAGGAGCCGTTGGCCGTGGAGTCGGGAAACGCTCGGGAAGCAGGATAGCCTGCAGTGGCACGAACAGCAGGCCGGTGGCAAGACAAGTGTCACCCGATCCCTGCGTGGAGAGATGGAAGCCTGGCTGCTAAGGAGAAATGAGGGGACGACTAGGGCAGAGGCGCGTGCTCCACTCTGAGGAAGGAGTCTGGGCAGAAGGCAGGCCTGTCCTGTGCCTCTGGACCCAAGGGGACAGCATCTCCTTGGCCACCTGTCCCAAGGGCAGACTTGGGCTTGCCACCAGGTGCCATACCCGGAACTCACAGAAACAACCCCATGGAGAAACGGGCAGTCAGATGCCGTCTTCCACCAAGATGTGGCAGCGATGTGAGTGGCAGGGGGTGTGCGGGAAAGAGTGGAGACAGTGACCCACAGTTCCCCATCCCAGTGCACGGGCCGTGTGCAGTGATCCTGTCGCCACTTCTCTCCTGTGTTGAAGGCACTGGCCGAGACCCCGAGTCTGCCTGAGCGCCAAAGCAAAAGGCAAAGCCTTACCTAGCCCTGGGGATGGTAATAGGCATAGAGGGCCATGCTAGGACACGCACGCTGCTGCAGGGTTGTGACTGTGTCTGCTTAGTTCGGCATAGCAAGGGGAAGCCCGGGCGTGAACTTGGAGCCCGGGAAAGCAAGGCCCAAGAGGCACCAGCTCTCCTGCAGCTCGTCTTCCCTGACGCGACTGAAGCCTTGCTGAGGAAGCAGCAGCAAAGTGCTGTTCGCTCCAAGCCAAAGCCTCTGCGAAAGCACAGCATTCGCTGAGAAATGTTCTGCGGGCTGCTGCTGCTTGCCTGAGCCCAGTTTCGCGGTGGGAGAAACCCGTATACAGCAACAACCTCTTTGCCTAGTCATCTCCCCTGGGAAAGCTCACCGTTCCTTGGGAAATCAGAGTTGGGTTTGGGGATGCTGCTGCTGCTTGCCTGAGCTAGTCTCCGAAGCACGGTGCAATATACCCGCATGGAGCGAAATACTCTTTGCCCTAGCATCCCCTCTGCCTGAGAGAGAAGCCAAGTGTGGGGAAGGCGCAGCACATGGCCCCGGAGAAGAGAAAGAGCCGTTGGCTGTGGGGTGGGGAAACGCTCGGGAAGCAGGATAGCCTGCAGTGGCACGAACAGCAGGCCGGTGGCAAGACAAGTGTCACCCGCTCCCTGCGCGGAGAGATGGAAGCCTGGCTGCTAAGGAGAAATGAGGGGACGACTAGGGCAGAGGCGCGTGCTCCACTCTGAGGAAGGAGTCTGGGCAGAAGGCAGGCCTGTCCTGTGCCTCTGGACCCAAGGGGACAGCATCTCCTTGGCCACCTGTCCCAAGGGCAGACTTGGGCTTGCCACCAGGTGCCATACCCGGAACTCACAGAAACAACCCCATGGAGAAACGGGCAGTCAGATGCCGTCTTCCACCAAGATGTGGCAGCGATGTGAGTGGCAGGGGGTGTGCCGGGAAAGAGTGGAGACAGTGACCCACAGTTCCCCATCCCAGTGCACGGGCCGTGTGCAGTGATCCTGTCGCCACTTCTCTCCTGTGTTGAAGGCACTGGCCGAGACCCCGAGTCTGCCTGAGCGCCAAAGCAAAAGGCAAAGCCTTACCTAGCCCTGGGGATGGTAATAGGCATAGAGTGCCATGCTAGGAAACGCAAGCTGCTGCAGGGTTGTGACCATGTCTGCTTAGTTCGGCATAGCAAGGTGAAACCTGGACGTGAACTTGGAGGCCGGAAAAGCAATTCCCAAGAGGCACCAGCTCTCCCGTGGCTCTTCTTCCCTGCTGCGACAGAGCGAACACCCAAGCCTTTCTGAGGAAGGAGCAGCTAAATACGGTTCATGCCAAGCTAAAAACATCTGCGAAAGCTTAGCAGTCGCTGCGAAATCAGAGTCGGTTCTGCGGGCTGCTGTTGCTGCTTGCCTTAGCCTAGTATTCGCAGCACGATGGGAGAAACCCGCCTAGAGCGAAAGCCTCTTTGCCCTGGCATCTCCTCTGGGAAAGCACAGCATTCTTTGGAAAATCAGAGTCCGGACTGAAGGATGCTCCTGTTTGCCAGAGCTGGTCTCCTCAGCATGGTGCAATGAACCCGCATTGAACAAAATCCTCTATGCCTGGGCATCCCCTCTGCCTGAGAGAGAAGCGCGGTTGCGTCTTTGGAAAGAGCCTTAAGGAAAGGGACACGTTTTTCACTTCGCTCCCCAGGAGAATGTCTGTGGAGGTACAGCACGCTGCCCCTGGAGAAGAGCAGGAACCGTTGACCTTCTGGACTGGAAACAGTTGGGAATCAAGAGAGCCGGCCCTGGCAGGCCCCGCGGCCGGTGGCAATACAAGTGTCACCCTCTCCCAGTGCAGAGAGACAGAAGCCTGGCTGCTATGGAGACAGGAGGGGATGAGTAGGACAGGGCGCGTGCTCCACTCTTAGGAAGCAGTCTTTGCAGAAAGCATGCCTGTCCTGAGCCTCTGGGCCCAAGGACACAGCAGCTCCTTGGCCACCTGTCCCTGGGGCAGACATGCGCTAGCCACCAGGCGCCTACGCTGAACTTTCAGAAACAGTTACCTGAAATAACAGGTAGTCAATGCCGTCTTCCTCCAGGATGTGGAAGCCTGGAGGAGGCACGGGGTTTAAGGGGAAGGAGTGGGGATAGTCCACCAAAGCTACCTAATCAGTGCACGGGCGGTTTGCAGGGATCCTGTCACCTATCCTTTCCTGTGGGGAAAGCACTGTCCTAGTCCGCGAGTCCGCCTGAGCGCCAGAGTAAAAGGCCAAGCGACGCCTACATGGGAGATGGTAGTGTGCATAGAGTGCCATCCCTGGCTACGCATGCTACTGTAGGGTTGTGGCTGTGACTGCTTAGTTTGGCCTGGGAGGGTGAACCCAGGACGCGAACATGGAGCCCGGAAAAGCAAGGCCCAAGAGGCACCTGCTCTCCCGCAGCTCTTCTTCCCTGACGCGACTGAAGCCTTGCTGAGGAAGCAGCAGCGAAGTGCTGTTTGCTCCAAGCCAAAGCCTCTGCGAAAGCACAACATTCGCTGAGAAATGTTCTGCGGGCTGCTGCTGCTTGCCTGAGCCCAGTCTCGCGGTGGGAGAACCCGCATACATCGAAAGCCTCTCTGCCTTGGCATCTCCCCTGGGAAAGCACAACGTTCCTTGGGAAATCAGAGTTGGGTTTGGGGATGCTGCTGCTGCTTGCCTGAGCTAGTCTCTGAAGCACGGTGCACGATACCCGCATGGAGCGAAATACTCTTTGCCCTAGCATCCCCTCTGCCTGAGAGAGAAGCCAAGTGTGGGGAAGGCGCAGCACACGGCCCCGGAGAAGAGAAAGAGCCGTTGGCTGTGGGGTGGGGAAACGCTCGGGAAGCAGGATAGCCTGCAGTGGCACGAACAGCAGGCCGGTGGCAAGACAAGTGTCACCCGCTCCCTGCGCGGAGAGATGGAAGCCTGGCTGCTAAGGAGAAATGAGGGGACGACTAGGGCAGAGGCGCGTGCTCCACTCTGAGGAAGGAGTCTGGGCAGAAGGCAGGCCTGTCCTGTGCCTCTGGACCCAAGGGGACAGCATCTCCTTGGCCACCTGTCCCAAGGGCAGACTTGGGCTTGCCACCAGGTGCCATACCCGGAACTCACAGAAACAACCCCATGGAGAAACGGGCAGTCAGATGCCATCTTCCACCAAGATGTGGCAGCGATGTGAGTGGCAGGGGGTCTGCCGGGAAAGAGTGGAGACAGTGACCCACAGTTCCCCATCCCAGTGCACGGGCCGTGTGCAGTGATCCTGTCGCCACTTCTCTCCTGTGTTGAAGGCACTGGCCGAGACCCCGAGTCTGCCTGAGCACCAAAGCAAAAGGCAAAGCCTTACCTAGCCCTGGGGATGGTAATAGGCATAGAGGGCCATGCTAGGACACGCACGCTGCTGCAGGGTTGTGACTGTGTCTGCTTAGTTCGGCATAGCAAGGGGAAGCCCGGGCGTGAACTTGGAGCCCGGGAAAGCAAGGCCCAAGAGGCACCAGCTCTCCTGCAGCTCGTCTTCCCTGACGCGACTGAAGCCTTGCTGAGGAAGCAGCAGCAAAGTGCTGTTCGCTCCAAGCCAAAGCCTCTGCGAAAGCACAGCATTCGCTGAGAAATGTTCTGCGGGCTGCTGCTGCTTGCCTGAGCCCAGACTCGTGGTGGGAGAAACCCGTATACAGCAACAACCTCTTTGCCTAGGCATCTTCCCTGGGAAAGCTCACCGTTCCTTGGGAAATCAGAGTTGGGTTTGGGGATGGTGCTGCTGCTTGCCTGAGCTAGTCTCCGAAACACGGTGCAAGATACCCGCATGGAGCGAAATACTCTTTGCCCTAGCATCCCCTCTGCCTGAGAGAGAAGCCAAGTGTGGGGAAGGCGCAGCACACGGCCCCGAAGAAGAGAAGGAGCTGTTGGCCGTGGAGTCGGGAAACGCTCGGGAAGCAGGATAGCCTGCAGTGGCACGAACAGCAGGCCGGTGGCAAGACAAGTGTCACCCGCTCCCTGCGCGGAGAGATGGAAGCCTGGCTGCTAAGAAGAAATGAGGGGACGACTAGGGCAGAGTCGCGTGCTCCACTCTGAGGAAGGAGTCTGGGCAGAAGGCAGGCCTGTCCTGTGCCTCTGGACCCAAGGGGACAGCATCTCCTTGGCCACCTGTCCCAAGGGCAGACTTGGGCTTGCCACCAGGTGCCATACCCGGAACTCACAGAAACAACCCCATGGAGAAACGGGCAGTCAGATGCCGTCTTCCACCAAGATGTGGCAGCGATGTGAGTGGCAGGGGGTGTGCCGGGAAAGAGTGGAGACAGTGACCCACAGTTCCTCATCCCAGTGTACGGGCCGTGTGCAGTGATCCTGTCGCCACTTCTCTCCTGTGTTGAAGGCACTGGCCGAGACCCCGAGTCTGCCTGAGCACCAGAGTAAAAGGCAAAGCCTTACCTACCCCAGGAGATGGTAATAGGCATAGAGGGCCATGCTAGGACACGCACGCTCCTGCAGGGTTGTGACTGTGTCTGCTTAGTTCGGCAAAGCAAGTTGAAGCCCGGGCGTGATCTTGGAGCCCGGGAAAGCAAGGCCCAAGAGGCATCAGCTCTCCTGCAGCTCGTCTTCCCTGACGCGACTGAAGCCTTGCTGAGGAAGCAGCAGCGAAGTGCTGTTCGCTCCAAGCCAAAGCCTCTGCGAAAGCACAGCATTCGCTGAGAAATGTTCTGCGGGCTGCTGCTGCTTGCCTGAGCCCTGTCTCGCGGTGGGAGAAACCCAAATAAAGCAACAACCTCTTTGCCTAGTCATCTTCCCTGGGAAAGCTCACCGTTCCTTGGGAAATCAGAGTTGGGTTTGGGGATGCTGCTGCTGCTTGCCTGAGCTAGTCTCCGAAACACGGTGCAAGATACCCGCATGGAGCGAAATACTCTTTGCCCTAGCATCCCCTCTGCCTGAGAGAGAAGCCAAGTGTGGGGAAGGCGCAGCACACGGCCCCGAAGAAGAGAAGGAGCCGTTGGCCGTGGAGTCGGGAAACGCTCGGGAAGCAGGATAGCCTGCAGTGGCACGAACAGCAGGCCGGTGGCAAGACAAGTGTCACCCGCTCCCTGCGCGGAGAGATGGAAGCCTGGCTGCTAAGGAGAAATGAGGGGACGACTAGGGCAGAGGCGCGTGCTCCACTCTGAGGAAGGAGTCTGGGCAGAAGGCAGGCCTGTCCTGTGCCTCTGGACCCAAGGGGACAGCATCTCCTTGGCCACCTGTCCCAAGGGCAGACTTGGGCTTGCCACCAGGTGCCATACCCGGAACTCACAGAAACAACCCCATGGAGAAACGGGCAGTCAGATGCCGTCTTCCACCAAGATGTGGCAGCGATGTGAGTGGCAGGGGGTCTGCCGGGAAAGAGTGGAGACAGTGACCCACAGTTCCCCATCCCAGTGCACGGGCCGTGTGCAGTGATCCTGTCGCCACTTCTCTCCTGTGTTGAAGGCACTGGCCGAGACCCCGAGTCTGCCTGAGCACCAAAGCAAAAGGCAAAGCCTTACCTAGCCCTGGGGATGGTAATAGGCATAGAGGGCCATGCTAGGACACGCACGCTGCTGCAGGGTTGTGACTGTGTCTGCTTAGTTCGGCATAGCAAGGGGAAGCCCGGGCGTGAACTTGGAGCCCGGGAAAGCAAGGCCCAAGAGGCACCAGCTCTCCTGCAGCTCGTCTTCCCTGACGCGACTGAAGCCTTGCTGAGGAAGCAGCAGCAAAGTGCTGTTCGCTCCAAGCCAAAGCCTCTGCGAAAGCACAGCATTCGCTGAGAAATGTTCTGCGGGCTGCTGCTGCTTGCCTGAGCCCAGTCTCGCGGTGGGAGAAACCCGTATACAGCAACAACCTCTTTGCCTAGGCATCTCCCCTGGGAAAGCTCACCGTTCCTTGGGAAATCAGAGTTGGGTTTGGGGATGCTTCTGCTGCTTGCCTGAGCTAGTCTCCGAAGCACGGTGCAAGATACCCGCATGGAGCGAAATACTCTTTGCCCTAGCATCCCCTCTGCCTGAGAGAGAAGCCAAGTGTGGGGAAGGCGCAGCACATGGCCCCGGAGAAGAGAAAGAGCCGTTGGCTGTGGGGTGGGGAAACGCTCGGGAAGCAGGATAGCCTGCAGTGGCACGAACAGCAGGCCGGTGGCAAGACAAGTGTCACCCGCTCCCTGCGCGGAGAGATGGAAGCCTGGCTGCTAAGGAGAAATGAGGGGACGACTAGGGCAGAGGCGCGTGCTCCACTCTGAGGAAGGAGTCTGGGCAGAAGGCAGGCCTGTCCTGTGCCTCTGGACCCAAGGGGACAGCATCTCCTTGGCCACCTGTCCCAAGGGCAGACTTGGGCTTGCCACCAGGTGCCATACCCGGAACTCACAGAAACAACCCCATGGAGAAACGGGCAGTCAGATGCCGTCTTCCACCAAGATGTGGCAGCGATGTGAGTGGCAGGGGGTGTGCCGGGAAAGAGTGGAGACAGTGACCCACAGTTCCCCATCCCAGTGCACGGGCCGTGTGCAGTGATCCTGTCGCCACTTCTCTCCTGTGTTGAAGGCACTGGCCGAGACCCCGAGTCTGCCTGAGCGCCAAAGCAAAAGGCAAAGCCTTACCTAGCCCTGGGGATGGTAATAGGCATAGAGTGCCATGCTAGGAAACGCAAGCTGCTGCAGGGTTGTGACCATGTCTGCTTAGTTCGGCATAGCAAGGTGAAACCTGGACGTGAACTTGGAGGCCGGAAAAGCAATTCCCAAGAGGCACCAGCTCTCCCGTGGCTCTTCTTCCCTGCTGCGACAGAGCGAACACCCAAGCCTTTCTGAGGAAGGAGCAGCTAAATACGGTTCATGCCAAGCTAAAAACATCTGCGAAAGCTTAGCAGTCGCTGCGAAATCAGAGTCGGTTCTGCGGGCTGCTGTTGCTGCTTGCCTTAGCCTAGTATTCGCAGCACGATGGGAGAAACCCGCCTAGAGCGAAAGCCTCTTTGCCCTGGCATCTCCTCTGGGAAAGCACAGCATTCTTTGGAAAATCAGAGTCCGGACTGAAGGATGCTCCTGTTTGCCAGAGCTGGTCTCCTCAGCATGGTGCAATGAACCCGCATTGAACAAAATCCTCTATGCCTGGGCATCCCCTCTGCCTGAGAGAGAAGCGCGGTTGCGTCTTTGGAAAGAGCCTTAAGGAAAGGGACACGTTTTTCACTTCGCTCCCCAGGAGAATGTCTGTGGAGGTACAGCACGCTGCCCCTGGAGAAGAGCAGGAACCGTTGACCTTCTGGACTGGAAACAGTTGGGAATCAAGAGAGCCGGCCCTGGCAGGCCCCGCGGCCGGTGGCAATACAAGTGTCACCCTCTCCCAGTGCAGAGAGACAGAAGCCTGGCTGCTATGGAGACAGGAGGGGATGAGTAGGACAGGGCGCGTGCTCCACTCTTAGGAAGCAGTCTTTGCAGAAAGCATGCCTGTCCTGAGCCTCTGGGCCCAAGGACACAGCAGCTCCTTGGCCACCTGTCCCTGGGGCAGACATGCGCTAGCCACCAGGCGCCTACGCTGAACTTTCAGAAACAGTTACCTGAAATAACAGGTAGTCAATGCCGTCTTCCTCCAGGATGTGGAAGCCTGGAGGAGGCACGGGGTTTAAGGGGAAGGAGTGGGGATAGTCCACCAAAGCTACCTAATCAGTGCACGGGCGGTTTGCAGGGATCCTGTCACCTATCCTTTCCTGTGGGGAAAGCACTGTCCTAGTCCGCGAGTCCGCCTGAGCGCCAGAGTAAAAGGCCAAGCGACGCCTACATGGGAGATGGTAGTGTGCATAGAGTGCCATCCCTGGCTACGCATGCTACTGTAGGGTTGTGGCTGTGACTGCTTAGTTTGGCCTGGGAGGGTGAACCCAGGACGCGAACATGGAGCCCGGAAAAGCAAGGCCCAAGAGGCACCTGCTCTCCCGCAGCTCTTCTTCCCTGACGCGACTGAAGCCTTGCTGAGGAAGCAGCAGCGAAGTGCTGTTCGCTCCAAGCCAAAGCCTCTGCGAAAGCACAACATTCGCTGAGAAATGTTCTGCGGGCTGCTGCTGCTTGCCTGAGCCCAGTCTCGCGGTGGGAGAACCCGCATACATCGAAAGCCTCTCTGCCTTGGCATCTCCCCTGGGAAAGCACAACGTTCCTTGGGAAATCAGAGTTGGGTTTGGGGATGCTGCTGCTGCTTGCCTGAGCTAGTCTCTGAAGCACGGTGCACGATACCCGCATGGAGCGAAATACTCTTTGCCCTAGCATCCCCTCTGCCTGAGAGAGAAGCCAAGTGTGGGGAAGGCGCAGCACACGGCCCCGGAGAAGAGAAAGAGCCGTTGGCTGTGGGGTGGGGAAACGCTCGGGAAGCAGGATAGCCTGCAGTGGCACGAACAGCAGGCCGGTGGCAAGACAAGTGTCACCCGCTCCCTGCGCGGAGAGATGGAAGCCTGGCTGCTAAGGAGAAATGAGGGGACGACTAGGGCAGAGGCGCGTGCTCCACTCTGAGGAAGGAGTCTGGGCAGAAGGCAGGCCTGTCCTGTGCCTCTGGACCCAAGGGGACAGCATCTCCTTGGCCACCTGTCCCAAGGGCAGACTTGGGCTTGACACCAGGTGCCATACCCGGAACTCACAGAAACAACCCCATGGAGAAACGGGCAGTCAGATGCCATCTTCCACCAAGATGTGGCAGCGATGTGAGTGGCAGGGGGTCTGCCGGGAAAGAGTGGAGACAGTGACCCACAGTTCCCCATCCCAGTGCACGGGCCGTGTGCAGTGATCCTGTCGCCACTTCTCTCCTGTGTTGAAGGCACTGGCCGAGACCCCGAGTCTGCCTGAGCACCAGAGTAAAAGGCAAAGCCTTACCTACCCCAGGAGATGGTAATAGGCATAGAGGGCCATGCTAGGACACGCACGCTGCTGCAGGGTTGTGACTGTGTCTGCTTAGTTCGGCATAGCAAGGTGAAGCACGGGCGTGAACTTGGAGCCCGGGAAAGCAAGGCCCAAGAGGCACCAGCTCTCCTGCAGCTCGTCTTCCCTGACGCGACTGAAGCCTTGCTGAGGAAGCAGCAGCAAAGTGCTGTTCGCTCCAAGCCAAAGCTTCTGCGAAAGCACAGCATTCACTGAGAAATGTTCTGCGGGCTGCTGCTGCTTGCCTGAGCCCAGTCTCGCGGTGGGAGAAACCCGTATACAGCAACAACCTCTTTGCCTAGGCATCTCCCCTGGGAAAGCTCACCGTTCCTTGGGAAATCAGAGTTGGGTTTGGGGATGCTGCTGCTGCTTGCCTGAGCTAGTCTCCGAAGCACGGTGCAAGATACCCGCATGGAGCGAAATACTCTTTGCCCTAGCATCCCCTCTGCCTGAGAGAGAAGCCAAGTGTGGGGAAGGCGCAGCACACGGCCCCGGAGAAGAGAAGGAGCCGTTGGCTGTGGGGTCGGGAAACGCTCGGGAAGCAGGATAGCCTGCAGTGGCACGAACAGCAGGCCGGTGGCAAGACAAGTGTCACCCGCTCCCTGCGCGGAGAGATGGAAGCCTGGCTGCTAAGGAGAAATGAGGGGACGACTAGGGCAGAGGCGCGTGCTCCACTCTGAGGAAGGAGTCTGGGCAGAAGGCAGGCCTGTCCTGTGCCTCTGGACCCAAGGGGACAGCATCTCCTTGGCCACCTGTCCCAAGGGCAGACTTGGGCTTGCCACCAGGTGCCATACCCGGAACTCACAGAAACAACCCCATGGAGAAACGGGCAGTCAGATGCCGTCTTCCACCAAGATGTGGCAGCGATGTGAGTGGCAGGGGGTCTGCCGGGAAAGAGTGGAGACAGTGACCCACAGTTCCCCATCCCAGTGCACGGGCCGTGTGCAGTGATCCTGTCGCCACTTCTCTCCTGTGTTGAAGGCACTGGCCGAGACCCCGAGTCAGCCTGAGCACCAGAGTAAAAGGCAAAGCCTTACCTACCCCAGGAGATGGTAATAGGCATAGAGGGCCATGCTAGGACACGCACGCTGCTGCAGGGTTGTGACTGTGTCTGCTTAGTTCGGCATAGCAAGGTGAAGCACGGGCGTGAACTTGGAGCCCGGGAAAGCAAGGCCCAAGAGGCACCAGCTCTCCTGCAGCTCGTCTTCCCTGACGCGACTGAAGCCTTGCTGAGGAAGCAGCAGCAAAGTGCTGTTCGCTCCAAGCCAAAGCCTCTGCGAAAGCACAGCATTCGCTGAGAAATGTTCTGCGGGCTGCTGCTGCTTGCCTGAGCCCTGTCTCGCGGTGGGAGAAACCCAAATAAAGCAACAACCTCTTTGCCTAGGCATCTTCCCTGGGAAAGCTCACCGTTCCTTGGGAAATCAGAGTTGGGTTTGGGGATGCTGCTGCTGCTTGCCTGAGCTAGTCTCCGAAACACTGTGCAAGATACCCGCATGGAGCGAAATACTCTTTGCCCTAGCATCCCCTCTGCCTGAGAGAGAAGCCAAGTGTGGGGAAGGCGCAGCACACGGCCCCGAAGAAGAGAAGGAGCCGTTGGCCGTGGAGTCGGGAAACGCTCGGGAAGCAGGATAGCCTGCAGTGGCACGAACAGCAGGCCGGTGGCAAGACAAGTGTCACCCGCTCCCTGCGCGGAGAGATGGAAGCCTGGCTGCTAAGGAGCAATGAGGGGACGACTAGGGCAGAGGCGCGTGCTCCACTCTGAGGAAGGAGTCTGGGCAGAAGGCAGGCCTGTCCTGTGCCTCTGGACCCAAGGGGACAGCATCTCCTTGGCCACCTGTCCCAAGGGCAGACTTGGGCTTGCCACCAGGTGCCATACCCGGAACTCACAGAAACAACCCCATGGAGAAACGGGCAGTCAGATGCCGTCTTCCACCAAGATGTGGCAGCGATGTGAGTGGCAGGGGGTGTGCCGGGAAAGAGTGGAGACAGTGACCCACAGTTCCCCATCCCAGTGCACGGGCCGTGTGCAGTGATCCTGTCGCCACTTCTCTCCTGTGTTGAAGGCACTGGCCGAGACCCCGAGTCTGCCTGAGCGCCAAAGCAAAAGGCAAAGCCTTACCTAGCCCTGGGGATGGTAATAGGCATAGAGGGCCATGCTAGGACACGCACGCTGCTGCAGGGTTGTGACTGTGTCTGCTTAGTTCGGCATAGCAAGGGGAAGCCCGGGCGTGAACTTGGAGCCCGGGAAAGCAAGGCCCAAGAGGCACCAGCTCTCCTGCAGCTCGTCTTCCCTGACGCGACTGAAGCCTTGCTGAGGAAGCAGCAGCAAAGTGCTGTTCGCTCCAAGCCAAAGCCTCTGCGAAAGCACAGCATTCGCTGAGAAATGTTCTGCGGGCTGCTGCTGCTTGCCTGAGCCCAGTCTCGCGGTGGGAGAAACCCGTATACAGCAACAACCTCTTTGCCTAGGCATCTCCCCTGGGAAAGCTCACCGTTCCTTGGGAAATCAGAGTTGGGTTTGGGGATGCTGCTGCTGCTTGCCTGAGCTAGTCTCCGAAGCACGGTGCAAGATACCCGCATGGAGCGAAATACTCTTTGCCCTAGCATCCCCTCTGCCTGAGAGAGAAGCCAAGTGTGGGGAAGGCGCAGCACATGGCCCCGGAGAAGAGAAAGAGCCGTTGGCTGTGGGGTGGGGAAACGCTCGGGAAGCAGGATAGCCTGCAGTGGCACGAACAGCAGGCCGGTGGCAAGACAAGTGTCACCCGCTCCCTGCGCGGAGAGATGGAAGCCTGGCTGCTAAGGAGAAATGAGGGGACGACTAGGGCAGAGGCGCGTGCTCCACTCTGAGGAAGGAGTCTGGGCAGAAGGCAGGCCTGTCCTGTGCCTCTGGACCCAAGGGGACAGCATCTCCTTGGCCACCTGTCCCAAGGGCAGACTTGGGCTTGCCACCAGGTGCCATACCCGGAACTCACAGAAACAACCCCATGGAGAAACGGGCAGTCAGATGCCGTCTTCCACCAAGATGTGGCAGCGATGTGAGTGGCAGGGGGTGTGCCGGGAAAGAGTGGAGACAGTGACCCACAGTTCCCCATCCCAGTGCACGGGCCGTGTGCAGTGATCCTGTCGCCACTTCTCTCCTGTGTTGAAGGCACTGGCCGAGACCCCGAGTCTGCCTGAGCGCCAAAGCAAAAGGCAAAGCCTTACCTAGCCCTGGGGATGGTAATAGGCATAGAGTGCCATGCTAGGAAACGCAAGCTGCTGCAGGGTTGTGACCATGTCTGCTTAGTTCGGCATAGCAAGGTGAAACCTGGACGTGAACTTGGAGGCCGGAAAAGCAATTCCCAAGAGGCACCAGCTCTCCCGTGGCTCTTCTTCCCTGCTGCGACAGAGCGAACACCCAAGCCTTTCTGAGGAAGGAGCAGCTAAATACGGTTCATGCCAAGCTAAAAACATCTGCGAAAGCTTAGCAGTCGCTGCGAAATCAGAGTCGGTTCTGCGGGCTGCTGTTGCTGCTTGCCTTAGCCTAGTATTCGCAGCACGATGGGAGAAACCCGCCTAGAGCGAAAGCCTCTTTGCCCTGGCATCTCCTCTGGGAAAGCACAGCATTCTTTGGAAAATCAGAGTCCGGACTGAAGGATGCTCCTGTTTGCCAGAGCTGGTCTCCTCAGCATGGTGCAATGAACCCGCATTGAACAAAATCCTCTATGCCTGGGCATCCCCTCTGCCTGAGAGAGAAGCGCGGTTGCGTCTTTGGAAAGAGCCTTAAGGAAAGGGACACGTTTTTCACTTCGCTCCCCAGGAGAATGTCTGTGGAGGTACAGCACGCTGCCCCTGGAGAAGAGCAGGAACCGTTGACCTTCTGGACTGGAAACAGTTGGGAATCAAGAGAGCCGGCCCTGGCAGGCCCTGCGGCCGGTGGCAATACAAGTGTCACCCTCTCCCAGTGCAGAGAGACAGAAGCCTGGCTGCTATGGAGACAGGAGGGGATGAGTAGGACAGGGCGCGTGCTCCACTCTTAGGAAGCAGTCTTTGCAGAAAGCATGCCTGTCCTGAGCCTCTGGGCCCAAGGACACAGCAGCTCCTTGGCCACCTGTCCCTGGGGCAGACATGCGCTAGCCACCAGGCGCCTACGCTGAACTTTCAGAAACAGTTACCTGAAATAACAGGTAGTCAATGCCGTCTTCCTCCAGGATGTGGAAGCCTGGAGGAGGCACGGGGTTTAAGGGGAAGGAGTGGGGATAGTCCACCAAAGCTACCTAATCAGTGCACGGGCGGTTTGCAGGGATCCTGTCACCTATCCTTTCCTGTGGGGAAAGCACTGTCCTAGTCCGCGAGTCCGCCTGAGCGCCAGAGTAAAAGGCCAAGCGACGCCTACATGGGAGATGGTAGTGTGCATAGAGTGCCATCCCTGGCTACGCATGCTACTGTAGGGTTGTGGCTGTGACTGCTTAGTTTGGCCTGGGAGGGTGAACCCAGGACGCGAACATGGAGCCCGGAAAAGCAAGGCCCAAGAGGCACCTGCTCTCCCGCAGCTCTTCTTCCCTGACGCGACTGAAGCCTTGCTGAGGAAGCAGCAGCGAAGTGCTGTTCGCTCCAAGCCAAAGCCTCTGCGAAAGCACAACATTCGCTGAGAAATGTTCTGCGGGCTGCTGCTGCTTGCCTGAGCCCAGTCTCGCGGTGGGAGAACCCGCATACATCGAAAGCCTCTCTGCCTTGGCATCTCCCCTGGGAAAGCACAACGTTCCTTGGGAAATCAGAGTTGGGTTTGGGGATGCTGCTGCTGCTTGCCTGAGCTAGTCTCTGAAGCACGGTGCACGATACCCGCATGGAGCGAAATACTCTTTGCCCTAGCATCCCCTCTGCCTGAGAGAGAAGCCAAGTGTGGGGAAGGCGCAGCACACGGCCCCGGAGAAGAGAAAGAGCCGTTGGCCGTGGGGTGGGGAAACGCTCGGGAAGCAGGATAGCCTGCAGTGGCACGAACAGCAGGCCGGTGGCAAGACAAGTGTCACCCGCTCCCTGCGCGGAGAGATGGAAGCCTGGCTGCTAAGGAGAAATGAGGGGACGACTAGGGCAGAGGCGCGTGCTCCACTCTGAGGAAGGAGTCTGGGCAGAAGGCAGGCCTGTCCTGTGCCTCTGGACCCAAGGGGACAGCATCTCCTTGGCCACCTGTCCCAAGGGCAGACTTGGGCTTGCCACCAGGTGCCATACCCGGAACTCACAGAAACAACCCCATGGAGAAACGGGCAGTCAGATGCCATCTTCCACCAAGATGTGGCAGCGATGTGAGTGGCAGGGGGTCTGCCGGGAAAGAGTGGAGACAGTGACCCACAGTTCCCCATCCCAGTGCACGGGCCGTGTGCAGTGATCCTGTCGCCACTTCTCTCCTGTGTTGAAGGCACTGGCCGAGACCCCGAGTCTGCCTGAGCACCAGAGTAAAAGGCAAAGCCTTACCTACCCCAGGAGATGGTAATAGGCATAGAGAGCCATGCTAGGACACGCACGCTGCTGCAGGGTTGTGACTGTGTCTGCTTAGTTCGGCATAGCAAGGTGAAGCACGGGCGTGAACTTGGAGCCCGGGAAAGCAAGGCCCAAGAGGCACCAGCTCTCCTGCAGCTCGTCTTCCCTGACGCGACTGAAGCCTTGCTGAGGAAGCAGCAGCAAAGTGCTGTTCGCTCCAAGCCAAAGCCTCTGCGAAAGCACAGCATTCGCTGAGAAATGTTCTGCGGGCTGCTGCTGCTTGCCTGAGCCCAGTCTCGCGGTGGGAGAAACCCGTATACAGCAACAACCTCTTTGCCTAGGCATCTCCCCTGGGAAAGCTCACCGTTCCTTGGGAAATCAGAGTTGGGTTTGGGGATGCTGCTGCTGCTTGCCTGAGCTAGTCTCCGAAGCACGGTGCAAGATTCCCGCATGGAGCGAAATACTCTTTGCCCTAGCATCCCCTCTGCCTGAGAGAGAAGCCAAGTGTGGGGAAGGCGCAGCACACGGCCCCGGAGAAGAGAAGGAGCCGTTGGCTGTGGGGTCGGGAAACACTCGGGAAGCAGGATAGCCTGCAGTGGCACGAACAGCAGGCCGGTGGCAAGACAAGTGTCACCCGCTCCCTGTGCGGAGAGATGGAAGCCTGGCTGCTAAGGAGAAATGAGGGGACGACTAGGGCAGAGGCGCGTGCTCCACTCTGAGGAAGGAGTCTGGGCAGAAGGCAGGCCTGTCCTGTGCCTCTGGACCCAAGGGGACAGCATCTCCTTGGCCACCTGTCCCAAGGGCAGACTTGGGCTTGCCACCAGGTGCCATACCCGGAACTCACAGAAACAACCCCATGGAGAAACGGGCAGTCAGATGCCGTCTTCCACCAAGATGTGGCAGCGATGTGAGTGGCAGGGGGTGTGCCGGGAAAGAGTGGAGACAGTGACCCACAGTTCCTCATCCCAGTGTACGGGCCGTGTGCAGTGATCCTGTCGCCACTTCTCTCCTGTGTTGAAGGCACTGGCCGAGACCCCGAGTCTGCCTGAGCACCAGAGTAAAAGGCAAAGCCTTACCTACCCCAGGAGATGGTAATAGGCATAGAGGGCCATGCTAGGACACGCACGCTCCTGCAGGGTTGTGACTGTGTCTGCTTAGTTCGGCAAAGCAAGTTGAAGCCCGGGCGTGATCTTGGAGCCCGGGAAAGCAAGGCCCAAGAGGCATCAGCTCTCCTGCAGCTCGTCTTCCCTGACGCGACTGAAGCCTTCTGAGGAAGCAGCAGCGAAGTGCTGTTCGCTCCAAGCCAAAGCCTCTGCGAAAGCACAGCATTCGCTGAGAAATGTTCTGCGGGCTGCTGCTGCTTGCCTGAGCCCTGTCTCGCGGTGGGAGAAACCCATATAAAGCAACAACCTCTTTGCCTAGGCATCTTCCCTGGGAAAGCTCACCGTTCCTTGGGAAATCAGAGTTGGGTTTGGGGATGCTGCTGCTGCTTGCCTGAGCTAGTCTCCGAAACACGGTGCAAGATACCCGCATGGAGCGAAATACTCTTTGCCCTAGCATCCCCTCTGCCTGAGAGAGAAGCCAAGTGTGGGGAAGGCGCAGCACATGGCCCCGAAGAAGAGAAGGAGCCGTTGGCCGTGGGGTGGGGAAACGCTCGGGAAGCAGGATAGCCTGCAGTGGCACGAACAGCAGGCCGGTGGCAAGACAAGTGTCACCCGATCCCTGCGCGGAGAGATGGAAGCCTGGCTGCTAAGGAGAAATGAGGGGACGACTAGGGCAGAGGCGCGTGCTCCACTCTGAGGAAGGAGTCTGGGCAGAAGGCAGGCCTGTCCTGTGCCTCTGGACCCAAGGGGACAGCATCTCCTTGGCCACCTGTCCCAAGGGCAGACTTGGGCTTGCCACCAGGTGCCATACCCGGAACTCACAGAAACAACCCCATGGAGAAACGGGCAGTCAGATGCCGTCTTCCACCAAGATGTGGCAGCGATGTGAGTGGCAGGGGGTGTGCGGGAAAGAGTGGAGACAGTGACCCACAGTTCCCCATCCCAGTGCACGGGCCGTGTGCAGTGATCCTGTCGCCACTTCTCTCCTGTGTTGAAGGCACTGGCCGAGACCCCGAGTCTGCCTGAGCGCCAAAGCAAAAGGCAAAGCCTTACCTAGCCCTGGGGATGGTAATAGGCATAGAGGGCCATGCTAGGACACGCACGCTGCTGCAGGGTTGTGACTGTGTCTGCTTAGTTCGGCATAGCAAGGGGAAGCCCGGGCGTGAACTTGGAGCCCGGGAAAGCAAGGCCCAAGAGGCACCAGCTCTCCTGCAGCTCGTCTTCCCTGACGCGACTGAAGCCTTGCTGAGGAAGCAGCAGCAAAGTGCTGTTCGCTCCAAGCCAAAGCCTCTGCGAAAGCACAGCATTCGCTGAGAAATGTTCTGCGGGCTGCTGCTGCTTGCCTGAGCCCAGTTTCGCGGTGGGAGAAACCCGTATACAGCAACAACCTCTTTGCCAAGGCATCTCCCCTGGGAAAGCTCACCGTTCCTTGGGAAATCAGAGTTGGGTTTGGGGATACTGCTGCTGCTTGCCTGAGCTAGTCTCTGAAGCACGGTGCAAGATACCCGCATGGAGCGAAATACTCTTTGCCCTAGCATCCCCTCTGCCTGAGAGAGAAGCCAAGTGTGGGGAAGGCGCAGCACATGGCCCCGGAGAAGAGAAAGAGCCGTTGGCTGTGGGGTGGGGAAACGCTCGGGAAGCAGGATAGCCTGCAGTGGCACGAACAGCAGGCCGGTGGCAAGACAAGTGTCACCCGCTCCCTGCGCGGAGAGATGGAAGCCTGGCTGCTAAGGAGAAATGAGGGGACGACTAGGGCAGAGGCGCGTGCTCCACTCTGAGGAAGGAGTCTGGGCAGAAGGCAGGCCTGTCCTGTGCCTCTGGACCCAAGGGGACAGCATCTCCTTGGCCACCTGTCCCAAGGGCAGACTTGGGCTTGCCACCAGGTGCCATACCCGGAACTCACAGAAACAACCCCATGGAGAAACGGGCAGTCAGATGCCGTCTTCCACCAAGATGTGGCAGCGATGTGAGTGGCAGGGGGTGTGCCGGGAAAGAGTGGAGACAGTGACCCACAGTTCCCCATCCCAGTGCACGGGCCGTGTGCAGTGATCCTGTCGCCACTTCTCTCCTGTGTTGAAGGCACTGGCCGAGACCCCGAGTCTGCCTGAGCGCCAAAGCAAAAGGCAAAGCCTTACCTAGCCCTGGGGATGGTAATAGGCATAGAGTGCCATGCTAGGAAACGCAAGCTGCTGCAGGGTTGTGACCATGTCTGCTTAGTTCGGCATAGCAAGGTGAAACCTGGACGTGAACTTGGAGGCCGGAAAAGCAATTCCCAAGAGGCACCAGCTCTCCCGTGGCTCTTCTTCCCTGCTGCGACAGAGCGAACACCCAAGCCTTTCTGAGGAAGGAGCAGCTAAATACGGTTCATGCCAAGCTAAAAACATCTGCGAAAGCTTAGCAGTCGCTGCGAAATCAGAGTCGGTTCTGCGGGCTGCTGTTGCTGCTTGCCTTAGCCTAGTATTCGCAGCACGATGGGAGAAACCCGCCTAGAGCGAAAGCCTCTTTGCCCTGGCATCTCCTCTGGGAAAGCACAGCATTCTTTGGAAAATCAGAGTCCGGACTGAAGGATGCTCCTGTTTGCCAGAGCTGGTCTCCTCAGCATGGTGCAATGAACCTGCATTGAACAAAATCCTCTATGCCTGGGCATCCCCTCTGCCTGAGAGAGAAGCGCGGTTGCGTCTTTGGAAAGAGCCTTAAGGAAAGGGACACGTTTTTCACTTCGCTCCCCAGGAGAATGTCTGTGGAGGTACAGCACGCTGCCCCTGGAGAAGAGCAGGAACCGTTGACCTTCTGGACTGGAAACAGTTGGGAATCAAGAGAGCCGGCCCTGGCAGGCCCTGCGGCCGGTGGCAATACAAGTGTCACCCTCTCCCAGTGCAGAGAGACAGAAGCCTGGCTGCTATGGAGACAGGAGGGGATGAGTAGGACAGGGCGCGTGCTCCACTCTTAGGAAGCAGTCTTTGCAGAAAGCATGCCTGTCCTGAGCCTCTGGGCCCAAGGACACAGCAGCTCCTTGGCCACCTGTCCCTGGGGCAGACATGCGCTAGCCACCAGGCGCCTACGCTGAACTTTCAGAAACAGTTACCTGAAATAACAGGTAGTCAATGCCGTCTTCCTCCAGGATGTGGAAGCCTGGAGGAGGCACGGGGTTTAAGGGGAAGGAGTGGGGATAGTCCACCAAAGCTACCTAATCAGTGCACGGGCGGTTTGCAGGGATCCTGTCACCTATCCTTTCCTGTGGGGAAAGCACTGTCCTAGTCCGCGAGTCCGCCTGAGCGCCAGAGTAAAAGGCCAAGCGACGCCTACATGGGAGATGGTAGTGTGCATAGAGTGCCATCCCTGGCTACGCATGCTACTGTAGGGTTGTGGCTGTGACTGCTTAGTTTGGCCTGGGAGGGTGAACCCAGGACGCGAACATGGAGCCCGGAAAAGCAAGGCCCAAGAGGCACCAGCTCTCCCGCAGCTCTTCTTCCCTGACGCGACTGAAGCCTTGCTGAGGAAGCAGCAGCGAAGTGCTGTTCGCTCCAAGCCAAAGCCTCTGCGAAAGCACAACATTCGCTGAGAAATGTTCTGCGGGCTGCTGCTGCTTGCCTGAGCCCAGTCTCGCGGTGGGAGAACCCGCATACATCGAAAGCCTCTCTGCCTTGGCATCTCCCCTGGGAAAGCACAACGTTCCTTGGGAAATCAGAGTTGGGTTTGGGGATGCTGCTGCTGCTTGCCTGAGCTAGTCTCTGAAGCACGGTGCACGATACCCGCATGGAGCGAAATACTCTTTGCCCTAGCATCCCCTCTGCCTGAGAGAGAAGCCAAGTGTGGGGAAGGCGCAGCACACGGCCCCGGAGAAGAGAAAGAGCCGTTGGCCGTGGGGTGGGGAAACGCTCGGGAAGCAGGATAGCCTGCAGTGGCACGAACAGCAGGCCGGTGGCAAGACAAGTGTCACCCGCTCCCTGCGCGGAGAGATGGAAGCCTGGCTGCTAAGGAGAAATGAGGGGACGACTAGGGCAGAGGCGTGTGCTCCACTCTGAGGAAGGAGTCTGGGCAGAAGGCAGGCCTGTCCTGTGCCTCTGGACCCAAGGGGACAGCATCTCCTTGGCCACCTGTCCCAAGGGCAGACTTGGGCTTGCCACCAGGTGCCATACCCGGAACTCACAGAAACAACCCCATGGAGAAACGGGCAGTCAGATGCCATCTTCCACCAAGATGTGGCAGCGATGTGAGTGGCAGGGGGTCTGCCGGGAAAGAGTGGAGACAGTGACCCACAGTTCCCCATCCCAGTGCACGGGCCGTGTGCAGTGATCCTGTCGCCACTTCTCTCCTGTGTTGAAGGCACTGGCCGAGACCCCGAGTCTGCCTGAGCACCAGAGTAAAAGGCAAAGCCTTACCTACCCCAGGAGATGGTAATAGGCATAGAGAGCCATGCTAGGACACGCACGCTGCTGCAGGGTTGTGACTGTGTCTGCTTAGTTCGGCATAGCAAGGTGAAGCACGGGCGTGAACTTGGAGCCCGGGAAAGCAAGGCCCAAGAGGCACCAGCTCTCCTGCAGCTCGTCTTCCCTGACGCGACTGAAGCCTTGCTGAGGAAGCAGCAGCAAAGTGCTGTTCGCTCCAAGCCAAAGCCTCTGCGAAAGCACAGCATTCGCTGAGAAATGTTCTGCGGGCTGCTGCTGCTTGCCTGAGCCCAGTCTCGCGGTGGGAGAAACCCGTATACAGCAACAACCTCTTTGCCTAGGCATCTCCCCTGGGAAAGCTCACCGTTCCTTGGGAAATCAGAGTTGGGTTTGGGGATGCTGCTGCTGCTTGCCTGAGCTAGTCTCCGAAGCACGGTGCAAGATTCCCGCATGGAGCGAAATACTCTTTGCCCTAGCATCCCCTCTGCCTGAGAGAGAAGCCAAGTGTGGGGAAGGCGCAGCACACGGCCCCGGAGAAGAGAAGGAGCCGTTGGTTGTGGGGTCGGGATACACTCGGGAAGCAGGATAGCCTGCAGTGGCACGAACAGCAGGCCGGTGGCAAGACAAGTGTCACCCGCTCCCTGCGCGGAGAGATGGAAGCCTGGCTGCTAAGGAGAAATGAGGGGACGACTAGGGCAGAGGCGCGTGCTCCACTCTGAGGAAGGAGTCTGGGCAGAAGGCAGGCCTGTCCTGTGCCTCTGGACCCAAGGGGACAGCATCTCCTTGGCCACCTGTCCCAAGGGCAGACTTGGGCTTGCCACCAGGTGCCATACCCGGAACTCACAGAAACAACCCCATGGAGAAACGGGCAGTCAGATGCCGTCTTCCACCAAGATGTGGCAGCGATGTGAGTGGCAGGGGGTGTGCCGGGAAAGAGTGGAGACAGTGACCCACAGTTCCTCATCCCAGTGTACGGGCCGTGTGCAGTGATCCTGTCGCCACTTCTCTCCTGTGTTGAAGGCACTGGCCGAGACCCCGAGTCTGCCTGAGCACCAGAGTAAAAGGCAAAGCCTTACCTACCCCAGGAGATGGTAATAGGCATAGAGGGCCATGCTAGGACACGCACGCTCCTGCAGGGTTGTGACTGTGTCTGCTTAGTTCGGCAAAGCAAGTTGAAGCCCGGGCGTGATCTTGGAGCCCGGGAAAGCAAGGCCCAAGAGGCATCAGCTCTCCTGCAGCTCGTCTTCCCTGACGCGACTGAAGCCTTGCTGAGGAAGCAGCAGCGAAGTGCTGTTCGCTCCAAGCCAAAGCCTCTGCGAAAGCACAGCATTCGCTGAGAAATGTTCTGCGGGCTGCTGCTGCTTGCCTGAGCCCTGTCTCGCGGTGGGAGAAACCCAAATAAAGCAACAACCTCTTTGCCTAGGCATCTTCCCTGGGAAAGCTCACCGTTCCTTGGGAAATCAGAGTTGGGTTTGGGGATGCTGCTGCTGCTTGCCTGAGCTAGTCTCCGAAACACTGTGCAAGATACCCGCATGGAGCGAAATACTCTTTGCCCTAGCATCCCCTCTGCCTGAGAGAGAAGCCAAGTGTGGGGAAGGCGCAGCACACGGCCCCGAAGAAGAGAAGGAGCCGTTGGCCGTGGAGTCGGGAAACGCTCGGGAAGCAGGATAGCCTGCAGTGGCACGAACAGCAGGCCGGTGGCAAGACAAGTGTCACCCGCTCCCTGCGCGGAGAGATGGAAGCCTGGCTGCTAAGGAGCAATGAGGGGACGACTAGGGCAGAGGCGCGTGCTCCACTCTGAGGAAGGAGTCTGGGCAGAAGGCAGGCCTGTCCTGTGCCTCTGGACCCAAGGGGACAGCATCTCCTTGGCCACCTGTCCCAAGGGCAGACTTGGGCTTGCCACCAGGTGCCATACCCGGAACTCACAGAAACAACCCCATGGAGAAACGGGCAGTCAGATGCCGTCTTCCACCAAGATGTGGCAGCGATGTGAGTGGCAGGGGGTGTGCCGGGAAAGAGTGGAGACAGTGACCCACAGTTCCCCATCCCAGTGCACGGGCCGTGTGCAGTGATCCTGTCGCCACTTCTCTCCTGTGTTGAAGGCACTGGCCGAGACCCCGAGTCTGCCTGAGCGCCAAAGCAAAAGGCAAAGCCTTACCTAGCCCTGGGGATGGTAATAGGCATAGAGGGCCATGCTAGGACACGCACGCTGCTGCAGGGTTGTGACTGTGTCTGCTTAGTTCGGCATAGCAAGGGGAAGCCCGGGCGTGAACTTGGAGCCCGGGAAAGCAAGGCCCAAGAGGCACCAGCTCTCCTGCAGCTCGTCTTCCCTGACGCGACTGAAGCCTTGCTGAGGAAGCAGCAGCAAAGTGCTGTTCGCTCCAAGCCAAAGCCTCTGCGAAAGCACAGCATTCGCTGAGAAATGTTCTGCGGGCTGCTGCTGCTTGCCTGAGCCCAGTCTCGCGGTGGGAGAAACCCGTATACAGCAACAACCTCTTTGCCTAGGCATCTCCCCTGGGAAAGCTCACCGTTCCTTGGGAAATCAGAGTTGGGTTTGGGGATGCTGCTGCTGCTTGCCTGAGCTAGTCTCCGAAGCACGGTGCAAGATACCCGCATGGAGCGAAATACTCTTTGCCCTAGCATCCCCTCTGCCTGAGAGAGAAGCCAAGTGTGGGGAAGGCGCAGCACATGGCCCCGGAGAAGAGAAAGAGCCGTTGGCTGTGGGGTGGGGAAACGCTCGGGAAGCAGGATAGCCTGCAGTGGCACGAACAGCAGGCCGGTGGCAAGACAAGTGTCACCCGCTCCCTGCGCGGAGAGATGGAAGCCTGGCTGCTAAGGAGAAATGAGGGGACGACTAGGGCAGAGGCGCGTGCTCCACTCTGAGGAAGGAGTCTGGGCAGAAGGCAGGCCTGTCCTGTGCCTCTGGACCCAAGGGGACAGCATCTCCTTGGCCACCTGTCCCAAGGGCAGACTTGGGCTTGCCACCAGGTGCCATACCCGGAACTCACAGAAACAACCCCATGGAGAAACGGGCAGTCAGATGCCGTCTTCCACCAAGATGTGGCAGCGATGTGAGTGGCAGGGGGTGTGCCGGGAAAGAGTGGAGACAGTGACCCACAGTTCCCCATCCCAGTGCACGGGCCGTGTGCAGTGATCCTGTCGCCACTTCTCTCCTGTGTTGAAGGCACTGGCCGAGACCCCGAGTCTGCCTGAGCGCCAAAGCAAAAGGCAAAGCCTTACCTAGCCCTGGGGATGGTAATAGGCATAGAGTGCCATGCTAGGAAACGCAAGCTGCTGCAGGGTTGTGACCATGTCTGCTTAGTTCGGCATAGCAAGGTGAAACCTGGACGTGAACTTGGAGGCCGGAAAAGCAATTCCCAAGAGGCACCAGCTCTCCCGTGGCTCTTCTTCCCTGCTGCGACAGAGCGAACACCCAAGCCTTTCTGAGGAAGGAGCAGCTAAATACGGTTCATGCCAAGCTAAAAACATCTGCGAAAGCTTAGCAGTCGCTGCGAAATCAGAGTCGGTTCTGCGGGCTGCTGTTGCTGCTTGCCTTAGCCTAGTATTCGCAGCACGATGGGAGAAACCCGCCTAGAGCGAAAGCCTCTTTGCCCTGGCATCTCCTCTGGGAAAGCACAGCATTCTTTGGAAAATCAGAGTCCGGACTGAAGGATGCTCCTGTTTGCCAGAGCTGGTCTCCTCAGCATGGTGCAATGAACCCGCATTGAACAAAATCCTCTATGCCTGGGCATCCCCTCTGCCTGAGAGAGAAGCGCGGTTGCGTCTTTGGAAAGAGCCTTAAGGAAAGGGACACGTTTTTCACTTCGCTCCCCAGGAGAATGTCTGTGGAGGTACAGCACGCTGCCCCTGGAGAAGAGCAGGAACCGTTGACCTTCTGGACTGGAAACAGTTGGGAATCAAGAGAGCCGGCCCTGGCAGGCCCTGCGGCCGGTGGCAATACAAGTGTCACCCTCTCCCAGTGCAGAGAGACAGAAGCCTGGCTGCTATGGAGACAGGAGGGGATGAGTAGGACAGGGCGCGTGCTCCACTCTTAGGAAGCAGTCTTTGCAGAAAGCATGCCTGTCCTGAGCCTCTGGGCCCAAGGACACAGCAGCTCCTTGGCCACCTGTCCCTGGGGCAGACATGCGCTAGCCACCAGGCGCCTACGCTGAACTTTCAGAAACAGTTACCTGAAATAACAGGTAGTCAATGCCGTCTTCCTCCAGGATGTGGAAGCCTGGAGGAGGCACGGGGTTTAAGGGGAAGGAGTGGGGATAGTCCACCAAAGCTACCTAATCAGTGCACGGGCGGTTTGCAGGGATCCTGTCACCTATCCTTTCCTGTGGGGAAAGCACTGTCCTAGTCCGCGAGTCCGCCTGAGCGCCAGAGTAAAAGGCCAAGCGACGCCTACATGGGAGATGGTAGTGTGCATAGAGTGCCATCCCTGGCTACGCATGCTACTGTAGGGTTGTGGCTGTGACTGCTTAGTTTGGCCTGGGAGGGTGAACCCAGGACGCGAACATGGAGCCCGGAAAAGCAAGGCCCAAGAGGCACCTGCTCTCCCGCAGCTCTTCTTCCCTGACGCGACTGAAGCCTTGCTGAGGAAGCAGCAGCGAAGTGCTGTTCGCTCCAAGCCAAAGCCTCTGCGAAAGCACAACATTCGCTGAGAAATGTTCTGCGGGCTGCTGCTGCTTGCCTGAGCCCAGTCTCGCGGTGGGAGAACCCGCATACATCGAAAGCCTCTCTGCCTTGGCATCTCCCCTGGGAAAGCACAACGTTCCTTGGGAAATCAGAGTTGGGTTTGGGGATGCTGCTGCTGCTTGCCTGAGCTAGTCTCTGAAGCACGGTGCACGATACCCGCATGGAGCGAAATACTCTTTGCCCTAGCATCCCCTCTGCCTGAGAGAGAAGCCAAGTGTGGGGAAGGCGCAGCACACGGCCCCGGAGAAGAGAAAGAGCCGTTGGCCGTGGGGTGGGGAAACGCTCGGGAAGCAGGATAGCCTGCAGTGGCACGAACAGCAGGCCGGTGGCAAGACAAGTGTCACCCGCTCCCTGCGCGGAGAGATGGAAGCCTGGCTGCTAAGGAGAAATGAGGGGACGACTAGGGCAGAGGCGCGTGCTCCACTCTGAGGAAGGAGTCTGGGCAGAAGGCAGGCCTGTCCTGTGCCTCTGGACCCAAGGGGACAGCATCTCCTTGGCCACCTGTCCCAAGGGCAGACTTGGGCTTGCCACCAGGTGCCATACCCGGAACTCACAGAAACAACCCCATGGAGAAACGGGCAGTCAGATGCCATCTTCCACCAAGATGTGGCAGCGATGTGAGTGGCAGGGGGTCTGCCGGGAAAGAGTGGAGACAGTGACCCACAGTTCCCCATCCCAGTGCACGGGCCGTGTGCAGTGATCCTGTCGCCACTTCTCTCCTGTGTTGAAGGCACTGGCCGAGACCCCGAGTCTGCCTGAGCACCAGAGTAAAAGGCAAAGCCTTACCTACCCCAGGAGATGGTAATAGGCATAGAGAGCCATGCTAGGACACGCACGCTGCTGCAGGGTTGTGACTGTGTCTGCTTAGTTCGGCATAGCAAGGTGAAGCACGGGCGTGAACTTGGAGCCCGGGAAAGCAAGGCCCAAGAGGCACCAGCTCTCCTGCAGCTCGTCTTCCCTGACGCGACTGAAGCCTTGCTGAGGAAGCAGCAGCAAAGTGCTGTTCGCTCCAAGCCAAAGCCTCTGCGAAAGCACAGCATTCGCTGAGAAATGTTCTGCGGGCTGCTGCTGCTTGCCTGAGCCCAGTCTCGCGGTGGGAGAAACCCGTATACAGCAACAACCTCTTTGCCTAGGCATCTCCCCTGGGAAAGCTCACCGTTCCTTGGGAAATCAGAGTTGGGTTTGGGGATGCTGCTGCTGCTTGCCTGAGCTAGTCTCCGAAGCACGGTGCAAGATTCCCGCATGGAGCGAAATACTCTTTGCCCTAGCATCCCCTCTGCCTGAGAGAGAAGCCAAGTGTGGGGAAGGCGCAGCACACGGCCCCGGAGAAGAGAAGGAGCCGTTGGCTGTGGGGTCGGGAAACACTCGGGAAGCAGGATAGCCTGCAGTGGCACGAACAGCAGGCCGGTGGCAAGACAAGTGTCACCCGCTCCCTGCGCGGAGAGATGGAAGCCTGGCTGCTAAGGAGAAATGAGGGGACGACTAGGGCAGAGGCGCGTGCTCCACTCTGAGGAAGGAGTCTGGGCAGAAGGCAGGCCTGTCCTGTGCCTCTGGACCCAAGGGGACAGCATCTCCTTGGCCACCTGTCCCAAGGGCAGACTTGGGCTTGCCACCAGGTGCCATACCCGGAACTCACAGAAACAACCCCATGGAGAAACGGGCAGTCAGATGCCGTCTTCCACCAAGATGTGGCAGCGATGTGAGTGGCAGGGGGTGTGCCGGGAAAGAGTGGAGACAGTGACCCACAGTTCCTCATCCCAGTGTACGGGCCGTGTGCAGTGATCCTGTCGCCACTTCTCTCCTGTGTTGAAGGCACTGGCCGAGACCCCGAGTCTGCCTGAGCACCAGAGTAAAAGGCAAAGCCTTACCTACCCCAGGAGATGGTAATAGGCATAGAGGGCCATGCTAGGACACGCACGCTCCTGCAGGGTTGTGACTGTGTCTGCTTAGTTCGGCAAAGCAAGTTGAAGCCCGGGCGTGATCTTGGAGCCCGGGAAAGCAAGGCCCAAGAGGCATCAGCTCTCCTGCAGCTCGTCTTCCCTGACGCGACTGAAGCCTTCTGAGGAAGCAGCAGCGAAGTGCTGTTCGCTCCAAGCCAAAGCCTCTGCGAAAGCACAGCATTCGCTGAGAAATGTTCTGCGGGCTGCTGCTGCTTGCCTGAGCCCTGTCTCGCGGTGGGAGAAACCCATATAAAGCAACAACCTCTTTGCCTAGGCATCTTCCCTGGGAAAGCTCACCGTTCCTTGGGAAATCAGAGTTGGGTTTGGGGATGCTGCTGCTGCTTGCCTGAGCTAGTCTCCGAAACACGGTGCAAGATACCCGCATGGAGCGAAATACTCTTTGCCCTAGCATCCCCTCTGCCTGAGAGAGAAGCCAAGTGTGGGGAAGGCGCAGCACATGGCCCCGAAGAAGAGAAGGAGCCGTTGGCCGTGGGGTGGGGAAACGCTCGGGAAGCAGGATAGCCTGCAGTGGCACGAACAGCAGGCCGGTGGCAAGACAAGTGTCACCCGATCCCTGCGCGGAGAGATGGAAGCCTGGCTGCTAAGGAGAAATGAGGGGACGACTAGGGCAGAGGCGCGTGCTCCACTCTGAGGAAGGAGTCTGGGCAGAAGGCAGGCCTGTCCTGTGCCTCTGGACCCAAGGGGACAGCATCTCCTTGGCCACCTGTCCCAAGGGCAGACTTGGGCTTGCCACCAGGTGCCATACCCGGAACTCACAGAAACAACCCCATGGAGAAACGGGCAGTCAGATGCCGTCTTCCACCAAGATGTGGCAGCGATGTGAGTGGCAGGGGGTGTGCGGGAAAGAGTGGAGACAGTGACCCACAGTTCCCCATCCCAGTGCACGGGCCGTGTGCAGTGATCCTGTCGCCACTTCTCTCCTGTGTTGAAGGCACTGGCCGAGACCCCGAGTCTGCCTGAGCGCCAAAGCAAAAGGCAAAGCCTTACCTAGCCCTGGGGATGGTAATAGGCATAGAGGGCCATGCTAGGACACGCACGCTGCTGCAGGGTTGTGACTGTGTCTGCTTAGTTCGGCATAGCAAGGGGAAGCCCGGGCGTGAACTTGGAGCCCGGGAAAGCAAGGCCCAAGAGGCACCAGCTCTCCTGCAGCTCGTCTTCCCTGACGCGACTGAAGCCTTGCTGAGGAAGCAGCAGCAAAGTGCTGTTCGCTCCAAGCCAAAGCCTCTGCGAAAGCACAGCATTCGCTGAGAAATGTTCTGCGGGCTGCTGCTGCTTGCCTGAGCCCAGTTTCGCGGTGGGAGAAACCCGTATACAGCAACAACCTCTTTGCCAAGGCATCTCCCCTGGGAAAGCTCACCGTTCCTTGGGAAATCAGAGTTGGGTTTGGGGATACTGCTGCTGCTTGCCTGAGCTAGTCTCTGAAGCACGGTGCAAGATACCCGCATGGAGCGAAATACTCTTTGCCCTAGCATCCCCTCTGCCTGAGAGAGAAGCCAAGTGTGGGGAAGGCGCAGCACATGGCCCCGGAGAAGAGAAAGAGCCGTTGGCTGTGGGGTGGGGAAACGCTCGGGAAGCAGGATAGCCTGCAGTGGCACGAACAGCAGGCCGGTGGCAAGACAAGTGTCACCCGCTCCCTGCGCGGAGAGATGGAAGCCTGGCTGCTAAGGAGAAATGAGGGGACGACTAGGGCAGAGGCGCGTGCTCCACTCTGAGGAAGGAGTCTGGGCAGAAGGCAGGCCTGTCCTGTGCCTCTGGACCCAAGGGGACAGCATCTCCTTGGCCACCTGTCCCAAGGGCAGACTTGGGCTTGCCACCAGGTGCCATACCCGGAACTCACAGAAACAACCCCATGGAGAAACGGGCAGTCAGATGCCGTCTTCCACCAAGATGTGGCAGCGATGTGAGTGGCAGGGGGTGTGCCGGGAAAGAGTGGAGACAGTGACCCACAGTTCCCCATCCCAGTGCACGGGCCGTGTGCAGTGATCCTGTCGCCACTTCTCTCCTGTGTTGAAGGCACTGGCCGAGACCCCGAGTCTGCCTGAGCGCCAAAGCAAAAGGCAAAGCCTTACCTAGCCCTGGGGATGGTAATAGGCATAGAGTGCCATGCTAGGAAACGCAAGCTGCTGCAGGGTTGTGACCATGTCTGCTTAGTTCGGCATAGCAAGGTGAAACCTGGACGTGAACTTGGAGGCCGGAAAAGCAATTCCCAAGAGGCACCAGCTCTCCCGTGGCTCTTCTTCCCTGCTGCGACAGAGCGAACACCCAAGCCTTTCTGAGGAAGGAGCAGCTAAATACGGTTCATGCCAAGCTAAAAACATCTGCGAAAGCTTAGCAGTCGCTGCGAAATCAGAGTCGGTTCTGCGGGCTGCTGTTGCTGCTTGCCTTAGCCTAGTATTCGCAGCACGATGGGAGAAACCCGCCTAGAGCGAAAGCCTCTTTGCCCTGGCATCTCCTCTGGGAAAGCACAGCATTCTTTGGAAAATCAGAGTCCGGACTGAAGGATGCTCCTGTTTGCCAGAGCTGGTCTCCTCAGCATGGTGCAATGAACCTGCATTGAACAAAATCCTCTATGCCTGGGCATCCCCTCTGCCTGAGAGAGAAGCGCGGTTGCGTCTTTGGAAAGAGCCTTAAGGAAAGGGACACGTTTTTCACTTCGCTCCCCAGGAGAATGTCTGTGGAGGTACAGCACGCTGCCCCTGGAGAAGAGCAGGAACCGTTGACCTTCTGGACTGGAAACAGTTGGGAATCAAGAGAGCCGGCCCTGGCAGGCCCTGCGGCCGGTGGCAATACAAGTGTCACCCTCTCCCAGTGCAGAGAGACAGAAGCCTGGCTGCTATGGAGACAGGAGGGGATGAGTAGGACAGGGCGCGTGCTCCACTCTTAGGAAGCAGTCTTTGCAGAAAGCATGCCTGTCCTGAGCCTCTGGGCCCAAGGACACAGCAGCTCCTTGGCCACCTGTCCCTGGGGCAGACATGCGCTAGCCACCAGGCGCCTACGCTGAACTTTCAGAAACAGTTACCTGAAATAACAGGTAGTCAATGCCGTCTTCCTCCAGGATGTGGAAGCCTGGAGGAGGCACGGGGTTTAAGGGGAAGGAGTGGGGATAGTCCACCAAAGCTACCTAATCAGTGCACGGGCGGTTTGCAGGGATCCTGTCACCTATCCTTTCCTGTGGGGAAAGCACTGTCCTAGTCCGCGAGTCCGCCTGAGCGCCAGAGTAAAAGGCCAAGCGACGCCTACATGGGAGATGGTAGTGTGCATAGAGTGCCATCCCTGGCTACGCATGCTACTGTAGGGTTGTGGCTGTGACTGCTTAGTTTGGCCTGGGAGGGTGAACCCAGGACGCGAACATGGAGCCCGGAAAAGCAAGGCCCAAGAGGCACCAGCTCTCCCGCAGCTCTTCTTCCCTGACGCGACTGAAGCCTTGCTGAGGAAGCAGCAGCGAAGTGCTGTTCGCTCCAAGCCAAAGCCTCTGCGAAAGCACAACATTCGCTGAGAAATGTTCTGCGGGCTGCTGCTGCTTGCCTGAGCCCAGTCTCGCGGTGGGAGAACCCGCATACATCGAAAGCCTCTCTGCCTTGGCATCTCCCCTGGGAAAGCACAACGTTCCTTGGGAAATCAGAGTTGGGTTTGGGGATGCTGCTGCTGCTTGCCTGAGCTAGTCTCTGAAGCACGGTGCACGATACCCGCATGGAGCGAAATACTCTTTGCCCTAGCATCCCCTCTGCCTGAGAGAGAAGCCAAGTGTGGGGAAGGCGCAGCACACGGCCCCGGAGAAGAGAAAGAGCCGTTGGCCGTGGGGTGGGGAAACGCTCGGGAAGCAGGATAGCCTGCAGTGGCACGAACAGCAGGCCGGTGGCAAGACAAGTGTCACCCGCTCCCTGCGCGGAGAGATGGAAGCCTGGCTGCTAAGGAGAAATGAGGGGACGACTAGGGCAGAGGCGTGTGCTCCACTCTGAGGAAGGAGTCTGGGCAGAAGGCAGGCCTGTCCTGTGCCTCTGGACCCAAGGGGACAGCATCTCCTTGGCCACCTGTCCCAAGGGCAGACTTGGGCTTGCCACCAGGTGCCATACCCGGAACTCACAGAAACAACCCCATGGAGAAACGGGCAGTCAGATGCCATCTTCCACCAAGATGTGGCAGCGATGTGAGTGGCAGGGGGTCTGCCGGGAAAGAGTGGAGACAGTGACCCACAGTTCCCCATCCCAGTGCACGGGCCGTGTGCAGTGATCCTGTCGCCACTTCTCTCCTGTGTTGAAGGCACTGGCCGAGACCCCGAGTCTGCCTGAGCACCAGAGTAAAAGGCAAAGCCTTACCTACCCCAGGAGATGGTAATAGGCATAGAGAGCCATGCTAGGACACGCACGCTGCTGCAGGGTTGTGACTGTGTCTGCTTAGTTCGGCATAGCAAGGTGAAGCACGGGCGTGAACTTGGAGCCCGGGAAAGCAAGGCCCAAGAGGCACCAGCTCTCCTGCAGCTCGTCTTCCCTGACGCGACTGAAGCCTTGCTGAGGAAGCAGCAGCAAAGTGCTGTTCGCTCCAAGCCAAAGCCTCTGCGAAAGCACAGCATTCACTGAGAAATGTTCTGCGGGCTGCTGCTGCTTGCCTGAGCCCAGTCTCGCGGTGGGAGAAACCCGTATACAGCAACAACCTCTTTGCCTAGGCATCTCCCCTGGGAAAGCTCACCGTTCCTTGGGAAATCAGAGTTGGGTTTGGGGATGCTGCTGCTGCTTGCCTGAGCTAGTCTCCGAAGCACGGTGCAAGATTCCCGCATGGAGCGAAATACTCTTTGCCCTAGCATCCCCTCTGCCTGAGAGAGAAGCCAAGTGTGGGGAAGGCGCAGCACACGGCCCCGGAGAAGAGAAGGAGCCGTTGGCTGTGGGGTCGGGATACACTCGGGAAGCAGGATAGCCTGCAGTGGCACGAACAGCAGGCCGGTGGCAAGACAAGTGTCACCCGCTCCCTGCGCGGAGAGATGGAAGCCTGGCTGCTAAGGAGAAATGAGGGGACGACTAGGGCAGAGGCGCGTGCTCCACTCTGAGGAAGGAGTCTGGGCAGAAGGCAGGCCTGTCCTGTGCCTCTGGACCCAAGGGGACAGCATCTCCTTGGCCACCTGTCCCAAGGGCAGACTTGGGCTTGCCACCAGGTGCCATACCCGGAACTCACAGAAACAACCCCATGGAGAAACGGGCAGTCAGATGCCGTCTTCCACCAAGATGTGGCAGCGATGTGAGTGGCAGGGGGTGTGCCGGGAAAGAGTGGAGACAGTGACCCACAGTTCCTCATCCCAGTGTACGGGCCGTGTGCAGTGATCCTGTCGCCACTTCTCTCCTGTGTTGAAGGCACTGGCCGAGACCCCGAGTCTGCCTGAGCACCAGAGTAAAAGGCAAAGCCTTACCTACCCCAGGAGATGGTAATAGGCATAGAGGGCCATGCTAGGACACGCACGCTCCTGCAGGGTTGTGACTGTGTCTGCTTAGTTCGGCAAAGCAAGTTGAAGCCCGGGCGTGATCTTGGAGCCCGGGAAAGCAAGGCCCAAGAGGCATCAGCTCTCCTGCAGCTCGTCTTCCCTGACGCGACTGAAGCCTTGCTGAGGAAGCAGCAGCGAAGTGCTGTTCGCTCCAAGCCAAAGCCTCTGCGAAAGCACAGCATTCGCTGAGAAATGTTCTGCGGGCTGCTGCTGCTTGCCTGAGCCCTGTCTCGCGGTGGGAGAAACCCAAATAAAGCAACAACCTCTTTGCCTAGGCATCTTCCCTGGGAAAGCTCACCGTTCCTTGGGAAATCAGAGTTGGGTTTGGGGATGCTGCTGCTGCTTGCCTGAGCTAGTCTCCGAAACACGGTGCAAGATACCCGCATGGAGCGAAATACTCTTTGCCCTAGCATCCCCTCTGCCTGAGAGAGAAGCCAAGTGTGGGGAAGGCGCAGCACATGGCCCCGAAGAAGAGAAGGAGCCGTTGGCCGTGGGGTCGGGAAACGCTCGGGAAGCAGGATAGCCTGCAGTGGCACGAACAGCAGGCCGGTGGCAAGACAAGTGTCACCCGCTCCCTGCGCGGAGAGATGGAAGCCTGGCTGCTAAGGAGAAATGAGGGGACGACTAGGGCAGAGGCGCGTGCTCCACTCTGAGGAAGGAGTCTGGGCAGAAGGCAGGCCTGTCCTGTGCCTCTGGACCCAAGGGGAGAGCATCTCCTTGGCCACCTGTCCCAAGGGCAGACTTGGGCTTGCCACCAGGTGCCATACCCGGAACTCACAGAAACAACCCCATGGAGAAACGGGCAGTCAGATGCCGTCTTCCACCAAGATGTGGCAGCGATGTGAGTGGCAGGGGGTGTGCCGGGAAAGAGTGGAGACAGTGACCCACAGTTCCTCATCCCAGTGTACGGGCCGTGTGCAGTGATCCTGTCGCCACTTCTCTCCTGTGTTGAAGGCACTGGCCGAGACCCCGAGTCTGCCTGAGCGCCAAAGCAAAAGGCAAAGCCTTACCTAGCCCTGGGGATGGTAATAGGCATAGAGGGCCATGCTAGGACACGCACGCTGCTGCAGGGTTGTGACTGTGTCTGCTTAGTTCGGCATAGCAAGGGGAAGCCCGGGCGTGAACTTGGAGCCCGGGAAAGCAAGGCCCAAGAGGCACCAGCTCTCCTGCAGCTCGTCTTCCCTGACGCGACTGAAGCCTTGCTGAGGAAGCAGCAGCAAAGTGCTGTTCGCTCCAAGCCAAAGCCTCTGCGAAAGCACAGCATTCGCTGAGAAATGTTCTGCGGGCTGCTGCTGCTTGCCTGAGCCCAGTCTCGCGGTGGGAGAAACCCGTATACAGCAACAACCTCTTTGCCTAGTCATCTCCCCTGGGAAACTCACCGTTCCTTGGGAAATCAGAGTTGGGTTTGGGGATGCTGCTGCTGCTTGCCTGAGCTAGTCTCCGAAGCACGGTGCAAGATACCCGCATGGAGCGAAATACTCTTTGCCCTAGCATCCCCTCTGCCTGAGAGAGAAGCCAAGTGTGGGGAAGGCGCAGCACATGGCCCCGGAGAAGAGAAAGAGCCGTTGGCTGTGGGGTGGGGAAACGCTCGGGAAGCAGGATAGCCTGCAGTGGCACGAACAGCAGGCCGGTGGCAAGACAAGTGTCACCCGCTCCCTGCGCGGAGAGATGGAAGCCTGGCTGCTAAGGAGAAATGAGGGGACGACTAGGGCAGAGGCGCGTGCTCCACTCTGAGGAAGGAGTCTGGGCAGAAGGCAGGCCTGTCCTGTGCCTCTGGACCCAAGGGGACAGCATCTCCTTGGCCACCTGTCCCAAGGGCAGACTTGGGCTTGCCACCAGGTGCCATACCCGGAACTCACAGAAACAACCCCATGGAGAAACGGGCAGTCAGATGCCGTCTTCCACCAAGATGTGGCAGCGATGTGAGTGGCAGGGGGTGTGCCGGGAAAGAGTGGAGACAGTGACCCACAGTTCCCCATCCCAGTGCACGGGCCGTGTGCAGTGATCCTGTCGCCACTTCTCTCCTGTGTTGAAGGCACTGGCCGAGACCCCGAGTCTGCCTGAGCGCCAAAGCAAAAGGCAAAGCCTTACCTAGCCCTGGGAATGGTAATAGGCATAGAGTGCCATGCTAGGAAACGCAAGCTGCTGCAGGGTTGTGACCATGTCTGCTTAGTTCGGCATAGCAAGGTGAAACCTGGACGTGAACTTGGAGGCCGGAAAAGCAATTCCCAAGAGGCACCAGCTCTCCCGTGGCTCTTCTTCCCTGCTGCGACAGAGCGAACACCCAAGCCTTTCTGAGGAAGGAGCAGCTAAATACGGTTCATGCCAAGCTAAAAACATCTGCGAAAGCTTAGCAGTCGCTGCGAAATCAGAGTCGGTTCTGCGGGCTGCTGTTGCTGCTTGCCTTAGCCTAGTATTCGCAGCACGATGGGAGAAACCCGCCTAGAGCGAAAGCCTCTTTGCCCTGGCATCTCCTCTGGGAAAGCACAGCATTCTTTGGAAAATCAGAGTCCGGACTGAAGGATGCTCCTGTTTGCCAGAGCTGGTCTCCTCAGCATGGTGCAATGAACCCGCATTGAACAAAATCCTCTATGCCTGGGCATCCCCTCTGCCTGAGAGAGAAGCGCGGTTGCGTCTTTGGAAAGAGCCTTAAGGAAAGGGACACGTTTTTCACTTCGCTCCCCAGGAGAATGTCTGTGGAGGTACAGCACGCTGCCCCTGGAGAAGAGCAGGAACCGTTGACCTTCTGGACTGGAAACAGTTGGGAATCAAGAGAGCCGGCCCTGGCAGGCCCCGCGGCCGGTGGCAATACAAGTGTCACCCTCTCCCAGTGCAGAGAGACAGAAGCCTGGCTGCTATGGAGACAGGAGGGGATGAGTAGGACAGGGCGCGTGCTCCACTCTTAGGAAGCAGTCTTTGCAGAAAGCATGCCTGTCCTGAGCCTCTGGGCCCAAGGACACAGCAGCTCCTTGGCCACCTGTCCCTGGGGCAGACATGCGCTAGCCACCAGGCGCCTACGCTGAACTTTCAGAAACAGTTACCTGAAATAACAGGTAGTCAATGCCGTCTTCCTCCAGGATGTGGAAGCCTGGAGGAGGCACGGGGTTTAAGGGGAAGGAGTGGGGATAGTCCACCAAAGCTACCTAATCAGTGCACGGGCGGTTTGCAGGGATCCTGTCACCTATCCTTTCCTGTGGGGAAAGCACTGTCCTAGTCCGCGAGTCCGCCTGAGCGCCAGAGTAAAAGGCCAAGCGACGCCTACATGGGAGATGGTAGTGTGCATAGAGTGCCATCCCTGGCTACGCATGCTACTGTAGGGTTGTGGCTGTGACTGCTTAGTTTGGCCTGGGAGGGTGAACCCAGGACGCGAACATGGAGCCCGGAAAAGCAAGGCCCAAGAGGCACCTGCTCTCCCGCAGCTCTTCTTCCCTGACGCGACTGAAGCCTTGCTGAGGAAGCAGCAGCGAAGTGCTGTTCGCTCCAAGCCAAAGCCTCTGCGAAAGCACAACATTCGCTGAGAAATGTTCTGCGGGCTGCTGCTGCTTGCCTGAGCCCAGTCTCGCGGTGGGAGAACCCGCATACATCGAAAGCCTCTCTGCCTTGGCATCTCCCCTGGGAAAGCACAACGTTCCTTGGGAAATCAGAGTTGGGTTTGGGGATGCTGCTGCTGCTTGCCTGAGCTAGTCTCTGAAGCACGGTGCACGATACCCGCATGGAGCGAAATACTCTTTGCCCTAGCATCCCCTCTGCCTGAGAGAGAAGCCAAGTGTGGGGAAGGCGCAGCACACGGCCCCGGAGAAGAGAAAGAGCCGTTGGCTGTGGGGTGGGGAAACGCTCGGGAAGCAGGATAGCCTGCAGTGGCACGAACAGCAGGCCGGTGGCAAGACAAGTGTCACCCGCTCCCTGCGCGGAGAGATGGAAGCCTGGCTGCTAAGGAGAAATGAGGGGACGACTAGGGCAGAGGCGCGTGCTCCACTCTGAGGAAGGAGTCTGGGCAGAAGGCAGGCCTGTCCTGTGCCTCTGGACCCAAGGGGACAGCATCTCCTTGGCCACCTGTCCCAAGGGCAGACTTGGGCTTGCCACCAGGTGCCATACCCGGAACTCACAGAAACAACCCCATGGAGAAACGGGCAGTCAGATGCCATCTTCCACCAAGATGTGGCAGCGATGTGAGTGGCAGGGGGTCTGCCGGGAAAGAGTGGAGACAGTGACCCACAGTTCCCCATCCCAGTGCACGGGCCGTGTGCAGTGATCCTGTCGCCACTTCTCTCCTGTGTTGAAGGCACTGGCCGAGACCCCGAGTCTGCCTGAGCACCAAAGCAAAAGGCAAAGCCTTACCTAGCCCTGGGGATGGTAATAGGCATAGAGGGCCATGCTAGGACACGCACGCTGCTGCAGGGTTGTGACTGTGTCTGCTTAGTTCGGCATAGCAAGGGGAAGCCCGGGCGTGAACTTGGAGCCCGGGAAAGCAAGGCCCAAGAGGCACCAGCTCTCCTGCAGCTCGTCTTCCCTGACGCGACTGAAGCCTTGCTGAGGAAGCAGCAGCAAAGTGCTGTTCGCTCCAAGCCAAAGCCTCTGCGAAAGCACAGCATTCGCTGAGAAATGTTCTGCGGGCTGCTGCTGCTTGCCTGAGCCCAGACTCGTGGTGGGAGAAACCCGTATACAGCAACAACCTCTTTGCCTAGGCATCTTCCCTGGGAAAGCTCACCGTTCCTTGGGAAATCAGAGTTGGGTTTGGGGATGGTGCTGCTGCTTGCCTGAGCTAGTCTCCGAAACACGGTGCAAGATACCCGCATGGAGCGAAATACTCTTTGCCCTAGCATCCCCTCTGCCTGAGAGAGAAGCCAAGTGTGGGGAAGGCGCAGCACACGGCCCCGAAGAACAGAAGGAGCTGTTGGCCGTGGAGTCGGGAAACGCTCGGGAAGCAGGATAGCCTGCAGTGGCACGAACAGCAGGCCGGTGGCAAGACAAGTGTCACCCGCTCCCTGCGCGGAGAGATGGAAGCCTGGCTGCTAAGAAGAAATGAGGGGACGACTAGGGCAGAGTCGCGTGCTCCACTCTGAGGAAGGAGTCTGGGCAGAAGGCAGGCCTGTCCTGTGCCTCTGGACCCAAGGGGACAGCATCTCCTTGGCCACCTGTCCCAAGGGCAGACTTGGGCTTGCCACCAGGTGCCATACCCGGAACTCACAGAAACAACCCCATGGAGAAACGGGCAGTCAGATGCCGTCTTCCACCAAGATGTGGCAGCGATGTGAGTGGCAGGGGGTGTGCCGGGAAAGAGTGGAGACAGTGACCCACAGTTCCTCATCCCAGTGTACGGGCCGTGTGCAGTGATCCTGTCGCCACTTCTCTCCTGTGTTGAAGGCACTGGCCGAGACCCCGAGTCTGCCTGAGCACCAGAGTAAAAGGCAAAGCCTTACCTACCCCAGGAGATGGTAATAGGCATAGAGGGCCATGCTAGGACACGCACGCTCCTGCAGGGTTGTGACTGTGTCTGCTTAGTTCGGCAAAGCAAGTTGAAGCCCGGGCGTGATCTTGGAGCCCGGGAAAGCAAGGCCCAAGAGGCATCAGCTCTCCTGCAGCTCGTCTTCCCTGACGCGACTGAAGCCTTGCTGAGGAAGCAGCAGCGAAGTGCTGTTCGCTCCAAGCCAAAGCCTCTGCGAAAGCACAGCATTCGCTGAGAAATGTTCTGCGGGCTGCTGCTGCTTGCCTGAGCCCTGTCTCGCGGTGGGAGAAACCCAAATAAAGCAACAACCTCTTTGCCTAGTCATCTTCCCTGGGAAAGCTCACCGTTCCTTGGGAAATCAGAGTTGGGTTTGGGGATGCTGCTGCTGCTTGCCTGAGCTAGTCTCCGAAACACGGTGCAAGATACCCGCATGGAGCGAAATACTCTTTGCCCTAGCATCCCCTCTGCCTGAGAGAGAAGCCAAGTGTGGGGAAGGCGCAGCACACGGCCCCGAAGAAGAGAAGGAGCCGTTGGCCGTGGAGTCGGGAAACGCTCGGGAAGCAGGATAGCCTGCAGTGGCACGAACAGCAGGCCGGTGGCAAGACAAGTGTCACCCGCTCCCTGCGCGGAGAGATGGAAGCCTGGCTGCTAAGGAGAAATGAGGGGACGACTAGGGCAGAGGCGCGTGCTCCACTCTGAGGAAGGAGTCTGGGCAGAAGGCAGGCCTGTCCTGTGCCTCTGGACCCAAGGGGACAGCATCTCCTTGGCCACCTGTCCCAAGGGCAGACTTGGGCTTGCCACCAGGTGCCATACCCGGAACTCACAGAAACAACCCCATGGAGAAACGGGCAGTCAGATGCCGTCTTCCACCAAGATGTGGCAGCGATGTGAGTGGCAGGGGGTCTGCCGGGAAAGAGTGGAGACAGTGACCCACAGTTCCCCATCCCAGTGCACGGGCCGTGTGCAGTGATCCTGTCGCCACTTCTCTCCTGTGTTGAAGGCACTGGCCGAGACCCCGAGTCTGCCTGAGCACCAAAGCAAAAGGCAAAGCCTTACCTAGCCCTGGGGATGGTAATAGGCATAGAGGGCCATGCTAGGACACGCACGCTGCTGCAGGGTTGTGACTGTGTCTGCTTAGTTCGGCATAGCAAGGGGAAGCCCGGGCGTGAACTTGGAGCCCGGGAAAGCAAGGCCCAAGAGGCACCAGCTCTCCTGCAGCTCGTCTTCCCTGACGCGACTGAAGCCTTGCTGAGGAAGCAGCAGCAAAGTGCTGTTCGCTCCAAGCCAAAGCCTCTGCGAAAGCACAGCATTCGCTGAGAAATGTTCTGCGGGCTGCTGCTGCTTGCCTGAGCCCAGTCTCGCGGTGGGAGAAACCCGTATACAGCAACAACCTCTTTGCCTAGGCATCTCCCCTGGGAAAGCTCACCGTTCCTTGGGAAATCAGAGTTGGGTTTGGGGATGCTTCTGCTGCTTGCCTGAGCTAGTCTCCGAAGCACGGTGCAAGATACCCGCATGGAGCGAAATACTCTTTGCCCTAGCATCCCCTCTGCCTGAGAGAGAAGCCAAGTGTGGGGAAGGCGCAGCACATGGCCCCGGAGAAGAGAAAGAGCCGTTGGCTGTGGGGTGGGGAAACGCTCGGGAAGCAGGATAGCCTGCAGTGGCACGAACAGCAGGCCGGTGGCAAGACAAGTGTCACCCGCTCCCTGCGCGGAGAGATGGAAGCCTGGCTGCTAAGGAGAAATGAGGGGACGACTAGGGCAGAGGCGCGTGCTCCACTCTGAGGAAGGAGTCTGGGCAGAAGGCAGGCCTGTCCTGTGCCTCTGGACCCAAGGGGACAGCATCTCCTTGGCCACCTGTCCCAAGGGCAGACTTGGGCTTGCCACCAGGTGCCATACCCGGAACTCACAGAAACAACCCCATGGAGAAACGGGCAGTCAGATGCCGTCTTCCACCAAGATGTGGCAGCGATGTGAGTGGCAGGGGGTGTGCCGGGAAAGAGTGGAGACAGTGACCCACAGTTCCCCATCCCAGTGCACGGGCCGTGTGCAGTGATCCTGTCGCCACTTCTCTCCTGTGTTGAAGGCACTGGCCGAGACCCCGAGTCTGCCTGAGCGCCAAAGCAAAAGGCAAAGCCTTACCTAGCCCTGGGGATGGTAATAGGCATAGAGTGCCATGCTAGGAAACGCAAGCTGCTGCAGGGTTGTGACCATGTCTGCTTAGTTCGGCATAGCAAGGTGAAACCTGGACGTGAACTTGGAGGCCGGAAAAGCAATTCCCAAGAGGCACCAGCTCTCCCGTGGCTCTTCTTCCCTGCTGCGACAGAGCGAACACCCAAGCCTTTCTGAGGAAGGAGCAGCTAAATACGGTTCATGCCAAGCTAAAAACATCTGCGAAAGCTTAGCAGTCGCTGCGAAATCAGAGTCGGTTCTGCGGGCTGCTGTTGCTGCTTGCCTTAGCCTAGTATTCGCAGCACGATGGGAGAAACCCGCCTAGAGCGAAAGCCTCTTTGCCCTGGCATCTCCTCTGGGAAAGCACAGCATTCTTTGGAAAATCAGAGTCCGGACTGAAGGATGCTCCTGTTTGCCAGAGCTGGTCTCCTCAGCATGGTGCAATGAACCCGCATTGAACAAAATCCTCTATGCCTGGGCATCCCCTCTGCCTGAGAGAGAAGCGCGGTTGCGTCTTTGGAAAGAGCCTTAAGGAAAGGGACACGTTTTTCACTTCGCTCCCCAGGAGAATGTCTGTGGAGGTACAGCACGCTGCCCCTGGAGAAGAGCAGGAACCGTTGACCTTCTGGACTGGAAACAGTTGGGAATCAAGAGAGCCGGCCCTGGCAGGCCCCGCGGCCGGTGGCAATACAAGTGTCACCCTCTCCCAGTGCAGAGAGACAGAAGCCTGGCTGCTATGGAGACAGGAGGGGATGAGTAGGACAGGGCGCGTGCTCCACTCTTAGGAAGCAGTCTTTGCAGAAAGCATGCCTGTCCTGAGCCTCTGGGCCCAAGGACACAGCAGCTCCTTGGCCACCTGTCCCTGGGGCAGACATGCGCTAGCCACCAGGCGCCTACGCTGAACTTTCAGAAACAGTTACCTGAAATAACAGGTAGTCAATGCCGTCTTCCTCCAGGATGTGGAAGCCTGGAGGAGGCACGGGGTTTAAGGGGAAGGAGTGGGGATAGTCCACCAAAGCTACCTAATCAGTGCACGGGCGGTTTGCAGGGATCCTGTCACCTATCCTTTCCTGTGGGGAAAGCACTGTCCTAGTCCGCGAGTCCGCCTGAGCGCCAGAGTAAAAGGCCAAGCGACGCCTACATGGGAGATGGTAGTGTGCATAGAGTGCCATCCCTGGCTACGCATGCTACTGTAGGGTTGTGGCTGTGACTGCTTAGTTTGGCCTGGGAGGGTGAACCCAGGACGCGAACATGGAGCCCGGAAAAGCAAGGCCCAAGAGGCACCTGCTCTCCCGCAGCTCTTCTTCCCTGACGCGACTGAAGCCTTGCTGAGGAAGCAGCAGCGAAGTGCTGTTCGCTCCAAGCCAAAGCCTCTGCGAAAGCACAACATTCGCTGAGAAATGTTCTGCGGGCTGCTGCTGCTTGCCTGAGCCCAGTCTCGCGGTGGGAGAACCCGCATACATCGAAAGCCTCTCTGCCTTGGCATCTCCCCTGGGAAAGCACAACGTTCCTTGGGAAATCAGAGTTGGGTTTGGGGATGCTGCTGCTGCTTGCCTGAGCTAGTCTCTGAAGCACGGTGCACGATACCCGCATGGAGCGAAATACTCTTTGCCCTAGCATCCCCTCTGCCTGAGAGAGAAGCCAAGTGTGGGGAAGGCGCAGCACACGGCCCCGGAGAAGAGAAAGAGCCGTTGGCTGTGGGGTGGGGAAACGCTCGGGAAGCAGGATAGCCTGCAGTGGCACGAACAGCAGGCCGGTGGCAAGACAAGTGTCACCCGCTCCCTGCGCGGAGAGATGGAAGCCTGGCTGCTAAGGAGAAATGAGGGGACGACTAGGGCAGAGGCGCGTGCTCCACTCTGAGGAAGGAGTCTGGGCAGAAGGCAGGCCTGTCCTGTGCCTCTGGACCCAAGGGGACAGCATCTCCTTGGCCACCTGTCCCAAGGGCAGACTTGGGCTTGACACCAGGTGCCATACCCGGAACTCACAGAAACAACCCCATGGAGAAACGGGCAGTCAGATGCCATCTTCCACCAAGATGTGGCAGCGATGTGAGTGGCAGGGGGTCTGCCGGGAAAGAGTGGAGACAGTGACCCACAGTTCCCCATCCCAGTGCACGGGCCGTGTGCAGTGATCCTGTCGCCACTTCTCTCCTGTGTTGAAGGCACTGGCCGAGACCCCGAGTCTGCCTGAGCACCAGAGTAAAAGGCAAAGCCTTACCTACCCCAGGAGATGGTAATAGGCATAGAGGGCCATGCTAGGACACGCACGCTGCTGCAGGGTTGTGACTGTGTCTGCTTAGTTCGGCATAGCAAGGTGAAGCACGGGCGTGAACTTGGAGCCCGGGAAAGCAAGGCCCAAGAGGCACCAGCTCTCCTGCAGCTCGTCTTCCCTGACGCGACTGAAGCCTTGCTGAGGAAGCAGCAGCAAAGTGCTGTTCGCTCCAAGCCAAAGCCTCTGCGAAAGCACAGCATTCACTGAGAAATGTTCTGCGGGCTGCTGCTGCTTGCCTGAGCCCAGTCTCGCGGTGGGAGAAACCCGTATACAGCAACAACCTCTTTGCCTAGGCATCTCCCCTGGGAAAGCTCACCGTTCCTTGGGAAATCAGAGTTGGGTTTGGGGATGCTGCTGCTGCTTGCCTGAGCTAGTCTCCGAAGCACGGTGCAAGATACCCGCATGGAGCGAAATACTCTTTGCCCTAGCATCCCCTCTGCCTGAGAGAGAAGCCAAGTGTGGGGAAGGCGCAGCACACGGCCCCGGAGAAGAGAAGGAGCCGTTGGCTGTGGGGTCGGGAAACGCTCGGGAAGCAGGATAGCCTGCAGTGGCACGAACAGCAGGCCGGTGGCAAGACAAGTGTCACCCGCTCCCTGCGCGGAGAGATGGAAGCCTGGCTGCTAAGGAGAAATGAGGGGACGACTAGGGCAGAGGCGCGTGCTCCACTCTGAGGAAGGAGTCTGGGCAGAAGGCAGGCCTGTCCTGTGCCTCTGGACCCAAGGGGACAGCATCTCCTTGGCCACCTGTCCCAAGGGCAGACTTGGGCTTGCCACCAGGTGCCATACCCGGAACTCACAGAAACAACCCCATGGAGAAACGGGCAGTCAGATGCCGTCTTCCACCAAGATGTGGCAGCGATGTGAGTGGCAGGGGGTCTGCCGGGAAAGAGTGGAGACAGTGACCCACAGTTCCCCATCCCAGTGCACGGGCCGTGTGCAGTGATCCTGTCGCCACTTCTCTCCTGTGTTGAAGGCACTGGCCGAGACCCCGAGTCAGCCTGAGCACCAGAGTAAAAGGCAAAGCCTTACCTACCCCAGGAGATGGTAATAGGCATAGAGGGCCATGCTAGGACACGCACGCTGCTGCAGGGTTGTGACTGTGTCTGCTTAGTTCGGCATAGCAAGGTGAAGCACGGGCGTGAACTTGGAGCCCGGGAAAGCAAGGCCCAAGAGGCACCAGCTCTCCTGCAGCTCGTCTTCCCTGACGCGACTGAAGCCTTGCTGAGGAAGCAGCAGCAAAGTGCTGTTCGCTCCAAGCCAAAGCCTCTGCGAAAGCACAGCATTCGCTGAGAAATGTTCTGCGGGCTGCTGCTGCTTGCCTGAGCCCTGTCTCGCGGTGGGAGAAACCCAAATAAAGCAACAACCTCTTTGCCTAGGCATCTTCCCTGGGAAAGCTCACCGTTCCTTGGGAAATCAGAGTTGGGTTTGGGGATGCTGCTGCTGCTTGCCTGAGCTAGTCTCCGAAACACTGTGCAAGATACCCGCATGGAGCGAAATACTCTTTGCCCTAGCATCCCCTCTGCCTGAGAGAGAAGCCAAGTGTGGGGAAGGCGCAGCACACGGCCCCGAAGAAGAGAAGGAGCCGTTGGCCGTGGAGTCGGGAAACGCTCGGGAAGCAGGATAGCCTGCAGTGGCACGAACAGCAGGCCGGTGGCAAGACAAGTGTCACCCGCTCCCTGCGCGGAGAGATGGAAGCCTGGCTGCTAAGGAGCAATGAGGGGACGACTAGGGCAGAGGCGCGTGCTCCACTCTGAGGAAGGAGTCTGGGCAGAAGGCAGGCCTGTCCTGTGCCTCTGGACCCAAGGGGACAGCATCTCCTTGGCCACCTGTCCCAAGGGCAGACTTGGGCTTGCCACCAGGTGCCATACCCGGAACTCACAGAAACAACCCCATGGAGAAACGGGCAGTCAGATGCCGTCTTCCACCAAGATGTGGCAGCGATGTGAGTGGCAGGGGGTGTGCCGGGAAAGAGTGGAGACAGTGACCCACAGTTCCCCATCCCAGTGCACGGGCCGTGTGCAGTGATCCTGTCGCCACTTCTCTCCTGTGTTGAAGGCACTGGCCGAGACCCCGAGTCTGCCTGAGCGCCAAAGCAAAAGGCAAAGCCTTACCTAGCCCTGGGGATGGTAATAGGCATAGAGGGCCATGCTAGGACACGCACGCTGCTGCAGGGTTGTGACTGTGTCTGCTTAGTTCGGCATAGCAAGGGGAAGCCCGGGCGTGAACTTGGAGCCCGGGAAAGCAAGGCCCAAGAGGCACCAGCTCTCCTGCAGCTCGTCTTCCCTGACGCGACTGAAGCCTTGCTGAGGAAGCAGCAGCAAAGTGCTGTTCGCTCCAAGCCAAAGCCTCTGCGAAAGCACAGCATTCGCTGAGAAATGTTCTGCGGGCTGCTGCTGCTTGCCTGAGCCCAGTCTCGCGGTGGGAGAAACCCGTATACAGCAACAACCTCTTTGCCTAGGCATCTCCCCTGGGAAAGCTCACCGTTCCTTGGGAAATCAGAGTTGGGTTTGGGGATGCTGCTGCTGCTTGCCTGAGCTAGTCTCCGAAGCACGGTGCAAGATACCCGCATGGAGCGAAATACTCTTTGCCCTAGCATCCCCTCTGCCTGAGAGAGAAGCCAAGTGTGGGGAAGGCGCAGCACATGGCCCCGGAGAAGAGAAAGAGCCGTTGGCTGTGGGGTGGGGAAACGCTCGGGAAGCAGGATAGCCTGCAGTGGCACGAACAGCAGGCCGGTGGCAAGACAAGTGTCACCCGCTCCCTGCGCGGAGAGATGGAAGCCTGGCTGCTAAGGAGAAATGAGGGGACGACTAGGGCAGAGGCGCGTGCTCCACTCTGAGGAAGGAGTCTGGGCAGAAGGCAGGCCTGTCCTGTGCCTCTGGACCCAAGGGGACAGCATCTCCTTGGCCACCTGTCCCAAGGGCAGACTTGGGCTTGCCACCAGGTGCCATACCCGGAACTCACAGAAACAACCCCATGGAGAAACGGGCAGTCAGATGCCGTCTTCCACCAAGATGTGGCAGCGATGTGAGTGGCAGGGGGTGTGCCGGGAAAGAGTGGAGACAGTGACCCACAGTTCCCCATCCCAGTGCACGGGCCGTGTGCAGTGATCCTGTCGCCACTTCTCTCCTGTGTTGAAGGCACTGGCCGAGACCCCGAGTCTGCCTGAGCGCCAAAGCAAAAGGCAAAGCCTTACCTAGCCCTGGGGATGGTAATAGGCATAGAGTGCCATGCTAGGAAACGCAAGCTGCTGCAGGGTTGTGACCATGTCTGCTTAGTTCGGCATAGCAAGGTGAAACCTGGACGTGAACTTGGAGGCCGGAAAAGCAATTCCCAAGAGGCACCAGCTCTCCCGTGGCTCTTCTTCCCTGCTGCGACAGAGCGAACACCCAAGCCTTTCTGAGGAAGGAGCAGCTAAATACGGTTCATGCCAAGCTAAAAACATCTGCGAAAGCTTAGCAGTCGCTGCGAAATCAGAGTCGGTTCTGCGGGCTGCTGTTGCTGCTTGCCTTAGCCTAGTATTCGCAGCACGATGGGAGAAACCCGCCTAGAGCGAAAGCCTCTTTGCCCTGGCATCTCCTCTGGGAAAGCACAGCATTCTTTGGAAAATCAGAGTCCGGACTGAAGGATGCTCCTGTTTGCCAGAGCTGGTCTCCTCAGCATGGTGCAATGAACCCGCATTGAACAAAATCCTCTATGCCTGGGCATCCCCTCTGCCTGAGAGAGAAGCGCGGTTGCGTCTTTGGAAAGAGCCTTAAGGAAAGGGACACGTTTTTCACTTCGCTCCCCAGGAGAATGTCTGTGGAGGTACAGCACGCTGCCCCTGGAGAAGAGCAGGAACCGTTGACCTTCTGGACTGGAAACAGTTGGGAATCAAGAGAGCCGGCCCTGGCAGGCCCTGCGGCCGGTGGCAATACAAGTGTCACCCTCTCCCAGTGCAGAGAGACAGAAGCCTGGCTGCTATGGAGACAGGAGGGGATGAGTAGGACAGGGCGCGTGCTCCACTCTTAGGAAGCAGTCTTTGCAGAAAGCATGCCTGTCCTGAGCCTCTGGGCCCAAGGACACAGCAGCTCCTTGGCCACCTGTCCCTGGGGCAGACATGCGCTAGCCACCAGGCGCCTACGCTGAACTTTCAGAAACAGTTACCTGAAATAACAGGTAGTCAATGCCGTCTTCCTCCAGGATGTGGAAGCCTGGAGGAGGCACGGGGTTTAAGGGGAAGGAGTGGGGATAGTCCACCAAAGCTACCTAATCAGTGCACGGGCGGTTTGCAGGGATCCTGTCACCTATCCTTTCCTGTGGGGAAAGCACTGTCCTAGTCCGCGAGTCCGCCTGAGCGCCAGAGTAAAAGGCCAAGCGACGCCTACATGGGAGATGGTAGTGTGCATAGAGTGCCATCCCTGGCTACGCATGCTACTGTAGGGTTGTGGCTGTGACTGCTTAGTTTGGCCTGGGAGGGTGAACCCAGGACGCGAACATGGAGCCCGGAAAAGCAAGGCCCAAGAGGCACCTGCTCTCCCGCAGCTCTTCTTCCCTGACGCGACTGAAGCCTTGCTGAGGAAGCAGCAGCGAAGTGCTGTTCGCTCCAAGCCAAAGCCTCTGCGAAAGCACAACATTCGCTGAGAAATGTTCTGCGGGCTGCTGCTGCTTGCCTGAGCCCAGTCTCGCGGTGGGAGAACCCGCATACATCGAAAGCCTCTCTGCCTTGGCATCTCCCCTGGGAAAGCACAACGTTCCTTGGGAAATCAGAGTTGGGTTTGGGGATGCTGCTGCTGCTTGCCTGAGCTAGTCTCTGAAGCACGGTGCACGATACCCGCATGGAGCGAAATACTCTTTGCCCTAGCATCCCCTCTGCCTGAGAGAGAAGCCAAGTGTGGGGAAGGCGCAGCACACGGCCCCGGAGAAGAGAAAGAGCCGTTGGCCGTGGGGTGGGGAAACGCTCGGGAAGCAGGATAGCCTGCAGTGGCACGAACAGCAGGCCGGTGGCAAGACAAGTGTCACCCGCTCCCTGCGCGGAGAGATGGAAGCCTGGCTGCTAAGGAGAAATGAGGGGACGACTAGGGCAGAGGCGCGTGCTCCACTCTGAGGAAGGAGTCTGGGCAGAAGGCAGGCCTGTCCTGTGCCTCTGGACCCAAGGGGACAGCATCTCCTTGGCCACCTGTCCCAAGGGCAGACTTGGGCTTGCCACCAGGTGCCATACCCGGAACTCACAGAAACAACCCCATGGAGAAACGGGCAGTCAGATGCCATCTTCCACCAAGATGTGGCAGCGATGTGAGTGGCAGGGGGTCTGCCGGGAAAGAGTGGAGACAGTGACCCACAGTTCCCCATCCCAGTGCACGGGCCGTGTGCAGTGATCCTGTCGCCACTTCTCTCCTGTGTTGAAGGCACTGGCCGAGACCCCGAGTCTGCCTGAGCACCAGAGTAAAAGGCAAAGCCTTACCTACCCCAGGAGATGGTAATAGGCATAGAGAGCCATGCTAGGACACGCACGCTGCTGCAGGGTTGTGACTGTGTCTGCTTAGTTCGGCATAGCAAGGTGAAGCACGGGCGTGAACTTGGAGCCCGGGAAAGCAAGGCCCAAGAGGCACCAGCTCTCCTGCAGCTCGTCTTCCCTGACGCGAATGAAGCCTTGCTGAGGAAGCAGCAGCAAAGTGCTGTTCGCTCCAAGCCAAAGCCTCTGCGAAAGCACAGCATTCGCTGAGAAATGTTCTGCGGGCTGCTGCTGCTTGCCTGAACCCAGTCTCGCGGTGGGAGAAACCCGATTACAGCAACAACCTCTTTGCCTAGGCATCTCCCCTGGGAAAGCTCACCGTTCCTTGGGAAATCAGAGTTGGGTTTGGGGATGCTGCTGCTGCTTGCCTGAGCTAGTCTCCGAAGCACGGTGCAAGATTCCCGCATGGAGCGAAATACTCTTTGCCCTAGCATCCCCTCTGCCTGAGAGAGAAGCCAAGTGTGGGGAAGGCGCAGCACACGGCCCCGGAGAAGAGAAGGAGCCGTTGGCTGTGGGGTCGGGAAACACTCGGGAAGCAGGATAGCCTGCAGTGGCACGAACAGCAGGCCGGTGGCAAGACAAGTGTCACCCGCTCCCTGCGCGGAGAGATGGAAGCCTGGCTGCTAAGGAGAAATGAGGGGACGACTAGGGCAGAGGCGCGTGCTCCACTCTGAGGAAGGAGTCTGGGCAGAAGGCAGGCCTGTCCTGTGCCTCTGGACCCAAGGGGACAGCATCTCCTTGGCCACCTGTCCCAAGGGCAGACTTGGGCTTGCCACCAGGTGCCATACCCGGAACTCACAGAAACAACCCCATGGAGAAACGGGCAGTCAGATGCCGTCTTCCACCAAGATGTGGCAGCGATGTGAGTGGCAGGGGGTGTGCCGGGAAAGAGTGGAGACAGTGACCCACAGTTCCTCATCCCAGTGTACGGGCCGTGTGCAGTGATCCTGTCGCCACTTCTCTCCTGTGTTGAAGGCACTGGCCGAGACCCCGAGTCTGCCTGAGCACCAGAGTAAAAGGCAAAGCCTTACCTACCCCAGGAGATGGTAATAGGCATAGAGGGCCATGCTAGGACACGCACGCTCCTGCAGGGTTGTGACTGTGTCTGCTTAGTTCGGCAAAGCAAGTTGAAGCCCGGGCGTGATCTTGGAGCCCGGGAAAGCAAGGCCCAAGAGGCATCAGCTCTCCTGCAGCTCGTCTTCCCTGACGCGACTGAAGCCTTCTGAGGAAGCAGCAGCGAAGTGCTGTTCGCTCCAAGCCAAAGCCTCTGCGAAAGCACAGCATTCGCTGAGAAATGTTCTGCGGGCTGCTGCTGCTTGCCTGAGCCCTGTCTCGCGGTGGGAGAAACCCATATAAAGCAACAACCTCTTTGCCTAGGCATCTTCCCTGGGAAAGCTCACCGTTCCTTGGGAAATCAGAGTTGGGTTTGGGGATGCTGCTGCTGCTTGCCTGAGCTAGTCTCCGAAACACGGTGCAAGATACCCGCATGGAGCGAAATACTCTTTGCCCTAGCATCCCCTCTGCCTGAGAGAGAAGCCAAGTGTGGGGAAGGCGCAGCACATGGCCCCGAAGAAGAGAAGGAGCCGTTGGCCGTGGGGTGGGGAAACGCTCGGGAAGCAGGATAGCCTG